>NW_004797278.1:1505640-1537000 GCF_000002075.1 Aplysia californica | reverse complement strand
GGGGGGGACAACTTTATCATGCATACGTATTTAAAGTGGGAGACAACAATTCATTACAAACACAGCAGTTGTCAAATTGGGCGCAATTATTAGACTTTAATAGGCATAAAAATGCAAACCAATACCAACGTACTCCGACCGTTTGAGCTCTAAGAACGCACAATAGACAATTACACATTGCGAGTAGCAGTAGATAACAGGAGACATGCAGACTGAAATAGACAACTGCTGACAGCCAGACGAACAAATATATAGTCAGGACGATAGACAGACATAACGGCTGCAACACACAGTTCGTCCAGTATGATGTACTAGGTCCTGCACATCATCTGTCAACAAATGCATCCAAAACAAGTCAGTACGACTGACACTAAATTATTACCGGAAGAACGCGAACGACATTATTACGAGTTCAGATGTAGGGTAAATCATGAAAATAACGGCCACGTTTCGCCGCTGGGCACAAACTTAACAAAGTCAATTTATGGAGAAATATTTAGTGTAGCGTTGACAAGATTTTTTATTTTTTATTTTTATTTTTTTATTATTTTTATTTTTTTTTGGGGGGGGGCACATCGATAGAGCACAGAGCAACCATCCACTGGATATAGGAGCGAGGACAGAAAAGTACGGTAGAGGAGTGCTGACGAAACAGCGGAATGGTGGACGCGAAGGAAATGGTCACGCCCATCTACAACCCCGTCAAATTAAATGTACATGTACTTTAAAGGTCCGAACCTCAAACAGGCAAAAGCACAGGGGATTTTTAAAAAGTCAATTCTCTATTTTAAAAAAACAAGTGCATTTATATTATAGATGATTTTTCGCAGGCGAGAGTAGGACCCATAGAAAACTATTTAAAGAAATTCTCGGTCTACGACAGCTTGTACTCGAGGAGGTTGTACTAGCCTAGTCAAAAAAAGGGCCGGCATAAATATGCTTGCCAAGGGACAGACACTACAGGATGGCAACAGACAGAGATAACAAAAGCACGCAGGAAAGGCCGTGCACGCGTGTAACACGATGTAAAAATGTCAAAAGACGGGGGTTACATTTCGAAACGAGTCAAAGAACGAAAGAACCTCAAGAGTTACTGCTGAAGCCGTGAATAAACATGCTCAGAGATGAAAGCTGTTTGCTCTCGGAACACAGCGGACAACGCGAGCGTAGCGTTTGAACAGTAGCAGCAGCAGATGACCCCAAAAAAAGAACCCGATCTGTTCTCAGCTTTTCTCTCTCTTGGCGTGAGACGGAAAAAGATATGTTATGATGGTGTTTTTTTAAATAAACGGTAGAACATTGCAACAAGATCGATAGGGGACGAAAATCATCACACAAGGGTGCAAATGGACATATAGGAGAACGAGGCAAAGATCACCCACGGATCATAAATGCAAGGACACAGTTGGGGTTCCCTCCAAAAGCCCATACAATACAGGCTGCACAAAGCTACGAAACACATAACATCTCTATTCTCTCTCTCTCTGTTTCTCTCTCTCTCTGTTTCTCTCTCTCTCTCTCTGTGTTTCTCTCTCTCTCTCTCTCTCTCTGTGTTTCTCTCTCTCTCTCTCTCTCTCTCTCTCTGTGTTTCTCTCTCTCTCTCTCTCTCTCTCTCTCTCTCTCTCTCTCTCTCTCTCTCTCGCACTCACGTAAAAAAAAAAAGAAACCAACTGAACAGAAAGCATTTAGACGGAAAAGAAACTCACACTCAAGAAATAAAAAATGAAAAAGCCCACCAGAACACAAATGGAAGAGCTCTCAGTACATGGGAAATAACCAATTTTGGAGATCTTGATCCAATCCGGGACATGAGTACAGAACCCAGCGTGTCTGGGGGGAAAAGGCGCACGGGACAGCTGACTTGCCTTTGACTTTGAATCATCAAACGCCCCCCCCCCCCCAAATAAACCCCAACAAAACATGATTTCAGAGCAAATTTTCAAACATAACTCGTCACTGCTTATAGTGCATGGGTAAAAACCAAAACTGAAAGAGAAAACTTATTGTGTGCCTGTCCATATTGTGAGAGACTGAAGCGATTGTGACTGAAATTTCATTGAGAGTGAACAGATCTTTTCTTTTCCTTTCCTTTTTTATCAATACACGGGGAGGCAGACGGATGGACAGGGGTGTAGAAAAAGTTCAAATGGAAAAAAATTATACATGTATTGACTCTTCCAAAAGAATTTAGACAGATACTAACGAACTGACAACATGATTCGTTGTCTCAGTGTTCCGATTTATTTGCACCTGGGAGAAGTAGTTTCTTTCTCAAGGAAGGTCGGGCCTCTGAGGGGATTTTATTTTATTTAAACCCACATCCTTTTTAACAGCCCAACTGCTACATTACTATCAACGTTCGGAAAGAGAGACAAAAACATCCTACAAACAAAGAGCTTTCAATGTAAAACCCATAGGTGGAGTGTATGGTAGCCTAAGTCCAAATTCCTGACGAATTTGACAAAATTTTAAGTTTTCTATCCAAAGTGGGGTCTTTGTGAAAAGCACCATGGACAGTCATTTTCCCTACCACCCCCACACCAGATGTACCAAAATTTGGTATCAATGCTTAATGACCTTATGCAGTAATCTCCGCCTAAGATCCCAGTGTTCGGGTGCAAGGAAGATGCGGGATATTAGTTGAGGCACCAAGGAAAGAATCTACTAGTGACCCATGTTAAAAGGCTCACAACCCGTAAAACGGTCTCTCTTCATTCTAAAATGAATTGATGTGACCCCTGGTGGGTTTACGACATAACAAGGCAAGGGAGGGTTTCACGGGGGCTTGTTTAGAACCAGAAGTAATCGTTGGTGGGGTCAAAACACATGCGACTAAACGTAGAACGACGCAAACTATTTTTAGGTAAGGCGGCCATCTTGTGTGACGCCAGACCGGGATACCCCTCCAATCACATGACTACATGATCTAAACATAGCGAACCGCAAGGCACCAAAGATCGTGTAACCTACCATGGCACAACGTTAGGTGCAACAATGTTTTTCCAGGAGACGTAAATGTGATTATATGATGCAGTGCACCGATGATGCTGCTTCTCATCTCTTCTGCGCATTGTTTATCGGGCGCGGGGGGGGGGGGTAATCTCCGGGCATCTTTATGGCAATTTTTGCGGGCTTTATTGTCTTAGCGTCTACCGTGTTTCAATTTCAAGCATCAGCGTTCTTATGGTTCTGAGCACCAACGATCTCAGCGATCTTCCATCACCAGAACAGGGCTGACGAGCTGCAGTTTGCTGCAAGTGTGAAATTTTACTGTGCGAAACACATCGATACGGATAATACGTCAAGCCACTGACCCAAAGTCATTCCATGTGGTACATCCAAATATTCTCTACTGTATCGTGTATACATGATCTTTGGTACCTCCACAGCCTTATAAAAATAGTCTGTGGATATCCCAGGAAGTGATGACATCACATCTCACATCTAAAATTAGCAGCCAATCAGGAAGATGCGTCGTTCTACGTCTAGTCGCATGTGGTCAAAACTAGAGATCTAATTATATATAGATATCTAGACATCTAGACCTAGAGTAGCTGGCCCACCCAGCGACCACTTGTCGTATTTTGCTTCTCACCGGTCTGTCGGTAAAATAGGTCAGACAATCCATGTTCAGGGCCACTTCAGTGTGTCAACTTCCAGTTTCTATAGTGATATCGTCAGTCATTCCAAAACGTCATTCGCAGATTTTGCATTTTAACATTTTAATGTCAGCTGCCCTTGTCGTGACCGCATGCCGTCAGCGTGACCGCATACGGAACGGGGCGCGACCATGCGCGCACAGACATTTATAACAGGTGCAAGAAAGTTGTTAGTACACTATTTGGCGCCTTTTCGGTAGTTCCCACCCCGCAATTGTTATTCGCGGTTTTTGGCCCCAGGAGTAGGGGGGTTTCAGGGGTGCTTGCCCCCCTGACCTAACCAAAATAAGGTGGGGGGTTTCAGAGGGGCATGCCCCCTGAATTTTACCATAATTTGATGTTTTGCAGTAGGTTTGATATCTTAGCTCGCCGTGGATCAAACGTATAGATCTCGATGTAGATCTAGGCTCAAATAAGGGGGGGGGTGGGAACTACCGATAAAGCACCCACTATCTAAAGGTTAGAGTATAATCATATCTTTAGCAAATTATTGATGAAAACAATTATCTTATGGCCGGCTCTATTTCTCCGAACGTTCGGGAAAATAAACTTGAACTCTATTTCTCCGAACGGTTTCCGTTCTCGCGATTTGTTGATTGTAAATTGAGTGGCCCATATGGGTGTGTGTGTTGTGTGTGTGTGTGTGAGTGTGCATGTGTGTGTGTGTGTCTGTGTCTGTGTGTAAGGTGTGAACGGGGGGGCGTGGAGGGATTGTTTTTTTTGGCCTACATGAAGGATTTTAGTTTTTGCTGGGTGACTAGATCTAAATGCAAAATAAGATACTGCCAAGGACAGTCTTGTTTTCTCGGAGTACCTTCTGAAGGCATTTACAAAAGAAGTATAGATCTAGATCTAGTAGTCCGGGAACGTTGCCCCTACCGCAACTGAAGTACCTGAATTAAAAATCTCTAGATCTAGCTCTAAAAAATGCTTATTCCCAGTCCTCGTAGAATGGCAGAGAATAAAAGATGACGCCTAGATCTAGATCTAAATCTTGCAAAAAAACCCAAAGAACGGAAACCCTTCGGAGAAATAGAGTTCAAGTTTATTTTCCCGAACGTTCGGAGAAATAGATCTAGATCTAGTCGCTTCATAAACAGAGCTGGTTGGGCCAGCTACTCCAGTTTGGTAACTGAAGAAAACTTCTCGAAGAATTTTTAGATTAAAGCCTTTCACTTTGAACTCCACTGCTGCACTAGCAGTCGACTGACGTTCTCGGTAAAGGATTGACCAAAAGTGGAACTAGACAAGGCCCGTAACTCTAATAAAACAGATTGCACACGAGCTGAACAAAATGATCAGGGCACGGTCGTGCCAAGGGCCGATGTCTCTAAATATAGCATAGTAGCATAGATCTAGATTCTAGATCTAGCATCCCTAAGTCTAAGTCTAAGTCTAAGCCCAAACGGGACCCAGATTCTTAAAGTGTAGAATCTAGATTCTTGAGACTAAATCTAGACACAGGCACAGGGATAACAACATCAACAAGGCAAGGCAATAAGAGAACAGTGCACCAAGGATGCATTCTCACTCTCAGGTGGAATGACAATTTCTAGGCCCATCTGACCAGTAAGTTCAGTAAGACGAGAAAATCCCACAGCTGCAGGCTAGACAATAATAGCAAAGTGCAAGCTTATATGGCTTAGGTAAGGAAAGAAACAACTTACCCTTCACTTGAAACTAACGTAACACGCTTTATTGGACAGTAGGCTCTGTTGTCTCAATATCCAAGTCAGAGATCTAGACTCTAGATTTCTACTTCTCCTTCTGTTGTCAGTTGTTAGGCCGACACGGACACCACTGGGAATGGCATTCATTCAAGACAACACACAACACAGTCAATGCAGTCTTCTCTTCACAAGACTAATAGTCCAGATTTGAACAGCGTGTACAATTTTGTAAGCCTATTACAATGGCTCGATTGTCCGTCGGGTGCGCTGTTTCTGTTATCGTCGTGCCACTAAGGCAATAGCTGCCTTATGGTGGCCAGGTTTCTCTCTCTCTCTCTCTCGCACACACACACACACACACACACACACACACTTATTCTTAGGCTTTTATTAGTAGAAGGCCTCTATGAAAGTTTAGACTTATTCCCAAATCAGACAAACGGACCTACTACTAGACCTAACTTTTACTTTTGACAGTGGGGTGGAAGGACGCCTAGCCTATTCAGAGAGAGAGTTTCTCTTGTTGTAGTCTCGGCCGAGAACTTCGTAGGTCTTCATCTAGTATAATGTGCCAGTTGAAGGGCGAACTGGAATACATGTATAGCCTAGTGCAATCCACATAATTCTACACTTCTAAGTGTAGAATTCTGTGGTGCAATCATAATATAACTTTTTTTTACGTGCGTAATCCCAATGCCCTCACAAAATGGCTCATTATAATCATTATATCATTATAAGCTTACGATTAATGGGGAAAGAATAATCAGAAGGCAGTGCACACAATTACTTTCTACAACTTTTTCATCGAAAACTACATACAACGTAGATTGAATAGGCCTACCCTACCAAAGCTATAAATGAAAAGATACTTTGTAGTTGGAAGAGAAATTTAACCAATTTTTTAATGTCCACCAGTGTACAAGACTAAACATTTCTAATTTCCAGCTCTTTTGCAGAAAATTACAGGAACCATGGTACCAGCAAATGAACCTCCCATAAGCAAATCCAACTGAACACAAACAGAACGGATGGTCGTAATGTTTAAAACTATTCAGGATGTTAGATGTTTGATAGAGATGAAGAAGCAAACCACACCAGAGCACCCGCGAACCACCCGCAAGACTGCTCTGTAATAGTGTAATAAAATTCTTTCAAAGCAAAAATTGTTCCATTCTCTGACAGTGATTTTTGTGGGAACTGAATCCGACAAAAACTGCTCGTTGTCTCTCCCTTCATTAAAGTCATACCATACCTTGGTGGAGCCCCCAGTGGTTCCATCTGTTTTGTTAAATACTGATTTGTGACAACATCATGACCTTAACGACAGCTTACTTCTGAAACAAGTTAGTGGGTTATAAATGTGATACAGTACTACTCTCTCTTCAAGGTCTTTTTCCTAGCAGCAAGGTTGATCTCACTTACCTTTGAAATAAAACACAAAGAATACAAAAACGAAATTAAGTGGAAAAAAAACAAACCCAAAGGCTAGTGATTCAAATGATGTGCAAAGTTTATTCATTTCTGTGAGACACTGGGAAGAGTAAGGGCGAGTGAGGGTACAGTGATGTAGAACGTTTTCTGACATTGAGTACTCTTTGAAGAAAACTGGAAGTGTAAGAAGTGCTTGAAAACACACTGGGGAAAAAACATTTACAGTAAAGATCTAGCTAAATTAAACCCGTAATTATACCATTACAGAGTACTTTAACTACGAAACACTATGTGTACACACATCTAGGTAAAAAAACGTGTACACAACAATGCACTCAAATCGTTTGGTCTTAAATACTAAAAAGACATGAGCATTCAAACAAACTGTATGATATTGTCCCTTTCCCTCTCCCACCCCCTTCCACTACACTCACTGACACAAAAATGTACATATGCTCATGATCTTCCTGTTGTCTGTAAAAAAACATGAGAGGTGCACATCAAGCTAGTGAAAAAGAATAAAAGAGATAGTCTAAGACAAGACGAAGAGCGTCTGATGACAAAACAGTTTCAGAAACTGAAAGTCCAAATGAGCTAATATCATAACATCCCTTACGAGTATTTAAAACAGTGGATAGCAACAGTAGATTATCTGTATGAGGCGGTCAGTATCAGTTATAAAAGAGACCTATGAAATAATTGTTAAGAAAGGTTGTTTCATCGTGAACTGTAACACAATGTGAATGCAGTTAAAAGACAGGAAGAAACACCATTTGGACTTTTTCCTTATACTTTCAAACATCAATGGATTACATGCTATTTCCTGGGAGACAAAGACGGTGGACAAACAACACATCATTGTCGCCTGAGAACTATTTTGTCCAAAGTGCACTCTTTAGACATTTTGGACAAAATAGTTCACAGGCGACAATATGATGATATAACTAGAGTGATACTAAATATGGCTTTTACAGACCAAATTGCTTCAATTTCTTCATACACTTGACTCCACTTGTGTTGAAATCACGTCTTGAGATGATCTTCGGTTAAGCTGATTTTTTTCTCAGGTCCCAGCATCTCTTCTTCTTTATAGGGTCTCAACGGTTAAGTTGAACTACAGATCTTTTTTTCACTCCCCTCCCAACATGCATAAACTAATCCAGTTGACTGCATTGTGGATGTCAAGTATCAGCTCATATTCAAGTAACTATTGCATGCAGTTTTTTGATTCGTAAAGTTCTCATTCCTGTTCACTTATCATTGCTCTTCACAATTACCTCTGGAAGAATTTACACCATATATGCTAGATACTTATTGTTCACCTAAAAATTCATCACGCTGCCCTGTAGGGGGCATTATCAAGGTAAAATAAAACACTTTACCCAAAGAAGACGTGACAGGCCGAAAATGAGACATGGGAGCAGATAAATCAAGGGACTGTAGGAGAGCCATGCAATGATTATACAAAAATGTCAATTACGCTGAATGATTTAAGTATAAGTCACACCATTTGGAATAGGAAACATTTCATCATGTGAATTATAAAGTGTTTGAAAATGCATTGAGAGAAGAGGTCAGCACATGGTAGCTTGTCAGAAACTTGTCTTATACCTGCAAAACTACAAGCAAGAAATATTTGCAAACATGTACCCTGCAAATGGAATGACTACAACTACAAGATTCTGGGCAGCATCTTAAAGAGTGCAAACATTTTCTTTATTCATTCTAGAGAGTCAGTGTGTATATTTCACTTAATTTGGTGCTTGTTTGCACCAAAAAAATGAAAGGGACTTACACTGGCGTCAGTCCTGATATGTACATCAAAACTAAACTTCTTACACATTCCTGGTTTAGCTTTAATACCTTAATCCCCACACATATAAAAACACGTAAGAAAAATTCAGTTATATAAACTATTAATATTTTTAAAATAACCACAACTAAAGAAAGTCCAAGCTTTTGAACATTGTTACACTTCATTTTAAAAAACACTTCCTTACAAGATCCTTTCAAATAAAACCACGGTTTTCGGTTTTCTTCATTTTAATCTGAAAACAGTTTCCTTCATCTCTGATGAACATTATTTGGACAGTATTTTTTTAAAGAAATGCAATGAAATTCAATGTCAGACTTTAAGGTCACTAGCTAGGAATAATATGAATATGAGAGGTGGCATCAAATTATCAGACATTAAGTCATCTTTCACATATAAAAAGTTCTAAGAACAATGACAAGAAAAGAACATTTTGATGGTAATGGGCAGTAATTTTAAGGGGCAGAAATATTTAGAAATATTTCTTTCAACAAATGTTACTCTCATACATAACAAGATGAAACATGAGAATGAGAAGACACTGTAAAACAAAACCTATATCATAATTTATAAATATCAACTATCTTTGAGCATGTGTTCTTTTCTTCTAGGACAAACAAAAAAATTATTGCATTGCCTTCATAAAACAAACAAATTATTCAAATGCGGACTTTTTGTAAATTTGTAAACAAAACATGTTCGCTCAAATCTTGACACACTGTAATCTCTCACAGTTTTTCACCCTTTTTAGAAATTCAAAACTACACATATCTTAATTAAAAAAATGACCAACATTCGAGGGGCATACCAAAAGTTTTTTTTACCTGACCATGAAGGAATAAAGGTAGAAAGTTGAAATTTGGTATTTACCTTAATCTTTCTCTACGTAGTTGCCTCCAACAGTTATACATTTGTGCCATCGGTGTTTGACCTTGAAAAGACCTTGAGAATAGAAGACCCTCTCTTTGTAAGAAGAACAACCGTCTACCGCTTCTTTGACCCCATCATCACTTTCAAAATGCCTTCCTTTTAAGTCCTTTTCCAGTTTGGGGAATAAAAAAAGTCGGATGGGGCTAAATCTGGAGAAAATGGTGGATCATGTTGCAAAATTCCAAAACCATTTTTTCGCGTAGTTTCTGCAGCTTTTCTTGAAGTGTGAGCTGGCGCTTTGTCGCGAAGCACAAAATGTCTTTTTGGATCTTTCCTCTGCGTTTTTCTTATATAACCTCTCATAATTTTTTTTACCTGGTAAGAATAAAGGTCTCCAGTGATCGTATGTCCATTTTCAAGATAGTCGGACTCATAATCACTCCTTCTTGGTCCCAAAAAACCAATAGCATCACTTTTCCACTTAATGGCTTAACCTTTGCCTTCTTTGGGGCTGGAGACGAGGGATATTTCCAATGCATTGATGCATTGAAGCATATTTTGACTTATGATCGTAGTGGTGGACCTATGTCTCATCCATGGTTACAAGTCTTTCAAAAAATTTCGTTTCATCCTTTTCATACAGACCAAGCAATTCTTGATAAAAATCCATACGTTGCACTTTTTGAGGAAGAGTCAACAAGCGTAGGACCCATCTCGCCGAAACCTTGGTCATATTCAAATGTTCATTTTAGATTTGTTCAATTGAACCAATGCTAAGCCTAGTTTCTTTGCTCTAACATTAAACTGTCACCCGCCTATCAGAAAACACAAGTTTCTTGATTTTCAACACATTCTCTTATGTTGTTGCTGTCACTGGGCGACCATCACGGTCGTCATCTTCAATGTTCAAGAATCCGCATTTGAATTTTTCACACCAAAATCTTTATCACACATAGGATGGGCAATCAGTTCCAAAAACAGCATGCATCTCCATAAAAATATCCTGTATTTGCTTGCCTCGCGAGAGCAAAAACTTCATTACAGCCCTGTGCTCAATTTCTCCATTTTTATGTTGAAACTGGAGAACAACATACCCCCATTCACTTACAGTACAGTGTGTTTGTAACAAAACCAGTGATCGGAAATTGCCCAAAATTTACATGCATTCTCGGAAGATCATTCTTGACTTTCGTCCCAAATTTCGGCTTTCTATCTTGATTCCTTCATGGTCAGGTAAAAAACTTGGTATGCCTCTCGTACAAGGAACAAATGGCAAAAATCTTACAGGGCCATTATTTTGTTTTAGCAAAAGATGTATCATCACTCAACAGTCAACAAACTACTGAAGTATTTGTACAATATAAAAAAAGGAAAGGAAATGGACAAGAAGACAACAAAGAATGGGCCATAACACGGAAGGTCAGATATGACTTGTTGCCAAATCAGAAGAAGTCTTGTATATGATATAGATATCACAGGTACAATAATCCTAGATTTGCCTTTTCACACATTTACCTGAGGAGTCTGCTTAAACCGAAATCTGTGTGACTGATGGAGTTTCTTCAGTTAAGCCACTTTTCCGGTTTAGAGAGGGTTGCTCAAATAGCGATGATTCTGAACAGCGCAGAGCAGGGAATACCATGCTTGTGGCAAATTTCCTTTTTTGAAAGTTTTTTTTTCTCCCTCATCTGCAACATGTTCCTCTTTTATTAACTGCAATTTGAGCTAAAGGCTCTTGTGCTTTCTATTCGACAATGCCAACTTGCTTAGTCTGACAAACAGTCCAACAGGACAGATGGAAGAGTAGACCAGCACACTCTACTGTGCTCTGCATTATTACCGCATAAAGTTGTGAGACAGCCCAATTGCAGTGACGTCATGAAACACACCACACCATGTCATGTGCTCATTTATTGGAGATGTATGAACTAACTTTGCAAAGACAATAGGCAATGACCAAATGAAAGTTGTGTGACAGGCGTACATTCGCTACATTAGCTTCACTAGGTCTATATACAGTGTAGTGGGTGGGCCACAATTGACATACATGTGTTCTCATGTCCTTTTCTCTTATTCTACTACCTTGAAGCATGTCTAAGACTTGATGACTTGTTTCACCTGAGAGTTGCTACTGAAGATTTAATTGACGTAACTCGAAATTCTTTTCAGTTTATAAATGGGAACATTTCGACTTACTCTCAAAATTCTTTTCAGTTCATAAATGGGAGCATTTCGACTTATCGATAGTTTTCTTACAATGACAAAGAGGAGAAAAAAAATCAGGGACTTAATTTTTTTCCGGCTTACCACTGTTTTCGGATTAACAATGTACAGTTTAAGCAGACTCCATGTATCAGCAAAGAATTCTCTCATTGAATGAGCTCAACCAAGAGGAACTTTTGAACTGCCATGGTCGAATGATACCTTCATCTGCCATCTGTTCTGTGAGTTTCACATAACTGATAACATTATGTTTTAACAGGAGAAGAAAAAACTGACTATGTAATTAACATAACCTTATGATATCTAGATCTATGGTTTAATTTATGACCACTAAGTAACAGATTCTTGCATGGAAAATAAAAATATTAATATGCTACATTACTTCAATCATTGTAAAAGAGAGCTTTAAATGATTATATTACAATAAGATTAAGATGTTAATATAATATGTTAACTTAAGTTTCTATCATGACAAATGCGATTCAAAGTATTTTATAACAGTAGAAGATTCAGAAAAAAAGAAAACATCTTTTTTTTTTGGTAATATAAGAGATATAACCCCTTTAAATTAAAAATAATATCAGCTCATGATCAGATGAGAACGTTTGACTTGTCCTATTTGGCAACTGGTCATATCTATCAGGAAGGGCAAAACAGTAATAAAAATTATCCCCATAAGAACATTATCAATCAACGGCACATTTTTTAAAATCTAAAAATATTCAACTCTATGACATCTTCATGTTGAAGTGAAACAGTTTTTAATTTCTAGTCTAGGGAAAAGGTATCAACAGAAAAATTCCAAACAATGAGATCTATTCAAAAAGTGAAAAAGATATGTGTGAAAGCTGCCATTTAAACACAGGCACAAGCTCTCTCATTCTATAAACAGACACAAAACATGTTTTCCACTTCAACTGATGTTTTCCAAAAAGCACAAACACATATTTCTGTATGAAAAATTATTTTAAAACATCATGGCATGCAATGCTTAGCTATCAAACAGACAATAATCATCATCTCACAGTGGTAGGAACAACACAGATGTTTCGTTTTCAGGCTTTTGCTAAGACCAGCTGGCCGTGTAATACAGAACAAGTAGAACAAGAAAAATACTCTAAATGACTTAAATGAGCATCATTTAACTGTCAGCACAGCTTCAGTTAACATAAGATAACACCCTTGAATATTATTAGTCACAATTGAACGTTCAGAGAGCAAGAAAGCAAAAATACAATAACCAAATCAGCTCAAAAAGCTATTCTAAAAAAGATGTCTGTGGATGGGACCTCAACTTCATATGGTAAGATAACAGTATAAACGTACAATAACAGAAAGCAACGAGAATTTAATCTTCAATGTATCCCCTCGTTCTGTGTACCTATTGCTACAATCATATACTTTCGCCCATATTTTTCCTGCTTGATGTTTAAGGTAAGTGGCCACCTGAAAAGCAAAGTGATGATTTGAAATAATGTTCAAAAGTTTTGTGACGACTCAGGACATCAAATAGGATAACTGAGGCAGAGCTTATTCTAAACTAAGAAACAATTTTAATTTTTTAAAAAGTAATTTTTCAACTTTCATGCACAATTTTAAAAGTTGAGAAAAACGCATGATTAAAGCAGCTCTTGACCCACATCGAAACATTTTGCTTTACACATCTCAAAACACCTAAGCCACTGAGATTTTCAAAATTCAATATAAGACAAACATGGATCTATTAATAGGTTAAGTCAAATCAAAAGACAACTTCAATACACATTCCCAAAAAAGTAAAAATATCAGAACAAAGTCACATCAGAAGCAACTTCTACACACACCCAAAACAAGGAAAGTATAAGAACAGTCAACATGTTATTGAGAAGGGAGTCTCAAAACAACTCAAGAAAAAAATTGGGGGCACATCCACATTTTTTTGTTCTGTAATTTCGCATTAAAGGTGTGATCAATTCTCAGTAGAATTATCTGGAGAAGATGTTGAGAATTCAAAGATGCCTGACTTTAAATGATGAAATTTCAATGAAATTCTAAGCAACATTTGACAAATTCCTGGAAACTTGCTGTAGTTAATTCATACTCAACAATTTCTATATATTTCTTCAAAATTAGAAGACTCAACATTATATCTGAACCTAGATTTTAATTCTTTTTTCTCAGACCATTCATTACTACTAACACTTTTAATACTTGATTAAAGAAACACTGCATATAAATGCTACTCCCCCAACCCCTTTTCTAGCGCAGAGAGTGACAAATAGGAAAGGCAAACAAAGTTTTTGCATTGGTGTACTGAAGGAGTGCATAACTTCATAGAATAAAAATCTCCTCTTATATAAATTAGAAAATTCTTTCAGATAAATGCTAACTCACAAAAATATCCAGACGTCCAGTCAAGTCATGGCAAAATGCCAAAGAAGCAAAAGGAAGAATTCACATAAGAAGGAATAGTTTGATAGGGACTTATCCCCACTTCAAAACAATAGCAAGTACATAATGGTTGACAAGTAGCTGTGACACAAGAGATTCTGTACCCAGATTGTCAAATTCAGTGTCAAATTCAGAATTCCAACGCATAATACACAACTCCGTTTTCAAGGGAAAAGGAGAGTTTAATACATTAGAACTTAAGGAATGCATTGCTCATGGCTACACCTAGCTATAGCAGCAGAACATTTTCCTCTTCCATTGAAAGACTTTAAAGAGGCAAAAAAATAATTTAAAGTACACCAATAAACAGTAATGACACATATGGCTACCTGTGTATCCTCAACAAAATGATCATCTTAAATACTTGAAGTTCATGATGTACTGAGTACTCCTTATCACAGCAGTATGTGACACCATCTCCAAAAAGCCCGTTGTCATGCACACAGAAATGAGATTCAATTATTTCAAAAAGAAAACAATCATATAACAAATCAACAACAAATTGTTCTGTGGGATATACAGGAATCTGCAATCTATAAATAATACACAAAAGGAGTTTCACTATAAAAGTAACATTTAAAGAGTCAACAAAATAATATCATACGATAAGTCAATGCCATCAGTAAAGCTTCTTTCAAATTCTGTTTTTACATGAAAAAAAAGGAAACATACAAATCCTTCTGCAAAATGAAAAAGAGGACGCAATGTTTTGACAGTGATAACCAAATGCGACGTAGTGAGAGTCCAATTCATGGTGCAGTTCTTTGTTTTAATGTACATCACTTCTCAAGGCTTTGATATGGAAACCCCCCCCCCCCCCCCCCCCAACATTTTGTCTCTGTACTTAGAGCAAACTGACCAACCACATTCCCTCAAAAATCTGTAACACATAGCAATAATCTTTTTCCATATTCCTGTAACATCTCCACCCTTATATTATATATGCCAAGCCTTCAAGAGCACTCAGTTCTAAAAAAAAAGTATTGTCAGCATCCTCCCATACGCCATCTTGACCACATAACTTTTGGTTTGCAGGATGAAGTGCTTATCTTTTTTTTCATACATCTTAAGTCATACCTGTCATACAACTTGCTATCTCCCTCATGTATTAATAGGGACTTTTTTCATGTGAAAGAACAGCTACCAGCATTTGTCAATAAAAGAATCTGTGAGGCCAGAATACCACTGCATTTTGCTGAAATAATGAAAGCCACAACATATCTGCTTTAAGACAGATTTTAATCACAAAACCTTTCAACAGAAGAAATGAATGAGGGAAGCAACATTCAACAGGTTTTCCATTTCCCATATGAACCCTGATGCAACTTGGGGAAAACAAACAGAAAAAAATACCCTAGCAAAGGACTGTGCGCAAAATCACACAAATAAAAACTGGGCAATTTTTAGAACCATAATGCCTAAATTATAAAGGGTGGAAGGGCTGCAACAATAATAATTGGCACATTGATTTTGGTAGCCTTGTGTATATAATTTTTTTTTTTTAACCAAGGAAAGACTTATACTGATAGCCATGAGAGAAAGAAGGCTTTCTTTGTAATATTCCTTCTGTATTCTGTATGGCAACTCGGACACATGCAGTAGAGTTTGTCCCTTAGGGGTGACCAGATTCCCTTTCAGGTGTTGGCTGGGCACTCATGTAATACAATCTCTCATTACTGATACACCACAGCGACATGTCAAAGGACACAGTGATTATCAGCCTATTTCTTAGATCAATAACAAATATTAACGTACACAAAAACTCTGAAAAGCACAAAAGTTCAAAAACGTGTTTAAAAAAACTTAATACTCCAAAATAATTCCAATCCTGAAAAAATTGGAAATTAAATAATACAAATTATCAACATTGAAATTACATAAATAAAATAAATAAATGCTGATTCTTCATTCCAAAGCAAAATGGACCATGAATAAAATCATAGTTATAAGAAGAAATCTGAAACTTTGTACAGAAAATTGGCACATACGTACCTCTCACTTCGAAGCTTCCATTTGATTTTCTCTTTTAGTCACAAATCATCATTAGTCAAATCATATACTTGATTCTATGTAAATCTTTCGCAGTTTGAGAGATTCTATAATATAAAACAAACATATGTCATTAGCATGCAGAGTAATACTGTAGAACCACTGCACAGAACACAAGATATCAAAGAGAATGAAGAAAAAAACAAAACAAACAGGATTCTTTTAAAAAAAACAACTTTATAATTCCTTCAAATTAAAATGCTTTCATCCCGGAAGTCCTTGTACATCCTCTTGCCTTTTCATTACTGCCAACTAGGCTTTTTTCCCTTTTACTCACACAACAAAAAATAATCTAAAAGAACACTATCAACACTAATAGTTCCTTCAAATAAAAATAAAAAATTGTTTCCTACTAGAGTTCTAGTACATCCTCTTGCCTTTCGTTGCTGCCAACCAGGCACTTTTCCTTTTACTTACACAATTTTAAAAAATCATCTAGAGTTGGGTTTTTTTTTATAGTAGAGGTTTTTACAGCGCTCGCAACTGCATTAGGTCATATGAGCGCCAAGGGGTGGGTGTCAACAGAGAAGTCTTTACAGGGAATCAGACTTGCTCTGCTCACCTCTCTAGCTTCAACAGCACAAGGTCTGCTTCGACTATCAAGGCACCCCGGAAATAGCAGGTCACAAGAGAGTGACAAACATACAAAAGAAGTAAAGGAAAATGACAATAGTAAAGATTAGGAAAGAAAAAGCAGCAGTTCCCTGTTGTAGATCAGGCACAGTTATGAGCGTGACATGGTGAATCAGCCCATTTACAATTTTACTGTGCTTGAATGAGAAATGTCCCCCCTTTGGGAATGGCCTAAAAATACTACAGTCAGTGGCACTGCCACGGGGGGGTAATCATCTAGAGGAACACTCAAAGTATAGCTTAAAAAAACAACTCTTTGTCTCACTTTGGAATCCATAAAAGGTTTCTACTGCAATCTCAAATGATAAATAAAAGACTTGTAGGTCAACAACCCACATAATATTCTAAAAACAACACTCCATGTCAATTTTTTTTTTTTAAACCCACGTCAAATGGGTCAAAAGAATTATATGTTTTTATTCTGTGCGTCTTCTTTTGCAGATGCCCCAAGACTCGACTTCTTCGATGGTTTGAGGAAGGGGCCGCCTATGGGTCTCTGGCATGAAGAGGGTCATTAGTCCTCCAATAACAGACACTATGCCAAACAATATCATCGGGAATTCTGGATGCGACTTAGCCTGAAAAACATAGAAAGTAAATGGAGGTCAATTGCAAATAGTGAAAAAAAAACAAGTTTTACAAAAAAGTAAAGAGCACACATACATTCTCATATAAAACTACAAACTTTCAATATTTTGATATTAAGTTAACTAAAAATGTGGGTTTTTTTAATATGCCACGCATATAACATGCAAAATGACTTTGCAAGAACAACACCCCCCCCCCCCCCCCAACCCTCAACTCCAACTTTATTTACAAGCAGGGAACAGAAGTACTTCACAAAATATCCATGTACGCAAACAGAACTTGAAGCTCTGTGGGACCGTTCAAACAGGTTTGTATTGTCTGCAGTCACTAAGCATCATCCTGTCAGGGTAATAAGGGCAATCACGGAGACAATGTCAGAATCCTGTCAGTGTTACAGCCTGTGAACATGATGGACCGTGTATCGATGGTGCAGAGCCTATAACCCATTGTATGAATCCGCTCACAGCAATAGGAGATTTTAATCCTCTGGCACATTACATTTCAGCGATAGCAGTGAATTATTATTTAACTCATCACGAAATGATGCATCTTGAGTACTTTTATCATGGATGGACCTGGAGTTTCTGCATATTTAACATTTTCATTCAGTTCTCATTGAAAGATCATCCAGTAATCATGGAAATAAAAACATAGTATCCATTCAGTGATTCCCGTCATCAAACTACCAAGCCCTGAAAGAAAGTGGGCGAGTTCATGGTGTAAGTGGCAACATTAAGCACAGTATTTATTTGTTTCGTCCTCTTGTAACAGATGTGCCAGCTTTGAGGTGACATTGTGGCAGTTTGCTGTCTCAGAGTCAAAAGATATCGTTTACATCAGTCATTAGGAGGCAATGGCACCATTCGACTCTATTCCTTTGATTTCATTAACAAGGGATGAACAAAGCATTTTGATGAGAGCAAAGAAAAAAGTTGTTCCCGCATCCGATCCGGACATTGGGGATTGCCTTGTTAGTGAGACTATTTCCTAGGCCTTCAGCATATTGTGGTAGGGTTTGATGAGAGCACTTGTCATAAAACCCACAGGTAGCATTTAACTGCATTCATCAGCTTCTAATGGCTGATGAAAGAAGAATCAAGACAAATTTAAAGGAATCATGAGTACTTTTCATGTGAGAAAAGGTTTTTCTTAATTACACTTCACCGATTGACCTGTTTGGTATCATCTTTTATAAAACAATGTCTACAACAAAACATCCGACACAATAGTAAAATTAGATCTACAGCACCAGTATGTACATCAGTACATCACAGACATGACCGTGCTGAAAGCAACATGAAGTCTGTGCCTTTGGCGGGAAACTTGGCAAACATGTTATACTACCACCACCTTGCCTGTCTTTTTCACTCACATCTGAGGACAGCCTTGACTCACAATTCTCTCAAAAATACAATATGTGGTGAAATTACGCGCTCGTGTAAGAAATGACATTGAAGAAACAGACATGTTTCTACCTGTTGGGCAATTTTCCTCAGGCTTTTTGTTTTGGGCTCAGAACCTTTTATGTCCATCATAAAAAAAAACGTCAACATATTTCAGAGTGGATTTTACTGAAAAATGTTGATCAAAGGCACAAAAAATGTAAATTTGCAGTTTCCAAGTACACTACACCTTTGGAAGTCACCAAACTTTCGCTGCCCTTTTCTTGCCAATTTTACCTCTGACACCAGGTGACCCAAACCTTCTTCACTTTCAAATATTTCAACTTCTACTAAAAATAAATGGGTATGTTTTCCATCAAAAGCAAGGTAAATGAACGGGCTTTAAGATAATACCAAAAACTCCATGTGTCCAAAAATTGACGAGCGCCTGATTCCTGCGCATTGTGAGACCTATATACGAGGGCTGTCCCACGGAAAACCGGAATTTGGCTGTAATTTGAAAACTATTCAATATTTTCACATTCTGTAAACGCACACTTGTAAAACAATCATTTAGAAATTTCCCGATTGAGCACCATGAGAATCGCACAAACCAAATGAGCACAGCAGTTCTCAAAAGATGGCTACCCCCTTGGAAAATTGGTCAAGGGTAGAAGTGAAGTCTGTTATTCGGTTTCTGACCGCAAAAGGTCTCAAACCTCTAGAAATACACACTGAAATAAAGTCAGTTTATGGGGAGAAAGTAATGGCAAAGTCACAGGTATATGAGTGATGTAGTAAGTTCAAAGCCGGGCACTCCGATATCGATGACAAAGTTTACCCAGGATCTCGTTTTTCTGCCAAGACTGAGGACAACAAGAGTCGCGTTAACGAACTTTATCAAACAGACAGGCGCCTAAAAATTCGCGAAATTTGCGAGTCGCTAAACATTTCAAAGTCGACTGTCTATAGGATAGAGTTTGATGAGCTGCACTATTGAAAGGTCTCTGCTTGATGGGTTGGGGCCGAAAAAGACCAGCGGGGTCATTTTGCAGCATGGCAGCACAACGCCACACACCGCAAACGTCACGAAAGACTGGTTCCAAAGGTTCGGCTAGGAAGTTCTACTACACCCCCCTCACAGTCCTGACTTGGCCCTGTCAGATTATCACCTTTTTGAACCAATGAAACGCCATATTTCTGGACAGCGATTCACCGACGACGAAGACCTCGTGGAAGCCGTGAACGATTGGTTGAAATCCCTTGACGAAAAATTCTTCAGGGAGGGTATCTTCTCCCAGATCCATCGATGGGAAAAATGTGTCCAGCGGGATGGTGATTACATTGAGAAATAAAGCACATGTTGAGGTATGATGTGTTACAGTTTTATTATAATAGGACAAAGATTTTTGCTTTTACGGACCTTTTCCGGTTTTCCGTGGGACAGCCCTCGTATATCTATAGAATAGCCAACATTGGAAAAGGCTATTAAGCACTAGCAAAGCTACCCTATAAAGATGGGAAATGAAAAGTCTGTACCAAAATAAGTAAGTGAGCCTGCGGGAGGTTTAAGAATGCTAAAATTACCACACTTTTAGCCACCCGCTTAACAAACTTACAGAGAAAACAATGAATGGTGCAGCTATGCTTCCAAAGTTCTCAAAGCACGACGAGATCCCTACAGCATGGTTCCTGAAGGAAGACAAAAAAGAGAAAAAATGCAATAAGCATTTTAATTAATAAAATCTTTCTGATTCTAAGCTCAACATCAAGAAATCAGCAAGGACGCACAGACAGTAAATACTTTGAATTTGAAAACGATGAAAGAATATGTGAAATTATTAGAAACCAACATTATCTTTTTTGCAGCTCTATGAGATGTACACATGTGTACTTTCAAATCCCCAAAACAGTAAAAAAAATAACCCCGACGATCAAGGACAGCAAAATGAGAAATATTTGCTGGGTTTTTTTAATGGTATGTCATGTATGGATTTTGCAAACCAGCATATTTGACATTTATTTTACGTTTCAAAATTTTTTTGACCAGACTAAATCTGCTACAAATTTACTGGCAAGTCAACAGTACCTGTATCATGCCCAAACTACTAGAAATCTTATATGAATTCAAACAAAAACTGTTCCTCCGCAATACACATATGAGTGAAAAGTCTGAATGTATCAGGACAAAACTGCTTCTGTTTATGATGATAGGGTGCTGTGGGTAACATGACAATGAAGATCTCAAACAGTGACTAAAGTCTTGATTTCGTTGACTTTTTGCAAATTTGTAAAATAAAGCCCAGCGGAAACATCACAAGACAGTCACTGCAGTGGAACCCACAGGGAGCACGAGGCAGGGGTAGGCTATGGGACACATGGAGGAGATGGGTGGAAAGGGACATGAGAGAGATGAAGCTCACTTGGAACGAGCTTGGAAGGTAGGCCCAGGACAGAGATAAATGGAAGGAGCTTGTATGTGGCCTATACCCTGCCAGGGGTGGAAGGCATTGATGATTATGATTTTCATACTGACTTATTCAGGATGACTGCCAACCCGGCTTCTCAATTTCCCAGTGGGCTCATCCATTTTCCAGGGGCATGTTACATAACAATGACAGCGCGTGCTCCATTTATACATACATACACACACACACACAAGCATGTAGGTACATTATATCCAGTCAACAACATGTCAGCGTGGCACTGGGATACTGTGTGACTTATGCATTTCAGTCTGTTCTTACTCCCCTCATCATATTTGCCTATATAAACTATATAAAAATGAATCTTGTTTTGGTTAAAAAGTACGGCTTACAAGGTATGAATATGATGGATCCCAATTCCACACAAGGCCTGCACCAATGCGCGCTTTGCAGAAAGCTCTAGTACTAATCAAAATTCTAAGTACTGAAATTTGCTTCCAAGCTCCATTTTAGTCATCCAGTGTTGCCTTCAACCTCACCCCTTCCCCGACTGTACCTTTTTAAAAAATCAATAAATCCTCCCATTCCGGAGCCCTATATTTCGCAGTGCACAGACTTGGAAGGAACTTTGGTGACCCCAATGATCCCGGTACTCACAATGTGACGCAAACCCACAGGTTCACTGACCGGTCACGATGGCAGGCAAGCCCGATAAGACGCTTGTATTATAACTTTTCCCCCCCAAGTGACAGCACAAGACAAATATTTATTTATTTAAACGGCGATACAGCGTTTGTAAAGCACAAACTGTGTATTACAAATCTTGCGTTAATCTGACTGCTACCGGCAAATTTCTGGGTGGTAACGAAAGCGAAAGTAGATCGAGCTTTGGTATCACACATACACTTCCGCTTGCCGCCATAGCCGCCAGTTCGCGTGAAGCGTACTCTCAGACCGGGAAAAGTGGAATGAATATCTCAATTGCCACAGGCAAAAATGAACCCAGAACCCAAGGACATTATCCCATTTGGTTTTCAAATGTTCGAGACCTTTTATGTATTTACCCGGGTCTTTCCCGGGGCAATTTACAGATTTCCTCAAATTCCCAGGGCATTCCCCGATCTCGGCGATTTTTTTTCAAATTTCCGGGGGATTCCCGGGGCCTGGCAGTCACCCTGCTTATTTCATTCTTTAAAAGACAGAGCTATGTACGGGGCTTGCAGGTCAGACTGGGCCGAGTTTCCAGAGCAGATGAATCTTCAAAAGGAAAATGTTATCCCCTCACCTCTTTAGTCCCCTCCTCTGGCGTTCTGACTCTGTCTACAACCTTTCTAATGCTACTCCTTGGCTCCTTCTTACTGCTGTCTTTCAGCCACACCCCTGATCTTATGGTAGGTAAGATCTACACCTAGCCTTCTCAGATAAGGGAGAAAAATCTTGGATGTCCCGTGTGCAAATTGCGCAAGTTTAAGATCCCTTGGTGATACAAAATCCATAAGAGTAGGCTTCGGCCGCCACCCGGGTAAAATTCAAAATTTCCTACCAACTGAAAATGTTAAATGTGTCCCACACACTTGACCTTATTCTGTTGCAAGCACCGTAAAACACCTTCCACAAAAAAAAAAAGAGGATTTTTACCTGATACATGTTGGGAAGATCTCAGCAGAGTACAAATACACAGTTGTGTAGGCGCCTGTAATGGCAAATTTTCCCAGCATGACAAAACCAATTTTCACACCACTCATGCCCGAGGCTGGGGAAAGAGTTTGTATACAAATGTCAAACAACACAGGATGAGCTGTCAAAACAAGCACATCATCAACTATAAACAGCACACAGGACTTCTACCTTACTACCACATAGAACATTGGACTAGCAATGACGTGTAAACAATGGCAACACCGTTGGCTTCTGAACAATTTCTTTCTGAGATTGATTTTTTTATTCCTTGGTGTAGACACTGGACTTTACAAGGACATATTATTTATAAAAGGCTTCACCATAGCCAATCCTTCGGCTGCAATAGAAATACTACCAACTTTATTTTCATTGACAGTAAAAACACATTGAATGAAAGATTTCAAAATTCAACTGGTTCGCAGTTTTGAAAACGATAACAATCTAGAGTTATTTCCATTTTCTGAATAATATTTTTGTCTTCAGTAATTCTAAAATTTTTGTTTATTGGTGAACATGAAATTTTCCACAATTCCCAAACTAAACCTTAAAAAAAACCCAACAAAACAGTCCATGGCTTACTTTGATCACATTAAAGGTATCCTTGAGCCACATGGCAATGAATACTACAGACTTCAATAAGTTAAGGACCACCTTGACAGACAGCCCTGATTTTTTCAAAATACGAAGAAAAAAAAAGACCGCAAGGAAAGTTTCAAATTTTTTTTTCTTTGAAAGTGTTAATGGGTTACTAATGCGTACTGCAAAGCTTCCTAAGGGGGCAAAACCAACATGTGCAGCACGGAAATCCTAAAGGAAGTTTAGCCAGATTTGCTGTTTTTTATCGACTTGTGTGCGACACCACGGATATTCCTCAGTTTAAAATTTTGGTGCACCTCAAAAACGGACGTACGGTTTCAAACTGTACACACTTTGGTGGCAATATAAGCCGTCGTTTGCACAAAATCCAGTATCGCATCAACACGGCATCAAGATGAATGCAGAGAGACTTTGGTCGTGCCAGAGCTATGGCATGGCCGCAGGATGGAGTTGGAGCCCGAGAAGTTGCCAGAAGACTTGCAGTGTCACACTCTGACACTGTCAGCGTGAGGCAGCGCCATCAAGCCACTGGATCAGTCCAAGAACACCCACGTGCAGGTCGACCCAAGAAGACCACTCAGAATGTTTGCAAATGGTCCTTAACTTATGTTGAAGTCAGTATATCTTTGTTCCCAATCCATTCAAAGACAAAAACAAAACAGTTTGTGAAAGCTTTTACTTATTCAAACTAAAACGGAAAAATGAAAACTTAAGAACCAAAAACAACAGACTAACAAAACTGGAAAAGATTGCAGCAGCATGCACTGTTTTGTTTCTCAAGAAGCAATGGATCATTTATCTTGTTTTATTTATATTCTGGTCTTCATCCAAAGAAAAACTTGTCACAAAACATTACTGAGCACGTAAAGAGCTCAAACAACCCCTGATATTACAGGACGAATTATGGTTTATGGCCTGACTGCAGATATTTACGAAAAGGCAAAGTATATGGCTGAGTATAAAAATATCAGACAAACAGCTACTTAGAACTTTACTTACAGGCTTCATCCGATATCATCATTGCTGTTATATTCATGACCCCACATGTCAACAAGAACACACAGAGAGGTACTTTCCGACCAACGCTGGGGGTATATGAAAACAAATTTGATTTGAGAAGTAAAAATTGCCAATAATCAGTACATTTTTGAAAAAATGCATTTATTCATATATTCCTTTGAAATCCATACAAAAACCTCATATCCATAAATAAGTGTTACAAAAAATGTCCTCAATCTAAAGTATCATGTGCACCTATCTACATACTGCTAAACTTGACACTTGTTTACAAACTTTCACTATGCCATGACATGACTTAATCTCCCCCCCTCCCCTCAAGACCAACACTTTTGTCCTTCTGAATAATTCCTTTCTGGAAACCGTTCAATTTGACACGACAGACTTCAGTATGAGTGTAAACATTTAACCTCCTCCCTAAGAAATTTTTTTAAATGTTGCCAGAGAGGTCTCAACTTGGCAGGCTCCCCCTATGATAATACAGTATCCGTGATTTGTGATTCTAGATATAAAATAAACGGGTCTTATGGCTTACCGTTCACAAACAAGAATACAGATCACGTAAGCAGGTATCTCCACAGCTCCAAGCAAAAACAGGTTGAAGAATTGGTTGCCATGTAACACAGGTGTGCTCAAGGAGATCCCAAAATAGCTAAGGCTGTTCACAAAACTGAAAAGTACCATAAAAAACATATCTTGGTTGGAGTACACTAACTATATAATAAGATATCAAATAAAACTTACAATATCACAATTCCCTCTTTGAACACAATGGCAATTGTATTATTTGTAAATAACCCATGACCTTGTGCTCTCTTTAGGACTGCAGATCCCCCATCCACATGCGTAAAAACTGTATTTGATACTTTAAATGAACTGCTGCAAATCACCAAATACTGATGGACACTCATCAAAAAAAGAATCGTTCATTTGCATGACAGTAAATGAAGAAAAACTCTTTTCACACAACATACATGAAAAAGGAGAGACAAGACACAAGAAATAGAATCATGTCAGAAAGAAGAAAGACGTACTCAAATTTTCAGTCCTCCACAAGATACCCATGGCTTGAGCAATCAAAGAAAATACTGGAAAAACTTTTAAAATAAGGCAAAGTTGATGGAAAATACAACGGCAACAGTACTTACAAAAGGAAAAACATTATTATGGTGTAGAGCCTGATTCTGGGGCTAGTGCAGAGAGTGAAGACATTCTTCAGTTCCCTTGTACGGCTGATTCTTGTGCTTTGTTGAAAGCCGGCATT
This sequence comes from Aplysia californica, assembly GCF_000002075.1. NCBI lineage: Eukaryota > Metazoa > Mollusca > Gastropoda > Aplysiida > Aplysiidae > Aplysia > Aplysia californica. Next base: position 1,511,268 of record NW_004797278.1, on the reverse strand, counting down.
CCCTGGAGTGGACTCAGCTATAATCTGAACCTCTGGGTCTATGGCGGGTGAATCAACAATGCGCTCTGGTGTGGTCACTCTCCCAGTCTGGCTTGTGTCATCTCCTGCTTGTGCGTGCCCGTTTTGTTTATCTGCGACTGCTTCCCGATCCCTCAGCTCATGACTTGAACCCTCTGACAAAAGCCCCACAGCTTCCTGCTGAGAAAGTTCTTCAGACAGGAGGGGTTGGTCTGCACAGCGAGAGGATGGCGAGTTACACTGAATGTCTTCCTGATCATTTGTGGAGTTGACCTGTGAGGCCTCATACATGTAAAAGTCATCAGGGATATCCAAATTGTTGAATCTGGCAATTCGAGCAATCACCGACTGCGCTTTGGACAACTTGTTTTGAGAGATCAGCCATGGAAGAGACTCTGGCATAATCCTGAGTAAGGCAGGAAAAAAATAACTATCATTAGAATATAGAACTAGAAGAACTAGAACTTAAAGCCTCAGACAAAGCATGTGTGATGACATACATTACCTACATTACATTATCTGTATGTGTCATTATGTTATACATTGACTGTCATTATCATATGTCATTACAAAACAAATCTCCTAAAGGTCTTATTTTATCCTCCAAAAAAACCCAGCAATCTTAAAAAATTACAATTTATATGAAGTGGCACTCTCACTCACAACTAACAACTCTCTTACAAGCATTCTGAAAAAAGTATAAGCAATTTATTCAAAATAATTTACTTTGAAAAAAAAAAAGCAATATTATATCATCATTAACATTTGGTAAAAAGGCATTCAGTAACTAAAATCAGTTTAAGAATTCCCACCTACCAAACAAATACAGCACATAATATGTTGGGCAGAGAGAACACCAACTGTAGGTGCCGCCAATCTCGAACAACAAATCCAAAGAGAGCAGTCAACATAACACCAAATGCCCAGAAAATTTGGAAGCCACAAGATGGGATTGCCCTGTGCTGGGCTGGAAATATTTCTGTCATCATCACGTAAGTGCACAAAGCGATGCCCTAAGCAAAGTAAGAAAAAGAGAAGCCATAAAGCTCATGAAGTGAACTACATATGTGAATTATGTTATGTATGGTTATACTTGTATGTGAGTGTGTATGTATGTGCGCACATCTCTGTGTGTTTGCACATTAATTTAAAAAGCAAGATCAAACGTACTTTGAACCGATCAGAACATGACCAGCAGATCAGAACCACCTAGAATATTAGTGCAAATGAAAAAAAGACGTCAGTTCAAGAAAAAGGCTCAGCACGTCTATCTGAAAGGCAAAAAAGTCATTCAGTGAGGCACTGTCACACCTTGTAACACTAAAAACTCTCAAATCCTTCTAAACCAGTGTTGTATTGAGATTGGAGTCAAAAATAGATCATAATAAGTCAGTACTATCTGTCTTGATGCAATCATTTAAATGAGGTTGTAAAATACCCCCAATCTGACCAATTAATCCCTTTGACAACTGACCACTGCTTAACTCAGTTAAATAAATACAATGATCTGCATAACTAGAGATTTAGTTTCAACTCTGGCTGCCAACATACATTCTCATTTCTTCAGGCATGGGTGCATGCTGCAAGCTTTTATCGTCTATCTCAAGAAGGGTGCTTTTCTGTCCTATTCCATTTTCTAAAAGTGGCAGCATGAATAGTGCATAAAATAGAATGAGCAACCACACCCTTCAACACTGAAATCTGTTGTTTTGCAGAACATAACACCTGTGTGCAGCACTGACAGTATGTGTTCGGCATGTTGTGGTCAATGTCATGCTGCCTTGCCATTTGACAGTTCATCACTTGATTGACTTGTCTCTGCCTCATAGACTACCAAAAATTATCATTTCACGAATACCCTTCAATGCTATTGGCAACATAACAAGGTGGTTCTTACTTAGGGCAATTAAAGAACGGTCTTTGTAGTTAAAGCATAAGAGGCTCCTCTTTGCTCCCTATAATTTTTAAGCATTCATTTCCAGCAGAGGAGAAATAGTCATGGTAAGCAGGGTTATAGGTCATTACAGTACAGTGACATTTGTATGTTAGATTCCTTTGGAGAAAGAGACAAAACAACATTAAAGGTCATACGCAAATATCCCATTTACACGCTCAATCAATTTACCTTAGAAACTTAAAAAAATTTCTCCAAACTTAGCAAGAATTAATTCCCAGCAGAGGAGAAATAGTCATGTCAAGCCCGGTTAGGTCATTATAGTTACAGTACAGTGACATTTGTATGTTAGATTCCTTTGAAGACAGAAACAAAACATTAAAGGTCACACTCGAATATCCCATTTGCAAGGTCAATTAATTTATCTTAGAAACTTGAAAAAATTCTAAAGTTGTTCTTACAATACCAACAGTCAAGTGTTTTATATCTTAACTTAACTCACCATGTTGAAGAACCCCACTATAAACCTCAGGGTGGTAAAAACAGCATAGTTTGGGGATAGTGCTACACAGGCACCCACCACAGCTTGAGCCATCAAACAAAGCAGCAGAACAATACGCCGACCAAACTTGTCTGATAATGGAGATATCAGGAAGGCTCCAACCATGGACCCCACCATATACAATGTTGTGGACAGCTCTGAGAGGTAAGCCCTCACACAAACAAGATCCCACTGCAATGAAATGTGTTGAGACATAAGTTTAAACGAAGTGTATTATATAATGAATCCAAAAAGAAAACAAGGCAATAGGACAACAATCCTAGTAACAGCTGCTGAATCTCAGTGGCATAAAAATTAAAAAACAACAATTAAACAAAAATTATTAGCCATAAAAAGGCAGTTCACGTTGTTATCAGCAAACTAACAACTCTGGAATTTCATTTGACAGATCAAAACAAGAAGGCACAAACTTTGAGTAAAACAATTTTTTTTAAAAGGTAGAAATAAAAAAGTGGTGAAACCAACAAATGATTTTTATCTTAATGAGTAACGAAAATCTGGAATTAAATTTATAATTTTATCAGTGCTATACTCACCTCAGAAACAATAGTAGATTCGAACTCACTTCGATAAACCCAGCCAAATGTACAAGGCATACTTAAGTTGGTGCCATTTTCCCCTGCCACAATCACATCACATTCTCTAGGTACGATCAAGGGGTCCTTCGATTTTTTACCATCAAGGCCCCATGAAACAGTCGTCACTGTGAAATTACTGCTGGCATTGAAGATTGTAGTCACATGTTGATTACTATCTTTAGATTCCACTGTAACAATTTCTCTGTCATAGTCACATGTATGACCTGCACCAGCAGCAAGGAATAGCACTCCAAATACATTCCAAGCTCCACGAGCATAAACAATTCCTAAGGCAATAAATGATAAAATCTGAAACCTATAATTTTCAACCAGCTTCAGCTGAATGAGATCAACATCCATTTTGGCAACTGAAGTTTTATGAACGTGGATCAGCGGTCATACATGGTTGAAGGTTGCTCTTTTCGCATCACCTGAAATAAAAAAAATAATTTTTAATCTCTCAGAGAAATTTACAAGATGAATCTATCAGGTCACATTCACTTTAAAAAAATATCAATATTATTATTTGAAATATGGACAAAAACAAACTCAGAATTTTACTTGATTCTAAAGGGTGTGATCCTGAAGGTCAAGTTGAACAAAGTAGATTATTATTTTTTTTTCACTCCCCAACGACATCCAGCAACTCATCCCTGTATACATTATATCGTTAATATTTTAGATGAAATTGCTTCTTCTGACGTAGCTTCAAAGGGTCAGTGTGCTAGAAAGTTGGAAGTGCCATTAGAAACAAAAGGTTTTGTCTTCCACATTGTGTTCACCCCCTAACCCTCAAATCTCACAGATAATATATAATATATCTTTATCTGTCTCAAATTAGCTCTATAACCCCATGAGGACGATGGGAGTGCCCAGTGAAACTTGCCCGGTCCCAGCTAGACCCCGGTCAGATTGCAGGATCATTGTTTACTGCTTATATATTAATTATGATTATAATACAATGTTTTACGAATCCAAATCGATTTATTTTGACTTGGAAGTGTTTTTTAGAGAAATTTTATAAACTACTCCCTCTTTCACTTTGACACAGTTTTAACAGTTTTATAATATTTAGCATGTAGATCTATACCCCATTACAGGAAAGACTTCCATAACAAGCGATCACCCAAACAAACACTTACAATAAAGAAGAGACCTAACACCTCTACCCCTACCCCAAACCCTACCTCTACCCCTACCCCAAACCCTACCTCTACCCCTCTGTTCTACTCTATGTCTCAAGGTGGTCGTTCGTCACGGCTTGGTGTAGCGAATGAGTTAAACTCTCCCCCCCCCCCTAAAAAACAAACAAACAACAATCTCAATACAAATACAAAAGTAACAATTCTACAAAACTACAATCAAACAATCAAAATTAAAACTTTGTTTACTCTGTGACAAAGAGACAGACTTCTGCAATACTAATACTACATGATATTTCAACTTTGACTTTGAACAGTAGTCTAAAGAGTACTAAACAGGCACCTGTCTGCTTGCTTGCTGGTCTCCCCACTACAACACGAATATTGCATGGCACTGAACTGGGCACTGATAAATCCAATTAACAAATCTAGATCTAGATCTAGAATCTAGATCTAGATCTAGATCTAGATTTAGATCTAGACCTAGGCCTACAGAAGAACGTAGAAAGTAAAGATATTATCATGTCCATCGTTCTGAACAAGATCAAGATCTAGATCTAGATCTAGATTCTAGATCTATATTCTAGATGCAGAACTGAGAATAATAAAAGTGATGTAGATCTAGATCTAAAAGTATAAAGAGAAGGACACTGTCACATTGTGATTGTCATTATTGAGTGTCCAATGATGAAATTCAAGTTGCAATTGCTCTTCACGGTTAAGGGGTGAACATATTTCACGTTCAGGCAGGTCAACGATAATTACAATTGTAAAACATGAAAAAAATCATAATAGATATGTAGATCTAGATTCTAGATCTAGATTAGATCTAGATGTACGTTGTAGCTTCACAGCTCGAAAACAGGGCTCACCTCTCTTATTATTACGAATAGATCAGCTAGTCTGGTTGCTCTGTTTGTTTGACATCAACAGTAGTAGCAGAGTGGGCCTAATTCTGCCATACATTTATTGTAGCCGAGTGTGTAGCCTATTATTGAATGGTCTACGGCAGCAATATAGACCAACGATATACGAAAGCCCTGGAAGTTGAGGTTTACGTCAATGCATACAATTATTCAGTAATATTAAGGAAAAAATAGACAAAATCTTTATAGCAAATCCCAATCGCATTTAGAAGGTAATCAAAAAACAACTCATTGGCCTATCTGTTATATTTGTTTAATAGCTATAATTTTACAACTTGGCAAATTGACGAGGTAGAAAGCAAGGGGGAGCACTCTTAGCAAAAAGAAGAATTGTTGCTGCATTAGAAATTAATTAATTTAGGAATAATATTAATCTATAATGTTATTTCATAGATGTATTATTCTTCCTGAAAACTGAGCACACAATGAGCTAATATTTCCTGTTATGCATTTACCCCACCCCATCCCTCACACCAAAACCCCCCCAGAGATACCAACCAAAGGGGGG
>NW_004797278.1:1501753-1504788 GCF_000002075.1 Aplysia californica | reverse complement strand
GTGTGTGTGTGTGTGTGCATGTGTGAGTGTATGTGTATGTGTGTGTGTGTTTGTGTGTGTGTGCATGTGTAAGTGTGTGTGTGTGTGTGTTTGTGTGTGTGTGTGTGTGTGTGTGTGTGTGTGTGTGTGTGTGTGTGTGTGCGCGCGCGCGCGCGCGTATGAGCGCACAATTCCCAAAGGTGAGCCCAAGAGGAGTGCCTCTTTGTCTCTTTCCGAGAAAAACAACACAAATAGAGAATTTGTAGACAACAGAAAGTTTCAATCTTGAAATGGATGAATATGCGCCGCTTCTGTTTTGAAAATATTACATGTATAGAACGATGTACGCAACATAGGCGACACGTGTACATCTAATGTACGGAATAGTGACAACAATTATTTTGGAAGTTTTGGATTTTTATAACATCGGGCACCGACTTTGCTACTGACAGATTGAGCAGGTGCACCGAAACTGCATAACATCTCTACGTTTTGACAAGATAGATGTGCCATACCCCCTCTCCTTCTCCCTCTCTTATGCTTCTTCTACGTTACAGTTGCTGTCAACAATTGCTGCCCCCCCCCCCTGTCAAATCCTAACAGATTGGCGCCATGTGACGTGTACAATGTTGTGCACGTGAAATGTTAGCTATAATATTATTAAAACACGATTATGATAGCGATTGATTTGTATTTGGTAGACTGCTGCTATGCGGTGATGCTGATGGTGTTGCTGCTGCTGGTGAGTTTGACAGTATAACTGCGTAGATGTTAATAAAGAACATAATTCTTGATTAAAAGTGGAAAATCCTTTTTTAAAAAGGGTTAAGATAAAGAATAATGTTTCTTGAAGTTAATGTTAGTGCTATCGTCCTCTGCTTCATTGAGTCATGAGAAGGGCACCCTCTATATCCAGTTCCTAGTGGAACCATCAATGATTTGTCCCCGAAAATTTGCCAAAATTGTGGGTTCAGTCTTCGTTACGGTGACTTAGTGTTAGTCTATGCTACCAGGTCAAAAGTGCTGTATATGATAATGATAGGTTGTATGGGAAGGCAATAAGAAAGATTAGATTTAATATGACCGTGTAGACAGTGGAATTGAACGGATGGTTATGAAATTTGAATTTTGAGAAGCTCGAGGTGCTTTCTCGAGCATGTGTTTGTTTTCTTTCACCTACTAAAGATCAAATGGAGATTCTAACAATAGACCCTCAAACCCATCACGATGAAGCACAATGAACACGAAAAATTGCCTTCCTTTGATACAAAGGGAGCGTATACAATTGCTGCTACATTTTCTTTTCATGTCAACTTCAGAGACAATTCTTCCAACATGATTGTCCATGCACATGACAGTGAAAAAATATAAGACCCCCCCTCCCCCGTCACACACACACATACTCTCTCACACACACACACACACACACACACACACACACACACACACACACACACACACACACACACACACACACACAAATACATTCATCAATCATCGATGCTTTTCACCCCTGGCACGGTATAGGCCACATACAAGCTCCTTCCATTTATCTCTATCCTGGGCCATCCTTCCTAGCTCGTTCCAATGAGCTTCATCTCTCTCATGTCCCTTTCCACACGTCTCCTCCATGTCTCACGCGGCCTACCCCTGCCTCGTGCTCCCTGTGGGTTCCATTGCAGCGACTGTCTTATGATGTTTCCGCTGGGCTTTCTGAATGTGTGTCCCGTCCAAAGCCACTTTCTTAGTCCTATTTCTACTTCTATTCCTTTTGTCCTGTCCTTTCCCATAGCTCTTCTTTTCTTATTCTATCCTGCCGCTTAATTCTCAGGATACTCTTCATACATATCTGTTGATGAAAGTTTGGACTTTATTCAGCACTGTCCTTGTTGTCTTCCAAGTTTCGCAGCCATAGAGGAGCACAGACTTGACCTTGGAATTAAAGAGTCGAATCTTGGTGTACAATGGGATGTTGCTTGCTTTCCAGACTTTTGATAATTGCTTGAAAGTTGACCTTGCCTTGGCGGTTCTTGCTTTAACATCTGCCTCAGTTCCACCTTTACCATCGATGACACTTCCGAGGTAGGTAAAGGAGTCCACATCTTCTAGGGGAGTGTCTTCCACTCTCACAGCAGGGCTTGACACTTTTCCTAGCTTCACTACTTTCGACTTGCCCGGGTGTATACGTAGGCCAACACTCCTTGATAGGCTGTTGAGTTCCTTGATCTTTTCTTGCATCTGAGCATGTGTGTAAATACATTACGCCCCCCCCCCCTCATTTTTTGTTTTGTTTTCTGGAAAGTGTTTTACGGCGCTCGCAACTGCATAAGGTCATATGAGCGCGCGGGACACATTATACTTTTTCCATTTGGTAGGAAATTTTGAATTTTGCCCTGGTGGCGGCCGAAGCCTACTTTTGTCGATTTTAGACCACCAAAGGATCTTTAACGTGTACAACTAGCACACGGGCCCTCCGAGATTTTTCGCTCTTGTTCGAGAAGGCTAGGTGTAGATCTTTCCTACCAGAAGATCAGGGGTGTGGCTGAAAGACAGCAGTAAAAAGGAGCCAAGGAGTAGCAGTTGAAATTTGGCTGCAGAAAAAGTCAGGAGCCCACACCGAGGGGGCAAAGGAGGTGAGGGGGTGAGGGCAGAAAGTGGAGACGAAAGCAGACGACAGAACATTGTTAGAGAGCAGGAAAATAGGTGAAAGGAGACAATTTTAGAGAATAAAATGTTTCTGTCGCTACCCGGATTCGAACCTGGGACCTTTGATGAAAGGCCAACACTTTAACCTCTAGGCCACGAGAGCCCCTTAACAAACTAAACCTATAATAATGTCTAACAACATAAAAGAAACCCAAAAACCTCTAAAACCCGATTGTATTGACACAACAAAAGCATACACCCTCCCGTTAAAAAAAAATCATAACAAATTACTTACAAACCTGCAATAATAGTAGATAGGCCTACATGTATAATGATGATGATGATGATGATGATGATGATGATGATGATGATGATGATGATGATGATGATGATGATGATGATGATGATGA
>NW_004797278.1:1499200-1501238 GCF_000002075.1 Aplysia californica | reverse complement strand
AATAATATAATCTTTCAAAAGATAAAGTTAGCAAGTAAATAAAGTGGCAGAGCGGACAAACCGACACAGCATTGCTGTTGATCTAGATCTATATCGACCGTTTTTATAGGTCCTAGCTACCGGTACAACATGACCAGGCGAGGAGTATGATTTCGTTATTCTCCGACAAAAGCAAAATAAGCTCCGTTGTCATTAAGGGTATTCTTTTTCTTTTTCCTCTGCACCTTCAAAAAGGAAAAAAAATGTATGGGCACCTTCTTTGATGGGCACCTGTACGTGCACCACCAAAAAAAAAAAAAGAAAAGAAAAGAAAAGAAAAGAAAAAAAAAGGAAAAAAAAAAGGAAAAAAAAGAAAGAAACAAAGAAAGAAAAAGAATCTACGCTCCCACTTTTCGCCATCTCGATATGCCGTGTAGCTGTTTTTCACAACTTGCGTTCTGCTCACGGTTTGTCCATCAATATTTCATTGGACCCTTGGGGGCAGAAAGACGTCAGAGCTGAGGGCTGGGTCCGGTCCTAGACAAGCTATTACATGTAGGCCTACTTGAAGGCAAGCCCCACAGCAAGAGGCTGGTCTCATAAATTAGCAACCGAAGCATTAGGTGGGAGAGTAGGAGTAGAACCAACTAATGGAGCCCTTTTATCTATCTATCTATCTATCTATCTATCTATCTATCTATCTATCTATCTATCTATCTGTCTGTCTATCTATCTGTTTGTCTATCTGTCTGTCTGTCTGTCTGTCTGTCTGTCTGTCTGTCTGTCTGTCTGTCTATACCGCTTCCTGGAGGCTAATAATAAAATAATAATACAAATGTGTCTGTTTGTCTGTCTGTCTGTCTGTCTGTCTGTCTCTCTGTCTGTCTGTCTGTCTGTCTGTCTGTCAATCTGTTTCTCTAACTGCAGGATAATAATAAAATAATAATAAAGATCTATGTCTTGTATTTCTGGCTTGCCTTTAGCATTTAGCGAAAAACTGCACGTGGCTCTGGTTCGAACCCGTACTAAAATATTCTTGAATTTTGATTTTCAAGTCTCTTTTCATATTGGCAACGTAGCCTACAGTACTCTCGAAGATGCATCTTAATTAAATTTAGAGGGTCCCGCCTCTTATATGATGGTTTATGAGCGCATACCTACTCTGTTGTTCAAGGACTAATAATTTCTTCAATATATATACTATGCTTAGTAAACTTCAAAAGAGTCCAATTTATGAGAAACAGCCACACTTTTGACATTAGGTCCCAGCAGGTCACAAATGTAGGAGATTTCGGAGGTGGGGCTCTTCAAAGAAAGGAAAGCAAATTGTTGGCAAGAAGGAAAAAAAATGAAAACTTCGACGGGTCTGATCAAGCTCATGATAATTTTAACACAACAACAAATTACTGGTACACTCTCTCTCTCTCTCTCTCTCTCTCTCTCTCTCTCTCTCTCTCTCTCTCTCTCTCTCTCACTTGCTTACGTCGGATAGTTGATAAATGGGAAATGTACATCTTTTTCAGCACCGTACAAAAAAATAACAGAAACTATTTTAATTCATGGCAACCGAGATACTAAAAAAATGGAATTATAAACCCAAAGCAGGTCGCAACTTCATAGACGCAAGTTAAACACTGGAGTTCTCTCTCCTCTCGCGTCACCAGTATCAAGTGGAAAGAACTACCGATTTCGGAGACGGATTAACCCCGTTAAAAGTAAGAGCGATAAAACAAAACAAAAATGAACAAAGTGAACCAGGCACGAGGCCTGAATCAGGCCAGTTCGTACGGTGGTGCATTTGAGATGTGGCGGAGAAGTTGACCCCTCTGTGTCACCTCGTCCGTGCCCCCACGAGTCTGGGCTTAGTCAAATGACACTTGCGCGCCTCTGCGGTGAGACATAAACATCAATCACGTCGACTTGTAAACAAACACGGCCAGCATTCTTTACTACCAGTGGGGGGAGTAGTCAGACCGCAGAAACAAGAAAAGCCCAAGAAAAGTACTCAGATTTCGACATGCACTAAACGAGGGAGGGAGGGAGAGAGAGGGGGGGGGAA
>NW_004797278.1:1497333-1499010 GCF_000002075.1 Aplysia californica | reverse complement strand
GGGGGGGGGCAATTTTCTCCGGGGCAGTCTGTTTCATTATGTCAATTTGAAGCATTTTGTTTTGAAAAAATAAAACATGAGAAGAGACGAATTTTGCATTGATGACCATGCTATGCTATTCAAGATTCATACCAAGAGCATGCACAAGCACGTGCTACCAAGTATACTTGGGACAAAGGTCTTGCATTATCTTCTTCGATTTTCAAAACTGTTCATCCAAAAATTGTCCGTGATACAAGAAAAACAGTCTTTCCTGTGAGATAAACAGGCTGTTAAAGTATGCTGCCAGAAAGGACGTACCGATTCCCAGAAAATTCCCAATGAAGCAACGAAAGTTGCGCTCCCAAGTCACCGAAATCAGCTTTTTTCACGTGCACAGCCCAGCAGCAGTGTAACTGCTTGTACATCAGAGAGTTTTACAGTATTATCACTGTAAACTCTCTGATGTACATGTACTTATGAGGACTTCATGTTGACCTGTTTGTTGTGGTTATGTGATAATCGTTGTGCTGGAATTTCTACCTCCATACACGGAGATTAGACCTTGCTGAATACTATGGACCGCTAAATTTCAGATAATATATACCCCAATATTATGACAACCTAAACAAATGGGTAACAGGGAAAGATCAGGGAAACGTAGCTTTTCTGAGAGCATCCGAGCAAAGGAATGAATGGAAAATCATGATCGCTGATGTCTGTTGCAGATCTGGCACTGGATGATGATGATGATTATGACAAGAAAAATACAGAGCCCACTCCTATTCAAACTTTGAACTTTCGAGAGTGGAACAAATTGGGGCAGCACCGCACGACAGGAGCCATTGCAATTATCGCATTTACCAACACCAAGGAAAAACTCAGCGGAAGGCAATTGGGAGTGAAGATAGCCTATTGTTGAATTAAACTTTACGCCAGTTTGTCTATATATTCTTCATATGTACTCGCACTCCGAAACCATCCTTGCTCCTTCAACAAATCTACTCTAAACCTGCACTTCATTTCCCATCTGCATTATTCCCATGTATTATATTTTCGTTCACTCTATCACTCTACCCACCCCCTTTTCTTTCTTCTCCTTAAAAAGCAACAAAACAAAACAAAGCAGAGCAAAACCCAACAACCTCCACCCCCACAACCTCTAGAAATGTAAAAGAAATTTTCACTCATCGTCAAACTTGACTATAATCTGATCTGTTCTGTAGCTTTTCCCCCCGTATTTTTGTTCTCATTCCCCACTCTGTATCTCATCTCTACTTCACTTTGCACCCCCCCAAAAAAACACACAAAAAAACACACAAAAAAACAACAACAACAACCAACAACAACCAAACAAACAACAACAGCAACAACAGCAACAACAAAACAACAACAACAACAACAAACAAACAAACAAACAAAAACCCACTGCACTTCCAGTACGGACTCATACACAGCACCGTCTCCATTCCACACTCTGTCATTGGACGGTTTCCATCCCATTTTCTCACCCCACCAATGCATTTCAAATTATACACCACTGTTCACCCCCACTTTCTCATTCCCCACATCCCATGACCATGCTGCACTTCACCCCTTAATCCAAATCTCCCTCCTCCCTCGCCCCTCCCCCCACCTCATTTCCTCAAACCTCTACACATTTATCCTTGCTTCTTAACCCTCCACCACCCCCACCCC
>NW_004797278.1:1494071-1497105 GCF_000002075.1 Aplysia californica | reverse complement strand
ACACACACACACACACACACACACACACACACATCTAAACTCTGTTTCAGAATAATAATACCTCTTTTGTATCCCCATGTCGTATCATATTTACAAATTAATATAGATCTTGATGCAAAAACTGTATTAGACGTTCCTTCAATCTTTGAATAAGCTTATATAACAAAAGCCCGGGGAATGTTGTTACCGAACAGTAACCAACCGAATTATTTATGTGCATATAAAGTAAATCGGGAAAAGATCAATCTGCTGATAGACCTTACTCTTGGTTACCGCTGATCCGGTGTGGGCTGACTGATCTAACCAAAACCATTATTCATCAGAAACGTTTCTATTCTTCTACCCAGGCCCAGATTTAAAAGATTTGATAGTAATACAACAGGGGCGAGAAAAAAATATATACTGAAAGCTCACCAAGAGCGAAGGCTCGTTTGAAAGGATAATCAAAATGAGACAAAGAACCAGGTAGAAATGAGGCCGCACTCGAAAAACTTTACCACAATAAGAACATTAATTAACAAAACTTCTTATTTAAGGCGACATTACTGAGCTGTGAATGAAAACAGATCACGAATTCATGTAAGTGTATGTTCACACCCCAAATAATTGAAAAAAAAATCTTATTAAATAATGTTATTCCCACTTTGGGCGAAACATACTAACTTTTAAACACACAGTGGGAATAAGGGCCTCAAGATTTTTCAAAAGTAACTTTGACCGCAGATGTGAATACACAAACTGACAGCAAAAAAAGCAGAGAAGACAATAATATGATTACAAATTAGGTATAGCAATCTGTTTCAAATTTAGCTGTCTTTTTCTAGCTTTTAGTGGCCAGGAAACAAGCCATCAACTGATTGCAGAGCGGTAAAAAGTCGAGGGGTAAAAAAAAAAAAAAGGAAAAAAAATTGTGAGTGTCGTGCACACGGCTCAAATTCAATTTTATTAAAATTCGTAAGACTTACCTCTATGGGTGTATTTGACGATGATTTGAAAGCTAAAAATCGTTATTACTTGGCCTAAAGACTCGAAAAAGGAAATAATCTAAAAAGGACTAAAAGAATAAGCCAGCTTATCTGCTCGTTCCTTAGAAGAAGGGGGGCTCTCGTGGCCTAGAGGTTAAGGTGTTGGCCTCTCATTCAAAGGTCCCGGGTTCGATTCCGGGTAGCGCCCAAAAAAGTTTCTTCTAAAAAATTGTCTCCTTTCACATCCTTTCCTGATCTCTAACAATGTTCTATAGTCTGCTTTCATTTCCACTTTCTGCCCCCACCCCCTCACCTCCTTTGCCCCCTCCTCTGGGCTCCTGACTCTTTCTGCAGCCTTTCTACTGCTACTCCTTGGCTCCTCCTAACTGCTGTCTTTCTGCCACACCCCTGATCTTCTGGTAGGAAAGATCTACACCTAGCCTTCTCGGACAAGGGCGAAAAATCTCGAAAAACAAAATCAACAAAAAATTTATTTCTTGATTTTATTTTATGCCAGCGAATCTGTTCTTTCGTCATTTCAACCCTTCCCATTAATATATATATCAGTTGAAACATGGATTGTAAAGTTTGTGTGAGACTTTTACATAAAAAAGCAAAATTGAGTGACACGCTTTCAGTGGGGTAGGTAAGCATTTTCCACCCTTCCGTAATAATATTTTTTTTACAGTTTACGAGACTAAAATCTCACAGTGGGAAAAACACGAAAAACTAAAATTCCACCGTTTTGAAGGGTTGTAAAACTTCGATTAAACAATATAAAGATATATAAGTACCAATGGGAATTGTAATTCTTTTTTGTCAAAGGTATCTTGATCCAAAAAGTCTCCATTCCTTTAATAAGCTTCAACTGGGTTAGGCTTCAGGGTAAAAAACGGGCATTGAAGTAACAAAAGGAAACATAGAACAATAGCAACAGTAGGTGAGGAAGAAAATCGTTGTTGATGATTCGCCAGCGACTGACTGGAGATAATTATGTTGTTTAAGATCAATCAATCTCTGCCTCGTCGAGCAACGCTGAGACTTGCGGGCCTGGCAACAAAAATGGTCGTGCTGTGGCGCCAGTATTGACAGGCGTTCTGTTGTGGATACTGGCCTTTTTGGTCAGTGGAAGGCTTTAAAAAATCGATCGTGCCGAGACAAAACAAAGGTGAATGTTGTGAAGGTTATTTCCTGTTGCCAGATTCCCGGGTATTTCCACAATTTAGATCAGACATGGTGTACTTCAAGATTTGTTCTTGTTTGTCTTTGTTCGTCAATTAGTCCATTGTGTGCCTGCCTGACGCCCCCCCCCCCAACCTCCCCTCCCGCCCGAGGAGGACAAGTATAAGAATTCTGTCGTGGCATAGGGCAAATCGAACATGGATGAGTTCGCTAAGTCAACATTCCACCAAGAACGAAATTAAAGTATCTTTTGTACGCAAGGACAATGGGTGTCACACAGACTGCAAGCAAGGTTCATTGCTTTGAAAGCGTTTGTTGCATTAAATCATTTCATTGGTTCCCGTATAGTACGGGGAAAGACGGGTATTGATTTTAGAATAATTGAGTTGGTGAAAAGCTTGACTCTGTGCAATCTTTGGATCTGGAGGTCTTTGAACAATAGTCAAAACTTGAGCAACTTATCATTTTCTCAGTTTGACGGGTGTACTGTTTGAATGAATGCCATAAAGTAGTCAAATCCATTGTTGGGATCGTGTCATAGTCTGATAGTTGAGATGAATTGTGTCTGGGGCTTAATCTTAGCTGATACTAATTGATGGATATTGCCTCACTACTCCAGAAAAAGAATAGTTACTTAGTAAAAAACGTATAATAGCAGCCTATAGATCTATATCAGGGAGTACAAAGGCCTAAAAAATTAACCTTGCTTATTATATATTCACAACCAAGTACAAAATACACTCTGTAGGTGAATTTAAAAAATAATGCTCTGTGAGTGTAATGTCAATATTCTGTGTATTAGTGTAACCCCTGTCTGTATTCCGTGAGATCTCGAGTGCATGAGTGCATGTGTGTATGTGTGTGTGTGTGTGTGTGTGTGTGTGTGT
>NW_004797278.1:1489489-1492132 GCF_000002075.1 Aplysia californica | reverse complement strand
GATTATGGGGAAAATTAATGGGAGAGGGGAGGGAGAACCTGAAGGTCAAAATCGTTAAAGATTGTTTGGTAGAATATTTGCATACATGGTTGCCATTTGGAAGAAAGACGTTCGACACAAATTTTATGAGCGCTGGTTGCCATGTAAAAGATGCCATTTAAATTGTGATTCTAGAAATAGCCCAAATTCAAAAGCTTTCTCTTTCGACAATTTTTGGTCAACTGCCATGGGAATTTTACAGCCTCCAGCTTGGGATCAGATCTACTTTCCTACTGAGTTGTTTCGAAAAAATAAACAACTGTTCCTTCTTGAGCAACTTTTAAAGGCATTACAAGAATTTTTCAGTAAAATAAAATGTTTCTTCGAACAGGTCGTTTTGTCTTTGTCTTTGTATTATTGAAAAGCGCCTTTGTGCAAAATTCGGAGTTTTGTGTAGGCTAAAGTGCAACCATTTCAAACCAGTAGTCAGACCGAAAAAAAAGAAGTTATGCACATGTACGTGAAAATGGCTACTACCCTCCCAAAACTGAAAAAAAAACTGATAATGATAACGCTAGACTTTAAGAACCCGAGGGACTCCTTTGGAGGGTATGCTGTACAGATGTTCCTGGTCAGAGCGAGAGACAGCTGAACTAGACATGATTGTTCTCTTTGAAACAACGACTTTTTAAAACCACGGTGGTTATTTTCAAGTGTCGATCCCTCTTTTTGTCTAAAAATAGAGTGCAACTTCTTAGTATCCGGGATGGGAAGCTCCGCTGTTTCTGAGCACAATGATAGGCTGTAATATCACTATTGGCCTTTGAGTGGCCCTTGACAGTTATCGCGCCAACTGTAGGGCCCGTAAAGTACACGTCTTGTACTCTGACGTTCGGAAACACCCCGTCCAAAAGCTGCCATGAAAATAACATGTAGTTGATGTCAAAGCCGACTCCAGAAAAGGGTTCTGAAAGATTTTGGTATCATCGGTTTTGTTTATGACCTATTTGGCTTGCTAGGAAACATGTATTTTAGATAATAAAAGGGTTCACCAAACGGTCAACTATCAGTTAGTGCTGCCAAAGATCGAGAGCGACAACAGCAGAAAGATAGTAACAAACTTGGTCAGAAGTGTACTCCTCGTATTGGCTTGAAAGCTTACGACCACAGAATATTGTTCATAATTTACGGAACGAAGTCTTTTAGTTATTATATTACAGAAATTTATGGTAAATGTGTTACACCTCCCTTAACACTATTAGAAGTGGGGCTGCTTCAAATACCTTTTCAGGGACAACTCGGCAAAATACTATACTACAAACAGAAAGGCGGATCTAGTAAATGAAACAGACCTGGTATGAAATTCGTGCCTTTAGTGTGCATTGCAAAGAGCTTAACCTTTCTACAAAAGTCGCCGGGACAATATAGTGATCAGGGATGACTAGAGTTTAACCCTCTTGTTGGTCAGACTTTATGCCACCATTTATAATTAAGCACATGTATAATAACTGCTTGAATTTGATCACGGGGCGTAGTAATTAATCGTTTTTCCGTTGTGAAGTTACTGTTTTCAGTGTCGTATTTGTGCGCTATCAACCCGGAACTCACATTTCAGTCTTTTGTATCGGTGCTCCGTTTTCGAAATTATGTCCAATTAGGGCCTACTCTGTGCAGGGAGTCATCTTTCAACACTAACACTTATAAGGAGGAACTACATTTTTGATGAACCTGTAAAATGGTTCAAACATAACAACTGAAACTAATACTAAAGTATTTACCCAAAACTGTTTTGAAGTCGATGCATTGAATCAATAGTTGAAATGCATGTTGGTCAGTTAAAGACCACCCTCCCCACCCCCTAAAAAATGAATTAAAATACGAACCGAGCCGCTAACATATCAGTATACACTGGTTAGACTTTTTGTTTCACGGAAGGCATACTTTAAAAAAAAAATTTAACGAGCAGGATGCATTTAATCTAAATCACCTCTCAAAAAGTGCCGTGATTCACGGGAGGCGTCGACCCTGGGCGGAGTCGAAGCTTAGAGTCTGGGAACATGGAACAAGATCGATTCTTTGAGTCCTCATTTGGAGTCGAAAGAATCGATCCCAGAGTCGATCTTGCCCTGGCCTAGCCGTGATTTCGTGACGGGAGGAACGGCGCGACAAGTGGTATCTGACGCGTTGGGTATGCTTGAGTTGGAGCGATCTGATTCCAGTTCCGGAAATGTGAGCATTTAGCGGAAATAGTTTTCCGCTTCTTCAACTGTCTTCTATGACAATCACATCATACATTCAGATAGCTTTATTAAAAATTGACTGCTGTTGCAAAATTCGCTTAATTTTAGTTTGCCCTGCTAGCTGTCTTTGTCAGACCCTTTTTTCTTCCCTTTTCAGCTGCCCATTGAGTGCCTATATAACGCACACACTGTGCATAAACATAGGGCTTTCGATTTTTCTCTTTTTATCACATAACTAAAGACTTAAATGACTGGTCTAACACATCTGAGGATCAACATTGAGGAAAAAAAAACTAGCAAAAACTAGCAAAATCTCTCCCTGTGAATCAGACACGATCACGAACCAAGTGTCAACCCATATGTACCTTGGAATAAGAAGCAAAACCATTACTTCTAGGGTAATAGAGACTGAAGAGCTCCCCCC
>NW_004797278.1:1486556-1489051 GCF_000002075.1 Aplysia californica | reverse complement strand
AGAGAGAGAGAGAGAGAGAGAGGGAGGGAGAGAGAGAGAATAGAATCCCTATTCACTTTATCAATAGTGGTGGTCTCTGTGCGTGCGTAACAGTTTTTCCCACTTCAAACCATTCCCTTTTCTTGCACTCCAACACTCTACTATTATCACTTGCTAGCGGATACATGACTTAATCGTTCTGTTACGTCAGGTCCCGTCACGCGAAGCGTCTATTCTCACTCTACGTAACCTTATAGCGGGACCCAGTGACCTTTGTGAAATTAGCGACCGGACATCCTCCTCCTACACACCTTCGCCTGCACCTTACACCCGTGCCTTCAAGGCCCATGATAAGTGAGGAGCACACTTATTCGACAAGATGGGTCTGCAAGATCGAATTCGATTGAGAGGTTGGACTTTCTGAAAAGTAAACATACACGTACAAAACAGAAATCGACAAGGATGAAGAATATTATCATCACGGTTGAACCTGCTCTAGCGACCACCTGTATAGAGCATCCACCTGTACTAACGGCCACTTCCCATTTCCTCCCTTATGATTCTTTAAAACATTATACATGTAACGACACTGTGTAGGCCAGCAACCTGTCTAATACGGCCAATTTTCTAAAAGACAATGGATCACCGTCTTATACAGTTTGACTGTACTTTCCCTACAAGAAACTTGTTCACTATTATAATAGTCCCATACCAATTAACAGCGACCGGCCTTGGTCAACTTGCAGGCTACACCATAAATCAGCGCGATTCGCTTGGCTCTTGCTCAGACATTATAAAAGGATGCCCTTGGGCAAGCAATTTCCCGACTTTAACTGGTAGTAGCTACAACTCAATCTTCTTGCGGGCTGCCTCATTAGTTTTGTAAAATATTTTGGAGTTGCTTTTAGGCCTATATCGAAAATTGCTTCGAGAATTCCTATCTGCATTTAGTGGCTTTGGAATGTCATACAATTTAATGTGGCCGCATAATTAAATATTTGGAGTTGATATGACTGGACACTGGACAGCCGCGTGCTGGGTCACACTTATCAATCAGAATTCGACCTAAATAAATTCTGTACTTTGATTGACCATGTGAAGTGGTCCCCTAAGTAGTTGGTAACAGTGCGTACAGTGATCCACAGATAGAAAATTAAAAGCCATAATCAAAGCAAAATATGGAATATCCAGAAACACTCCTTTGTACATGTAGAATGACAGAACGACTCCCTTGTAAGTCTCATTGATCATCATCATCATCATTATTGTTATTACTACAAGGGTAGGTCACAAAGTAATTGGAGTTGGGAAATATTTAAAGATAAACAGGCAAAATAAAACAAAACTAAACAGAATGAAATACCCCCCCCCCCCCTTAAATGATGGTTTGGGCCTGACAATTTCTCGGACGATTGAAACATTCTCTCTCTTCGATTAATTTGTATAAGAACAACAGGATTCCATCTTCCACCGTCCCTTCTGGTAAACACGGCCGCGGATTGACAGCTTTCGCTAGGTTCTGAATGCGTTCATCAAAGGAAGCTAAGTCAGGAATGTGGACTGGATGGGGCAAAAACTTGGATCCTTTTACTGTTGTCTGCACAGCACTGTGGCTCTTTCTTTGTCAGTAGTAGCTGCATTGTCGTAAGGGAGCATTGTTTGTGCAAGAGGCTCCGATGTTAAGTTTCTGTTCAGTTAGGGCATTTTTCAACTTGGGCAGTCAGTACCATTAGCACACAGTAAAAATTTTTTAAAGTATTTTGTGAAATTCTGTCAACCACGCAGGGACCACTGTTATTAGAAAAGATATTTTCTTCTCTAAATCTAAAATCTTTCTCCTTTCCTGCTCTCTAACAATGTTCTGCCGTCTGCTGTCGTCTCCACTTTCTGCCGCCACCCCCTCACCTACTTTGCCCCACCCCTCATCTGGGCTCCTGACTCTCAGTAAAGTACATGTCGTATACTTTTACCATATCCAGCCCACACCTGTTTTGTGTGTGTGGGGGGGGGGGGGTTCACTTCCTTTCGTAAACCATATAAGTATGTAATCTACAGAGTTATCGACAGGAATGACTAAACTAAAGGGAAAGAAAACAATCTGGCAAACATCAACGCGTATTGTGAGCTTGTAAGATTATGAACATTCCTTGAACCACATTGATCCTGAAAAACTAATAAACTACAGTATTGATCAAATCGTAGGGCATGCACAAACTCACATCTAGGCCTAGTGTTGACTAAGCGACTATCGAGTGCTTGACTCGCCCTGCAAATAGTATACATACACGTATTATGTTGTTGTTGTTGTTGCTGTTGTTGTTGTCGTTGTTATTGTAGTTGTTGTTGTTGTTGTTACTTCTTCTACTTCTCATATCACTATTATTGTTATGTTATAAATTATTATTGTTATTATTATCATTATGTAGAGCAGGACATAGAGAGGAGCGGGCCACATCGTATTGCTAGACCTCTCGTCTGTCGTTCTGTGTTGCTTCATTATTTTCCAAGTCTCAACT
>NW_004797278.1:1482795-1484083 GCF_000002075.1 Aplysia californica | reverse complement strand
CCTCCCGCCAACCGTCTTTCTTCCTGAGTTCCGCCTGCGCAGTCTTCGGTCCTGGGCACGAGACCGCGGCAAAGTACGAGAGGACGTAAAGGCAGGGCGGATCTTTTCACGAGAAGCTCCCCCTCAGTGCCCTCAGTCATCTCACTAGTTTCGGACTCCCAGAGACGTCCAGGCGAAATAAATAAAACCACGAGCCTATTTATTTGTTTTTATTTACTGTACGTCGTGGATCCAGTTGGGCCCAATGTCCAGTACACGGTGTAACCTCAATATTTTCCTTTGGACTTGTGTGGCTGTGCAAATAGTATAAAGCTGATCAAGAGATTGGGTATTTGAGGTGAGCCATTTCTTTTTGTTCCCTTTGCTTTGTTATAATGTAGTTAACAGTAACACTTGTGCTCTTCACTCGCGCCTCAGAGACCCCCCCCCCTCCCCCAGTTCCCCATATATTTTAGTAAATGCTGCTACCTTATACCTTATCCGTTTGTTTAGGTCCAACGATCAAATAGAGAGTTTGACCATTGGATTTTCGATGACACCCATACTAAACTTGCTTAACATTTTTTTGTATTGTCACTCTCCCGACTCGACTCACTCACCTTGAATTATTATTGGGACTTATCCTGATACCCTGAATCTCCCTGTCTTGACACCTTGAGTCTTTTTTCCCCGATTGTTTTATTTACTCTTTCAAACGACAAAACAAGCAATAAGTGGGCACTTCTTTGTGCTGGGATTTGTCACCTTCGGGTAAGAAGACCTAACTGAGATCTCCCTTCTTAATTATAATAAGTTAACGTTAAATTTCCCACGCAAGACCTTTACCCCCACGTTCTAAGGCTACCGAAGAGGCTTACTTAACTCCTTTTCTGTGTTATCATTATCATTGATTCGATGTGCTTCCCACTGATGTGTTGTTGTTTTGGGGCCTATCCTACCACTAATAGTTACTTAAATTAAAACAAAAATAGACTTTGTCCTTTGGGTATATCTTATTTGCTGAAGCTTATGTGGGGACGCCATTATCATTATAGGAATACGAATAGTCAGAGGTGAACGAGCTTGATAACGTAATTTGAATTTACGGTAATCAGATGGCCAAAAAAATTACGCGAGGGAACTTGTTAACTCCTTGTGTTGTGTGTGTACCGGGAAATAGTTTAAATTGAAACTCAAATCCTTTTGGGTGACGTGTTATGCTTCCTTGCAGGGGCGAAGGCTGACTTGTTTGACAGGGTAATCAAAGTGAAACGGTATCAGATATGGCCTGTAGATATCACACAAGAAT
>NW_004797278.1:1476858-1481366 GCF_000002075.1 Aplysia californica | reverse complement strand
TGTGTGTGTGTGTGTGTGAGTGTATGTGTGTGTATTTCTACTTGTCTGTCGGCGTCCCTGCGCGTGTGTAGATCACAATCCATTGTGTTGTGGAGAGTCTTCCATCAACCAAAGTAAAGACAGGAGAACTGACAGCGGCTGACATGTACACAAGGCAGGCTACTGTCCCTCTCGGCTGACCCCCGCAACTACCGCCACGTTACCACCTCGACATGGGAGAGCCATAATGCTACTGACAGATCCAGCTGGAGGGAGATCAGCTCTGCAGTGATGGTGGGCAGCAAAGCACAATGACGTGAGAGGCTTCACGGGAAAAATAAAAAAGAAGCGAAAATTTGGAAAGAATCCCGCCGCTAGCTGCACTAGCACGTGCACAAATGAAAGTGGAGCATTTTAAATGTTCAAAATGTGACAAACTTTTCTCTGCCAAAATTGGTCTCACCAGCCACAGCAGAAGCCACATTAGTCATCATAACGTTTACTTCTTCAAATTTTTCTATTTTGATAAATATTCATTCTCCTCTGCGGATGTGTCGGTTATCGTCAGACATTAACGGACGAACTAATAATATAAGTATTACCCCTCAGGGACTCTAACATGCCCCCACCCACACCCCCTACCCCCGTCCAGGGCAGTGCTACTGACTCAAGTGTCTTTAGGCCATTCCTAAAAGGGGGATATTAACAAGTTCTTATGCACAGCACAATTGTAAATGGGCTGATTTACCAATGCCATGCTCATACTGTGCAGGAACAACATAGAGGGAACACTGCTGCTTTTTCTTTCCTCATCCTTACTATCGGCATTATTCCTCTATTTCTTTTCTATGTTTGTCACGCTCTTGTGAACTGCTACATGTATTTCCTGGGTACCTTGATAGTCGAAGCAGTTTTTGTGCTGTTGATGCTAGAGAGGTGTGCAGAGTAAGCCAGATTTCTCGTTTGGACTTCTCTGTTGACATCCACCCCCTTGGCGCTCATATGACCTTATGCAGTTGCGAGCGCCGTAAAACCTTACTAAAACAAGCAAACAAATCTGAACATGGCATATGCCCGAGACGGTCACCCCATTTTCGGGAACACAGGTGGGCGTCTAGGACAGTGTTATTATGATTACCCCCCTCCCCCCAAAAAAAAAATAAAAGGGGAAAAAAATGAATGCAAGGGGGATGTAAAAAGTGGTCGTTTGTACAGGTGGTTGTCTTTCACAGGTGACGTAAGAGCAGATTCGACTGTGATTTCTGCCGCGTTTGGTTGAGAAAAACCAGTTTTCTGAGACCTTCTTTGTTCAGGCTTGAAACCACGAAGATGTAGCGCCATTTTGTTTATTCGACCGTGTATAACTGTATAGGAAACTTTCAGGAACGTATACATGTACACGTATTGTAAGAGAATAATGAGGGCGTTCGCACATGGGTGTACACTTGTGAATACTTGTTTAACCCAAAGAGCTCCTTGGTTTAACCTTGAAGTGTGTGTGCGTGTGTGATTTTGTCTTTGTGAGAGTGGGGGAGGGGGCCGGGGGATGTTTTTGAATGCAAGTGTGTTGGTGTGGAGGGGGGGGAGGTGGATTTGTGGGTATATATGCGTGCGTATGAGTGTTTGCGTGTTACTGTGTATGTTTGTGTGTGTGAGTGTGTGTTTGTGTGTGTGTGTGTGTGTGTGTGTGTGTGTGTGTGTGTGTGTGTGTGTGTCTGTGTGGACGCATGCATGTATGTGTGTGTGTGCACGTTTTTACCCTTGCAGAAATAAATGACCATGTATGTGCGTGCGGACTTGTGTGCGTGCGGACTTGTGTGCGTGTGTGCGTGCGTGCTTTCGTGCATGCATGCATGCATGCGTGCATGCGTGCGTGCGTGCGTGCGTGCATGCGTGCGTGCGTGCGCGGGTGTGTATAATGTATGTGCGGTTACGTGTGCATACCAAAAAAGGGTGTGTGCATATGAGTATGCGAGAGTGTACTTGTGCGCGGGCACGCCTGTCTACTTGTCAACCTGTGTACACACGTGCGTGTATATTGCCGGCTCCTCTTTCAAAGTGTTATGGAGACAGTGACCAAATGACCCTCCTCTATCTCTCAAAGAGGAGACACCACGAGTAGTTGGGGGGGGGGGGTGCCCTGGTGTGGTTGCTTCTTTTGTCCTGTCAAACATCTATCGTCCTCTTTATCTCTCCTCCCGCTTTTGATGTGTTTGTTTTTCCCTTGTAACACCTCTAATCTTCGACACACTCATGACCTAATTGTGTTGCAAGTGCCGTAAAACCCTTACTAAAGCAGCAACAACAAAACTGCCCTACGCTGACAAAAGGCTTTTTTCTTCTTCACAGCATTTTAGATAAATCAACGACTTTCAGTTTTCCTATATCATCTAAACAACATGTATTGTGCACAGTATGCCTACATCAAAGGTTGATCTCGCATCTTGAAAAAAATACCATCCCTTATGTTCAACAGATATTATAAGAAAACTAAAAACTCGTTGATTTCGAGAAACTGCTGTGAAAAAGAAAAAGGCCTTTTGTCAGCGTAGCGCAGAAAAGTGTTGTAGGGACAGCGTTGACCAAGTTGTCCCCTCCTCCATCACTCAAAGCTGAGACAACAGAAATGACAGGGACAGGGTCAGCCCAAGAAGACAAGGCTTCGTCGCGGCCTCCGTCCCTCTCGCTTGGTCTCGTAACAGTAACGCCTTGTTACGCTACTGATTGTTCAGTTTATTGGAGCTGTCTCGCAAGGGCTGCTCCTTCTATTTCTCTTTGGTGTTACCATTACAACAATGTTATGCTCGAATGTACTCAAGAGACAGAACAAGGTTTCAAAACTCAACGGATGAAAAGTGTTCGAGTAACCATTTTAAAGCATGTGTGTGTGTGTGTGTGTGTGTGTGTGTGTGTGTGTGTGTGTGTGCGCGCGCGCGCGCTTGGGAAACGACCCAAATGCTGGTAAACTAACTTTCGCTGTAAACTCAATAAATGGGGAAAAGTCATTGAAGGTTCGAAATGCAGTTCTCGCCGAAAGTGATTGTTTCTCCAGTTTCAAATAATACACGGAATAATGATGTACTGCTTACTGTATAGACTTTTAAGAAATCTAAATAGTCTCTAAATATAAGAGTGAATTAATCTGAAAGGCTGAAATGACGTTTTATCCCATTGTCCGTCTAAATACCTTGTCTCACAAGGCATGTCATTCTTTATAAACAGCTTAAGGTTTTAGGGAAAATGGTAACGTAAGTAATTACAAAATTCCACGTTATTGAGAAAATTTGGTTTGCAACGACATAAAAAAGTACGTAAATACCTAGATACATACAAACTTTTTAAACACACATATACATACGTAATACAAAGAATATTTTATCAAAGTCCCCCCCTCCCCACCCCCCGACCCCAATAAGAGGACCCCAGAACTGGTCACCACTGAAGAGCTCCGTGTTGTGAGCTTTGTTATCGTCTCGCTCAAGAACACCCCAGTGACCACCCACCTAAACGCCATGTCGCCATGAGTCATGACATCGTGGGCGCCTGTACACACAAACCATTCGGCATCTGGACAATGACGTTTGCTTTATTAACAACCACTGCTGTTTTTCCACATGTATGCAAACACACACACACACACACACACACACACACACACACACACACACATTCATACTCACGTTATCATGATAATCTAATTATAATATGCTCTCTCTAGGGTGAAATGTTAATAATAATTATATGTCCACCAATGTGCTTGCTCACTGTGAAGTAAAAATTAACAACGAAAAAGACATTCTTAACATTCTTCATTGTTCGAGAAAAAATACAATCTTTAGGTTGAAAAACCCTTGCATTATCTTGGTACACAACAACCATAGGCTAAAAGTTATATTCTTAATATTATATGAAACAACATCGACACAAATACGACACCGATAGAGATTTTCTTTCTTTTTGTAAAAATCTTAATTATAGACTATCCTTTTTCACAATGTATGATCATTTAGATTTTCAGAATGTTGGTGGTTCCGTACAGAATGGGATCTGCTTGTGTCTGTGAATGCTACATTATGTAGTATTTCGCCATATTAGCGGATAGAGGAAAATGTTACTAACCATTGTTGTTTCCTCTTTGGAAAGAAAGAGTGAGACAATAATTATATATTACATGCAACAAAATGAACGGTCAGACAGACAAGCTAACACACGCACACACACACACACACACACACACACACACACACACACACACACACACACACACACACACACACACACACACCTATTTGCTTATCACGTGCGCACGTCTACACATGGTTACGAAACGAGCACATACAAATACATAAAATAATAAATAATTTACACAATACAATTCGCAAAATACATAAATGTATACGTATTCATTTACATAAATTTGCACTGAACATGAATCTACTGACATAAAAATGATTGTCTTAAAAGAAATATGAAATTTAGACTCAGATGTATGTCTCAAGGGTTGGAGAAGAGAGTTCCAAACTAATGGA
>NW_004797278.1:1475004-1476165 GCF_000002075.1 Aplysia californica | reverse complement strand
ACACACACACACAAACGAACACGCAAACACACACCCACGCACACACACAAACACACACACACACACAAACACACTCTCTCTCTCTCTCACACGCACACGCACACACACACGCACGCACACACACACACACACACACACACACACACACACACATACACATATAGATCTACGTAGTATACTGATAAGATCGCGCCTCAGGTAGGAGTGAGGGTGGGTTGGTAGTACAATGTATTACAAAAGGTGTGGTAAGTTTAACGATAAAGAAATGGATAACCATGCATACATGAGGTACTTTAATACCACTCTTAAAGCGATCTTCTCTCCCCACCTGCTGCTACACACGATATCTCACAAGGAAGACAGGTTAAAGTCCGAACAATCTGAATTTTGGCAACTTGTCTGTTAGAAGGGGGATGCCTTGATTGTCAACTGAAATGATAGATAATTGGGAGTAATTGTTGAAAAAAGGGGAACGGGGTTGTCTCTTCAACGAAAACTAATAGTCATTCTTAGAAGCGATTATAATCGATTTAGAGCAACTCAACGGATTCATTCGGGTCCACGCTGAACACATTATTGAATGCCATACACTGAAAAGGTAACTTAAGAAACGAAGAAGTATATTATTGTGCGGGTTTATTTTGTTTTGTTTTGTATTTGTAGTTTTTTTTTCTGCTTGAAATAGTTTGTAAAGAGTTGATTTCTTTGACGTGAATGCTATTTATATTTCAAGTTTTCCATATCGTTGACAAAGATCAGCAGCAAATTCTGTTCTTAGCCCGTGTAGAAAAAAAAGTAGATTATGCCTTTGAGAAAGTGTACACAATCTTATAATTGGGGATTTGAAGAAGCAAAAATCATACTATAAAAGTAAAACTTTGACAGAAATACAAAATGGCATTTAGCGTCTCGACAGACGGTCTTAAAGCAGTATGCATGATACAGCTTTGCCTGAGCGGTAGACACGGAGGAAGTAGAATGTCTTCCTTCTCTACAGATCTTGGACTTTCTTAAAGTACGCGAAAAGAGAGACATGGTCAAAACGTTTGGAATGAAGGAAGGTGTAATTTTACAGTTGTGAAAAAGGCAACCAAAAATTAAATATTATAAGGTGACGGAGAGAGAGAGAGAGAGAGAGAGAGAGAGAGAGAGAGAGAGAGA
>NW_004797278.1:1471406-1473413 GCF_000002075.1 Aplysia californica | reverse complement strand
CCCACCCCTCCCCCAACCCCCCGCAAATTACAAGTCTTTATTGCTTGGCGCTTTCATATGACTCATTCTTAAAAGGCCAGGTCCATTTTCTTGCAGGACCACCCATTTTTCTAAATTAAAGCTGAATAAAAACCCAGCGATTACGACCTTTCTTAATTAAATACTTCTGAGTCCTAATTCACCACCCTGAAGATACAAAGTGGAGCCAACTGCCAGGTATAAGGCTGTGATTACATCATGAACTCTAACGTCACTGATGACGTGTATCGTCGCCTTGGAACTATTTTGTCCAAATTGCCATCTTTATTTATGTACACTTTTGACAAAATAGCTCTGAAGCGACGGTATTCTGCTTTAAAAAATGTATCAATATTTACTTTTTAGTCTTGCTATCACAGAAAAATATTTATGTAAGTGATAAAGAGCTGTTTGACATAAATCCAAACGCACTTGTCAGTCACTTATGTTCTTTAATATGATTTTTATGCTGATGTTTATGTCACCATAAGGTCAGTGATGAACGTGAGTTTTTTTTCTCTCTAAAATAATAATACAAGATCATGACAAGCTGCCATGACACAAACATAAACCTGATGGCAAACATTAAGAATTCACATCAAACCCAATTCTATCATCGTTTTTATTGTCTATGGGATGTCCACTAGTCACTGACGATACTATGACATGCGTGCATATCATGATAACATCAGTGACGAATATCCACATTTCAAGCATTTCTGAACGTTTACAAGCTAGAATTGACTACATAGACCTACACAATGTAAGGAACATTGTAGGAAGGAGCGAAAAAAAAGGGGGGGGGGGTCAATTTGTTAGACAGACATACAAGCATTCACATTCAGTAACTTTGGAAACGTACACATGTTGACAGCAGAAGATCGAGGAATGGCATGAAGATCAACAAAGACTAAAGTGTCAAAACTATATTTTTAATATTGATTCACAATCAAAACTTATGTGTTCAGTTATGAAAGATCAACTGCTACAGGGTAACAATGATTAAACCATATCTCAAAACATAACTCTCGTACTTGCTCAAACATCTTCCAACGAGCACACGTTACCTTTACTAGAATATAAGAATACATAAAAACCATCAGAATTGTACCTCAAATTTGGACAAAGAATATCTAATACTTAGATTTACCATGTTGTAGAAGCTCACAATTTCTCTTTTTCACTGTGTACATCTGTGTTGTTGCTTGTGTTTATGTTTTGTTTGTTTTATTTTTATTATTTTGCTGTTGTTGTTGTTGTGGATTTTTTTCTTGAGGGGGGGGGGGGGTTGTATCATGAGAATACTAAATGGCCGTTAATTTGCTAATGTGCTCTTTACTTATAAGTTCTATCTGTCCCCCTTTTTTTAAGACCTAATTAATTTTTGACTCGAATTATTGGCTATACAGGTGATGTACAAAATAGCGTCATACAAGCGCAGCCATTACTCAAAAAGGAAACACACAATATTATATCAAATTGAAGGAAATTAAGGAATGCATTCAGACATAAAACAAGGGTTGATTTTGGACATAAGCATGGCATAACAAGGGTTAAAATTGGTGATAAATGACAGATCATGTTATAAGTAAACAAAACTGAGGTACCCCACCACTGCTGATATCTCTGCAATACGTCCGTCCGCAATGGGTGCAAACTCAACTAGGAAACACCAAGCTCACACTGAAAAAGAAATAAATATATTTTGTGTTTAAGAAAATGGTATCTAAGTGTGACTAATGCTTTCTTTATTCTGAAATATACTCCTTGTAGGAACAGTTAGATGTCGAAAGTACTGTCTATAGTTGTATGTAGCTCCATGAGCTCTGTATGCTGTTGAACCCTGCTTGTTGACAGGCTAAGGGCAATTACCTTCTCAGGAGATGCCCATTAATCAGGGCTATAGTCCTCCAAGGCTTACAGCGTCGAGTCAGGCTCGTCCCAAAACAAGCAAGGACAATTTTCTACTTTTTGTCTAATACCCCCCCC
>NW_004797278.1:1466847-1469582 GCF_000002075.1 Aplysia californica | reverse complement strand
AGAGAGAGAGAGAGAGAGTGAGAGAGATATGGGGCGACGAATACAGAGACAAAGGAGAAAAGTTCTTGGTTTTGAAAAGGGGGTGGGATTGTGTGTTTTACTAACAAAGCAAAGGGCACAGACGTGAATGGTCCTGCCTCTCTCTCTATGTACTCTCAGTTATTGCTTTTATTGCTCCAAGGTGATCATAAATCCGTGGTAACTACGTAGACAGCATGGATTTACCCTGAATGCTTTGGCTTGCAACGGTAATTTTTCATCGCGTCAGCAAAGACCAAGTGCGGTACTTGAGATTCTGGTCACATAACGACCATTTCGGAAGACGACAGAGAACCAACGATCCGTAATAACAATCTTGCAGAAAGTCCACAGGAACTCAAAAGGGAAATAATACTAAGAAACGTCTATAGTTTAATAGTTCTTGCCTCTAGTTTGAATTCTAAACATTTCTTTACTGTATCTGTACGAAACTTTAAATGAAACCCTTTAGAAACATATAAAAATGTACTTTGCGTTGATCGTACGACAATGCAAAGCCATATTATATCTTCAGGTATAGACTAATTTCTTCCTTTGTGGCCCTTAAAGACTTTTTGTGAACAATACATCTCACCAAAATGTCGTCGGTGAAAAAGTTCTCTCTATGTTGTAATGTAAAATTAGTGGTCATTGAAATGAAAATTATGGCCGGTACGCATTCTGACAAAAAGTTATAAAAACCTTTGCCTTGCACCGCTAGTAATTAAAATAGCAGAAAAGAGTATATTGATATCTCTGTAACTTTGTGAAGTGAATAAACAATGCGTCTCCTTTGTTTATGTCCAGTACCGATTATTATGACATATTGTTTATATTAGAGTCATAAAAAGCATAATATTTTGGCTCCGCCAAGATAATCTCTCGTGATGTTTAATCTCACATAGGTGCAAAGGAAAGCGAACAAGCATAATATTTTTATCCTAAACGTGCACTTTTGGACGAAAAACTACTATTTTAGCCATCTAGCACAAACATTTATCTAGAATGATGTAATTCGGAACAGACAAAAGTAATTCAAAAGGAATTTGTCTGACATAAATTCCACGAAGAAGAACTTGTTTTGAAAACAGAAATGGCTTAAAGAAGAAAGCACCCAAAAACGCAAAGTTCACCAATTTTTTAAAATCTTGTAAAGAAAGTTGTGAAAAGATTGGTTGACATTCTTCTTTATTTTCTCTTTGACATCTAATTTTCCATCCCTGTGACATTTGAATAACATTTAATTTCCTCTACAGAGTTTTAAAAAAAACTAACGATTTCCTTCTGAAATTCCCAGAAGCAGTGCTCAACATTCCCTCCTTTGGACTGAACACTTTTTTAACGCGTCGTTAGAAATGTTCAATGGCGCCCAAACACAATGACTTGCTAAACCATGAGTGTTTAAAGCCACATACACTGTACTTATTCAGTATGAAGTGACTTCAAGAGACAATAGGGAGAGGGGTGCCTAATAGACAGCATTTTGTGAATCATAGAAAACATAATATTTTGGCCCACCCAAGATAATTTCTCGCGATGTTTAATCTCACATAGGTGCAAAGGGAAACGAACGAGCATAATATTTATATTTTAAATGTGCACTTTCTGACGTAAAACTACTATTACAATCATACTATGGGAACTGGGCTGCTAATTATCGTAATCATTGTGCCAATCTCCGGCACATTTTATTGCACTATAGTGATTATAATATGATAACGGATCTCTAAACATTTGGTAACACATGTCATCCTTAATCATCCCGTTTATATTATAGGATTATTATATAGATCTATCTATATATAGATTGTATTATCATATTTTTTAAACTGACGCCCTGGATTTTATTTTAGTGGACAATGACAGTGTAACTTCTAACACAAGTACCAAAAGTGTAGACTTACACACATGGGACAGAGTTATTTCTTCCTTTGTTTGTTTGTTTGTTGGTCTGTTTGTTTTTGGATTTGTTTTAGTAAGGTTTTTCGCGCTCGCAAGTGCATAAGGTCATATGAGCACCATTGTTTCTTCCTTGTTAACGACTAACAGGCCTACGTGCTAAACCAACACACATATTATATAATAATTATTATTATTATGCTTGGATACCGACAAGTGGGTGCATGGACTGGCAAACAGACGATAGGGACAGACAGAGAGAAGAGAAGAGAAGAGAAAGACATACCTTTAGACACAACAGACTGGCGCGGAAAAGGGGTGGGGCTAAGACGAGATTAGGGAACACATAGAATAAATTACCGACGAAGGTGTATCTGAAGATGGGAGAGAGAAATTAAGTCTTTCACGCATGAGTTCAGCGATAATTTATAGCCCCCGCGGGTGACTTCTTTCTTATTTTGGATAAAACAAGACATCCTGCGGAATGTGTCAGAATACTCCTCTTTATCTTTCCGGCCAATTTTTAGAGTAGGGCTTTGAGTTTCATAAATGTTATTTTTTTCGGGAGGCCATATTAATTATGTGTCATGTTACGCTTCAGACGTGTAGGCATTATTTTCCCTTTCTATATGTCCTCTAAGCTAATTGTGTGTCGGGGAAGGGGGGGGGGGGCAGGTTGGAATTTGGACACGTGTGTTTGTGTTGAGCTCGCTCGCGCTGTAAGTAATAATACTAATGAATTGTAAAGAGAAGCGTATGCACGGTGCGAGGGCATCCATGTGTGCGTGTGTGTGTGTGTGTGTGTGTGTGTGTGTGTG
>NW_004797278.1:1464430-1466746 GCF_000002075.1 Aplysia californica | reverse complement strand
TGTGTGTGTGTGTGTGTGTGTGTGTTTGTGTGGCATATACTGTATTATATGGGTAATATAAACTACACGTAAATGGATATTCTTTATGTCTATCCTGGTTCTTTTTTGGAGTCCACAAAACCGATTAGATCTAGAAGTCTCTACCTCAGAATTACACATTTCTATCGGACATTTTGGCCGTTTTGAGGTACTAAGACCATAGGGTCAGAAACCAAATGTTTTATTCTGCTCTATCAAAATCGTAAGGTTTGTTGGAGTCGTTATCAAGACATTCAAGGAATTGCATTCGAAAAAGCTTGACATGATACGCTCAAAATATTTGACGACAAATTTCTCAAAACTAGATCTTAGAGTATGTATCTATATATAACTTCAAAGGTCTTGTATTTTAACTCCTGCATGTGGTTAAATGGTGCATTTGATATTTGATATGAATGTACATTTTGTCAACTTTACTTCTCTTTTCATATTGAATTTTAATGAGAGTAATATATTATAATCAATTTCTTTTATGTATACCTGCATGTGTTTTACGGTCCGGTACAGCCAAGCAAAATTTCCTTCT
This sequence comes from Aplysia californica, assembly GCF_000002075.1. NCBI lineage: Eukaryota > Metazoa > Mollusca > Gastropoda > Aplysiida > Aplysiidae > Aplysia > Aplysia californica. Next base: position 1,466,181 of record NW_004797278.1, on the reverse strand, counting down.
AGGATAATAAAGTATTATCTTATTTTATCTAGGTACTGAGCAGACAGAACTTTGTAATTCTGAGGTAGGGAAGTGGTGAGTTTTGCTCTGTTGGATGCTTTCAGAAGAGTTATCTCTCGATAGGTTCTTACAACTCACTGCCTCCAAATTAATAGGTTTTATCTGACACATTTGCCCGTTTTGAGTTCCTGAGATCATGAATTCAGAAACCAAATGCATTATCTGCTCTATCAAAATCGTAAGAGTATTTGAAGTTGTTACCAAGATATGTGAAAAATTGCATTCGAAAAAAGTCTGGAATGTTGTGAAACTCGGAATGTTTAACGTCAAATATCTCAAAACCAAGTACTGAGCGGATAGAACGATGTAATACTAGGGTATCGAACTGTTGAGGTCCCTTTTCTAGGGGAGTTTCATTAGGTGCCCTTATTTTCAGTCTTTGGGAGTTCCTCTTTATCCCAGATCTTTCCAAAAAATGAATGTAGAACGTTAGCTCGGTTTCTTTTTTTTTAAAATTTTGACATCTGTTTTAATCCCTCACGATTAGCATAGTCAGGCCCTGCCGCATTTCCTTCTCGGAGTTGAGAAAATGCCAACCTGACTTTGTTTTTTATTGATGGGTCATTCTAGATGTCCACGTCAGCAACTGCTTGAAGTATATTTGGTGATTGTTCAGGGGCTGGTCTGTTTAAAACTCTTGAAAATGATAGGCCCAGCCATTGCGTTGTGCAGTTTGATATTGATCTATCTTCTGTAATGATGCTTCTTGTTTGGTAAATTTCCCACTAAGTTTCCGTATTGTCTCATAGATTCTTTTCAAGTCGCCATTTAAGACTGCTTCCTCTCCTCGTCTGTCCTGGGTTAAGCTGTCTTTGTCCATGTCTTCCTAGTGAAATGAGGTCTTCTCGAGTTGGCCAGGATGACATGAATTCCATTTTGTGTGTGTGTGCTGAGCTGTCTCCCACGTGACCTCAATATAGAATATCCTCCCCTGTATGAAAATGTGCGTTGGATTGACTGGTTCCATCTAAGACATTGTTTCAAGATGACCCAAAATATCAGTGCTGTATCATTTACCTGTTCCAAATGTATAGTTCTCAAATTCCATATCCCGATTTTTGTTGTCTCTGTCAACAGTCGACAAATCCGCTATATGGCTTCCGAATGGCTTTCACCAAAAGGGTTCCTACCTTATTATGCTCCTTTAAGGGCGTCGGTATCTCTAAAGACGTTTCCATTAATTTCAAATGCCCTTGTTGTCTTTTCTGTAGCGAGGAAGTTTTACGGGATAAGTTACCTCTTAGCTCAACCCCCAACCTGGAGGACCAGGCAACTCACGCCAGGAGCCACACAGTAGAGCCTTTAGTCGCCGCTTTCAACACATAGACAAAATGTTAGCTTTTTTTCTTCTTACCACTGATCAAGTAAAGGATGAAATATAAATAACAGCATTGCCATAAGACAAAATGCTACATTCAAACCAAGAAAACAGTTTAGAAGAAAAAATATCTTATAAAATCGCCTTGAATAGCGAAGCATTTGTAGTTACCAAAAAATGAAGATAAGAAGACTTTGAGAAAAACAAAAAGGCTTTCATAAAGTACAAGATTAAGTCCTTATTATTCTTGTTGATACTGGTGAAGATATCGATAAGTCAACGCTGAAATGAAAACATTTCGTCTTGAACATAGTCAGATGAAAGTAACACTGAAAAGGGGCATAAAGGGGAGGAACCCGGACAGAGACCCCCC
>NW_004797278.1:1460809-1461897 GCF_000002075.1 Aplysia californica | reverse complement strand
GAGAGAGAGAGAGAGAGAGAGAGAGAGAGAGGATTCTTCTATGATTCTAAGGATTGTTTCACTGTACATGTTAAAGAGGTCTGGTGACTTATCACAGCCTTGCCTCACTCCTCTTCTAACCTGCTTATATTCGCTGTATTCTCAATAAATTCGTCCAGCAACGTTTTGGTCCCAGTACAAATTCCTGATAACTCTTAGGTCTTTTCCATCTATGTCTAGCTCTTCCAGTATCTTAAATAGCTCATCATGTCTAACGTTATCGAAAGCCTCTGAATAAATCCATGAAGCATGAATACAGACCCTTCAGTATTTGACTTATTATACCTTCAGATATAGACTAATTTCTTCACGTGTGTCCCTGAAAAACTTTTCTTGAACAATACCTCTCACCAAAATGTCGTCTATGAAAAGGTTACATCTGCGTTGTAATGTAAAATTAGTTGTCATTGAGATGACAATTATGGGACGGTACGCATTCTGATGAAAAATTGTTAAAAACCATAGCAAGCACCGCTAATCAGTAAAATAGCATAATATATTATATATTGATGTCTTTGTAACTTTGTGAAGTAGATAAACAATGCGTCTCCTTTGTTTATATCCGGTTCCGATTATTATGACATATTGTTTATATTAGAGTCATAAAAAGCATAATATTATGACATACCGTCTATATTAAAGTCATAGAAAACACAATATTTTGGCACAGCCAAGATAATTTCTCGCGATGTTTAATCTCATATAGGTGCAAAGGCAAGCGAACGAGTATAATGTTTATATTTTAAATAATAATATGCACTTTCGGACGAATAACTATTATCTTAGCTATACAATCATACTATGGGAACTGGGCTGCTTATTATTCTAATCGTTGTGCTAATCTCAGACACCTTTTTATTGCACTGTGGTGATGATAATTATATTATGATAAAGGGGAACGAAACATTTTGTACCACACGTCATCCTTAACCATCACACGTATTTATAGAAACTCCAGCTATATAATATTATTATATTGTTTAACTTACGCCCCGTATTTCATTTTTAATGGAAAATAGCAGTATAGCATAATTATAATAATTATAATA
>NW_004797278.1:1458190-1459569 GCF_000002075.1 Aplysia californica | reverse complement strand
ATGGATGGATGAATGGATGGATGGATGGATGGATGGATGGATGGGTGGATGGATGGATGGATGGATGGATGGACGGACGGAGGGACTAGATAGATAGATAGTTAAGTTAAAATATTTAAGGTAAGATGACGTTACTTGGGGTACAAAGGGGCACGGTCGAGGCGCTTGTCTTCAAGGAAAGAGACGAAAAACAGGAATGTTCTTTGCGCATAATGGGCTCATTAGGGACTTGTTGACACTAATTGACACCTCAAAGTTCGAAGAGCGTTGACAAACTCAGCTTGACGGCGGGAAGATGTCGAAATATTTTCCAACCCCTATAATATTCAAAATGATATTATTCGGATCAGTAGCCTTGTGTCTTCAGAAACAGCAAGGAAAATAATAGAATTATGCATAACAGTTCGATGAAGTGAGATTATTTTGAGGCAAACAGGAGAGATCAGCACTTGTAACACAATTAGGTCATATTAAGTGCCGAAGATTAGAAGTGTTATTAGAGAGTCTTCATCATCCAGTGCCAGATCTGTGACAGACATAGGCGATCATGGTTTTCCATTCATTCCTTTGCTCGGATGCTCTCCAAAAAGCTACGTTTCCCTGATCTTTCGTTGTTACCCATTTGTTTAGGTTCCCTAAGTATGTTGTTCTGGGCCTACCCCTGCCTCGCTTGCCCTCAATATTGCCAGTGAGAGCTAGATGTTCAAGACCCTTATGCCTATTCATATTAGAGAGTAACAAACATAAAAAGGGGAAGAAAAGCGGAGTGGGGTGGGGATAAAGACAATAGATGAGGGATAAGAAAGAAGAAGAAAAACTGCACCAGAGCATGAAGCCTTTAGTTTGAAGGTATGCATAAGAGTGTACACAGCAGTTGATTTATTTGACGCAGTTAGTTTTTGTCTTATGCCTTCTTTCTTTGTTTATCACTGTGTTGCCTTTTTCCTATTTGGTCGAAACACGTGCAATAAAAGATTTTTACTAAAATCTTTGAATGCCATAAATGTCATAGGTTATTGTGCATTACGTGGCTCAGAGACTTCCGGTTTTTGATTTTAATCCGCTTCCGTCAGAGACAAGGAATCCTCACTAGGGAGTGAGTACTGTTTCTTCGTCTTTTCTTAAAGCGATAACTGAAATTTGTACTTTTATTAAACAGTTCAGATGTAAAGATGTTCGAGTGATTAGAAGCACATCCAAGAGCGATGGCTCAAATGTCTCAGTAGTTTGGAAAATATGCACCAATTAATGTTTGGGTGCTCAAGGGTGCCACTGTAGTCACAACTTCTCTTCTTTCTTTCTTTTTTTATTTGTGCTCTTTTCCTGCTCTAAAAACTGGTGTGTGTGTGTGTGTGTTTGTGTATGTGTGTGTGTGTGTG
>NW_004797278.1:1455246-1456112 GCF_000002075.1 Aplysia californica | reverse complement strand
AACTTAACTTAAGATGGTCTCAAGGTTGTCTTCATGCAGCTTTTTTCATGGCTAATTCTTCCTATGTTTGAAGCGCAGATTCTGTCGCAGAATGTCAGTATCGTAGATCGAAGATCTGTATTTCCGCTGCTTTCCTTTCGTCGTTAGCGCTTCTCAGCCTGGTTGTTTCTAAGGCTGCTATCTAGCATTATAGTTCTTTCCTTTATCATTTTCCTCCATGTTTTCCTGTCCTCAGCAGCTATTTTTTTCATTTTTTTCAGATGCTAACATCTACTCCAAGCTTAGATAAGCTGTTTTTGCAGGTGTCTTTGTACCTCAATTTTGGTCTTCCTCTTCGTCTCTTTCCGTGGGCAAGTTCTCCATAGAAAAGTTGCTTCGGCTGTCATCCATTCTCTTGACATGGCCCAGCCATCTCTATCTTTTTACACACAGGATAGTTGTCAAGCTCTGGAGATTTGCCCGTGCCAACACTTCAATATTTGTAAACTTGTCGCGCCACGAAATGCCTAAGATCTTGCGCCAGCATTTGAGATGGAAAATGTCGAGGCACGCATGACCGCACTTAAAAGGGGTGCAAAACATGAGGGCAAATTATAATGCAGATTTTATATTGACACGTTGTGGGCTGTCCCTTTCCTGGTGGGGCAACAGACCTGAACAGTGTCTAGATTTTTGTTCTGTAACGAAATTAACGGCTCATGCGGTCATAAGACGCGCTTGTTGAAAAGACGGAAATAATCAAAAACTATAGAATTGTATGCATGTATGTTATGTATGTATGTTATGTATGTATGTTATGTATGTATGTATGTATGTATGTATGTATGTATGTATGTATGTATGTATGTATGTATGTATGTATGGGT
>NW_004797278.1:1451920-1454166 GCF_000002075.1 Aplysia californica | reverse complement strand
TCTTTTTCATTGTAATGCGCATTGAGCATCTTTTAGGAAATGGAAATGCGCAGTATAAATGCTATTTATTATTATTATTATTATTATTATTAAAGATACCGTGTTCTATGCAAGAAATGAGAAAGTCAAACTGTAAAATCGTTTGTTCTTTCTCAAAAGTGAAAAACATTACATTACCACTTTTCCTTTGCCCATTTAGTTTTTGGTTGGACGAGACAGAAAAGTTTGTAGGGCATTGGAGGTGTTGTCTGTTGTATTTTGTTTCATAGGTTATCCCTTGCATCACAATAAGGTCAAATGAGAGATACTACAGATAGCAGTGCAGCTATAAGATCACCAGGAGGCCACGGGACTACGGATGCGGGGATTCATGTGTGCCCCTTGCAACTGGATGGCCATTAGTTAAAATTTACATCCCTTGTAACACAGTGAGGCTATTTGAGAGACGCAATCTCAAATTTCAGCATCAGTCTGCCATAGAACATTGATTTCATGTTAGCCAGGTATCAAAGCCCATTGAATCTCTGAAAAAAATTGTTGTTTTTTTTTTGGTTGTTTTTTTTTTTGGGGGGGGTCTAATCGTCTCCTGTGGGATTTGAGCCAAGGAGGACCTTCTGCTCTGCAGGCGAGTGACTTAGCCATGGAATTTAGACTAGATTATGGAGATTAAGAACTTAATATGGAGATACGACTTTTGCACTTTGAGACATTCAGTTCAATTTTTCAGAAAACTTTTAAAGTTGAAACATTGATTATACACACAGACAATGGGTAACAGTAGATGAATGAGTTGGTGATTGATTTGAATCTTTAGCCATCTGAAACTTTGAAGGCTTATTTCTCAAAACCGGAGAGCGTGGACATACGACAGTTGTACTCTGGGCCGACGATTTATCAACTTTGCCGAGTTTGTTTCCTCTCAGGTCCTACAAAAAGCAGCTGATGACGGGGTTTCACAAAGTGTCCTGATCAGTTGATGCTAGAAAGAGTCGAGACGTAAACAAAGCCCTTTTATTTGATTAAAATAGCAGCTGGGGGTTAGACGGTTGTTGCTGGTTTTGTAGAACGATTGCATAAATATAAGCTGTCAAAGGACAGTCGCAACATGGATGATGATTCTAAATATTTTAATTACTGTCGGCGGACAGAGTGGGAGGAGGTCGTTTTTAAGCTTGCTCTCGTTCAGTGAGCAAAGTGGCTGTACTTCAGATTGTCTGTGCTACTTTACTTTTAACTTTTCATCCTCTGTTGCCGTTATGCGTCGAGGGGAGAAGCAGCTTTCTTTGGTAGGCCAGCTCCGCAGTTCTTACAATTGTGATATTGTTTTCTCAGGATTTCCTTGACACCCTCGATCCACCTTTTGCGTGGCCTTCCTCTTCCTTTATAGCCAGAGTGCTTGGGTTGTAGCCTCTCGAGGCTGGCTAGCCAGATGACATACGTAACAGGTTGCCAAACCATTTTATTTTCTGCCTTTCTAATGCAGGCAGGACTCAAGGCCGATAGCTGCTCTTACTTCTTCATTTCTCTGCCTGTCTCGTCTTGTGATGTTAAGGGTTTTGCGGAGACATTTCATTTCGCATGCAGTCATTTTGCTTTCATGGGTTTTACTTAATGTTCAGGTCTGGCACTGGTAGCATAATGTTGGTATGACTATTGAGGTGATAAGCTGTCTCTTTGCGTCCATGGAGATGTTTGGTTGAGAAACGAGGGGTGCCAGCTGGTAGGTGACAGCGTTGGCTTTTTGAGTTCGCATTTCTATTTCTCTGTCTATTGTCAGGTTTTCAGAAAAAGTACTGCCAAGTTATTTAAACTCCTTCACCTGTTTCAGTTGTTTACTATTGACATGGATGTTCAGGGGACTACAGTTTTGGCTCACATTCATAACTTCTGTTTTTGATGTGCTTATTTTCATGTTAAATTTCACGCAGCTGTTGTTCAGTTAGGTAGTGTGATTTTGGAGGCTTTGTTGGTTAGGATGAATAAGATATTAGTCGTCTGCGAAAAGAAGATTGTCGGTGTAGATATGAAAAATGAGGACCGGAGGTTGCTATGCCTTTCTTCTTTTAATTTGATAGATATTATTTCAGTATACACATAACTGTATCTCAAAGTTTTCCCATCACATTGGCCTCTCTCCTCTGATACTGCCCTACAACAAGTTAATACTATCCTTTGAACGATATTGTTGTTATGTTACCTCCTCTTTCTATACTACCTCTCTCGCTCCCTCCCTCCCTCCCCCCCCT
>NW_004797278.1:1443063-1451789 GCF_000002075.1 Aplysia californica | reverse complement strand
CCCCTCCCTCCCCTTCACCATCTCTCTCTGTATGTGTATGTGTGCATGTACGTGCGTGTTTGAGTGTTTGTGTGTGTGTGTGTGTGTGTGTTTGTGTGTGTGTGTGTGTGTGTGTGTGTGTGTGTGTGTCTGTGTGTGATTTCCCAGGGCTTTATTTTGGGTGGCTTCGTACAAAGTGGTGTTAATGAAAATGCATGCTGTTACTACTTTCGGGGTATTCAAGCCCCCAGAAGCTATATGTATTTATGTCTTGTTGAATTTGCCTGTCGAGTGTAAGTCCACAACAATGGTTGCAGCGCTTACATAACAACGTTACCTCAATGCATTTTATGGCTTAGAGTACTCGAGGTTAAAGAGAAACAATCAGAAGAAGAATAGCCTATAGTTTCGGGGAATTGTAATCTGACCTGCCTGCATCTCATTCCCTTTTTCCTTGGAAATGCGCTGACCTGAACGCCGGTGGGGGCACTTCCATGGCTTACACATGGGCCGTGGCTGTAGGCCAAGTGTTTCCTTTCCATCACTGTGTAATTTTGTCACCAGGACATTGTTTCTGACACACGCCTGGTATTTATTTGTTAAACGTAGAATTTTTCATTATAAATATACAGCTAATGTCGCGAGAATCTTTTTTTTTTGTTTTTTGTTGTTTTTTTAAATTTTTATTTTGGTTGTTGTTTTTTAGGTAAGTGTTTTACGGCTCTAGCAACTGCATAAGGTCGTATGAGCGTGCGGGACACACCAAGCATTTTCGGTGGGTAAGTAATTTTGAATTTTGCCCCGGTGGCGGTAGAAGCCTACTCTAATCGACTTTATACCACTAAGGGATCGTTAACGTGCGCAACTTTCACACGGGACCTCCGAGATTTTTCGCCCTTTTCCGAGAAGGCTAGGTGTAGTGTAGATCCTTCCTACCAGAAGATCAGGGATGTGGCTGACAGACAGCAGTAAGAATAAGCCAAGGGGTAGCATTTGAAAAGCTGCAGAAAGAGTCAGGAACCCAGAGGAGGGGGAAAAGGAGGGTGGGGGCAGAAAGTGAAGACGAAAGCAGACGAGAGAACATTGCTAGAGAGCAGGAAAGTAGATGAAAGGGGACAATTTTAGAGAAGAAAATTTCCGTCGTTGACCAGATTCGATTCCGGGACCTTTGAATGGGAGGCGAACAGCTTAACCTCTGGGCCACGAGAGCCCCTGTTGGTTTTGTGCAGTTTTGGTGTCCCAGTGTCCCATATAATATAGTATTTCCAAGTATGGTTGGTGAAGTGGTGTTTTCGACAAGCTAAGTGTATTCTTCCTCCTCCTCCTCCTCCTCCTCCTCCTCACCATCCTTCTATTAGTTACATTTAGATGACCATGGTCCATGCCACCAGCACCAGCTTGTGAGGTATGGTATTGCTCTGTAACACTGACTGCTGTACATTTTTGTTAAAAGACGTTACAAATCGCTCGATTTTGTTCGTTCTCACCTGGTTTAAATTCATTGGGTTTTGATGCGACTGCACTTATACTTATAAGCAGATGGTGGTTGTCTGTGCTCCTGACTCGTTCGATGTACCTAAAATCACACGCTCAGAAAAATAAAAATATACTTGGCTTTACACAGAGTTTTGAGAGATATATCTCCTCATTGTTATAGGTGGGGCAGGGAGTGAAGTCAAGGAGTCTTTTCCTGACTGCATGCAAGGTTTCGGACACTTGAGTTGTCTGTTGCTATTTGTTTGTCTCTTCTCTTTAGAGTCAAGTTAATCAAGCGTCATCACCCCCTTTCTGCATGATTTATGTTGTTTGCACTAACAAAAAAACCAGGGCTGTCTGTGAGAGTATTGATTAACACATTGACGTCCATGCCCAATCAATTTAAGTGAAAGATCATGTACAATCTCTCGCCAAAGCACCTAGGTTCACAAACAGGCCCGAAGCCTGGTTGCATGCGTTGTATTCTAATCGGTGGACGTCTCTTACTTTATAATGGTGTGTGTGTGTGTGTGTGTGTGTGTGTGTGTGTGTGTGTGTGTGTGTGTGTGTGTGTGTGTGTGTGTGTGTGTGGGTGTGGGTGTGATGTGGGTAAAAACGCTGTCATGTGACCAGAGTGCGTATGTGTGTTGGGTGTGTTATGTTAAAGAGAAGGAATGCTACAGTTAACTGCAACTTAACACCATCCTTCATCTACTGCAGTGTGGAGGCGCAATAAAACAAACGAATGGTGTTGAAAAAGTGAGACCTGTACTCATTTTTGGAACATTTTCTAACCATGTTTTATATTCATTTTCCCCACCACCTTTCTAACCGCTTTGTTTATTTTAATTTTGGAACACTGGATGTTTGGTAGTTTCATTAACTGATCTTTCGCTATTTGAATCTTCTTTTCGTACTGTCACGAAATTATGTTCTTCGGCAATAAACAGTATACAAAAGCATAATTTTCCTATTTATTGTCCGATCTTGATGAAATTTCATGTTTTCATGAGATCGTATGAAAATGTGCACATTCAGAACCCTCCATAAATGGGGAGAAAACATGAGCAGTTTGGTAAGAATTTTACGGCGCTCGCAACTGCATAAGGTTATGTGCGCACGAAAAATCTCACATGACATCCTAGCATAAAGTTGTAAAAATATACATATAATTATAAAAAGATAGCGTTTGACTTCCTCCAGCAAGTAAATCCCCGGAAGGTCAATACAAATAAGGATGTAATAATATTCTAATTTGAGTTATGCTTTAGAATTAATCAAGAGCGGTAACCCTTGTCATCAGAGGAAAACAGAAAAAATATGTGGCCTTAAGAGTGAGAACGGGGCGGAGTTGGGGGGGGGGAGCGAGGGGAGGGGGCGAGGGGATTATGCATAGATCATTGGACTCGCTACGCAAGTGTAAATCTCTACGTGGTCGGCAGTACATGAAGCACATTTTGTTTTGTCTCATTCAACTGTCGGAATTTGCGTAGCTGGTGTCCAACCGAGTTTCCGGTTTGGGAGAGAGCAGAGACTCCGCAGGTGTTCAAGGTAAAAAAAAAAAAAAAAGAAAGAAAGAAAAAGAAAAGAAAAAACCTGACCCAAAACTATAACCATGAACGAACGAAATAAGGTGTGCGATAGCATTGCCAGTTAGAAGAGAAAAGGGCAGAATTTGTATCAAAACCGGTCGAAGAAAGTAGATGTACTAACATACGATGAAGCCTGTCAATGTAGTCCCTCTTTCTACTACTACTCCCTGGTCCTTCTTACAGCTGTCTTTCATCCACACCCCTGGTCTTCTGGCAGGAAAGATCTACACCTTGCCTTCTCGGACAAGGGCGAAAAATCTCGGTGGTCCCGTGTGCTCGTTGTGCACGTTAAAGATCCCTTGATGGTCTAAAATCGATAAGAGTAGGCTTCGGCCGCCACCAGGGCAAAATCCAAAATTTTCTACTAACCAAAAAATGTTCAATGTGTCTCGTGCGCTCATATGACCTTATGCAGTTGCGTGCTCTGTAACCCCCCCCCCCCCCCAAAAAAAAAAAAAATAAATAAATAAAATAATAATAATAAAAAAAAATATTAAAAAAAAATAAATATATATATAATTAATTAATTAATTTTTAAAAAATAATTTTTTAATAATAAAATTTTTAAAAAATAAATAAATAAATTATAACAAAAAAATAGTAAAAAAATAAATGTAGTCCCACCCGAAAAAAAAGATTCATGCGAGACAAGGTAATGACAAGAGACACATTACAAATTCTTACGGTTATGTCCAACGGTTTCGGGATAAGAAACTGAATTACAAATTAACAAAGTAGAAAAAAAAGTTATACATTAGGGATTGTGTCCCTCCCCCCCCCCCCTTGCCAATCCCCATTGTCTCTTTCTCTCTCTCTCTCTCTCTCTCTCTCTCTCTCTCTCTCTCTCTCTCTCTCTCTCTTTCACTCTCCCTATCTATCTATCTATCTATCTATCTGTCTGTCTATCTATCTATCTATCTATCTATCTATCTATCTATCTATCTATCTGTCTGTCTGTCTGTCTGTCTGTCTGTCTGTCTGTCTGTCTGTCTGTCTGTCTGTCTGTCTGTCTGTCTGTCTGTCTCCCGCTAAATAATTCGTGAAGACACCTATCCATTATGACAGTTTATAAATTATTTGTTTTGATTTCTTTTCTTCCAGGATACAACAGATTTTGCGCAGTAATGGCGCTACGCACTATCCGAAAGATGAAGCTGAACCTTCTGGTCACTGTCGTCGTAGCGGTGAACGTCCTGTTCTTTTTCTCCATGTCTTACCAAGGGATAGGCATATTCGCCCGACGAGCCCAGCAGGCTAAGTACGCCCAACAGAACGAACATCGTATCGACGTAGAGTCGGGAAAGACTCGAGAAAGCACGCCTCTACCAACACAAACTGTCACAACCTTGTCGCCGGTCGTGAGACGAAAGATTCAAATTATTAAGGAAGACTTGAACGACTCGAGCCTCACTAACGATGCCTACTATCCTGGAAAAAGGGTGGGGAAGTACATTATGGTTAATCCAGATCTATGCAGAGACGCCAACAAGATCGATGTGATTATCATCGTCCACACTGCACCAGCTAATCTGGACAAACGACAGAGAATTAGGGATTCTTTTGCAAAACAGTCGAATTTCTTGCCATTCCAGGTTCGAGTTGCGTTTCTCTTAGGATTGACCAGTAACAAAACTCTGGAGAGAGTGCTTTGGTTTGAACACACCACGTACAACGATACGGTCATGGGGAACTTCAAGGACGACTACCACAATCTCACTCTCAAGGGTGTCATGGGCTATCGATGGATCAGTGAGCATTGCGCCAACTCAAGGTTCGTCCTTAAAATCGACGATGACGTTTTAATAAACATGTACAAGTTGTTATATTCTTTTTTAAACCATATGAACGGTAAGCGTAAGTCGATTTTTTGCAACTTGTGGCACAAAAACACGATGCCTATCTTGAGGACGGGCAAGTGGCGTGTAGATCCTCACGTCTTCTCACACAAGCAAACGTTCCCTTACGACTACTGCAGCGGCTTCGTGGTCATCATGACGTCAGACCTGATGAGACCGCTGTACGAGGCCGCACAGACCACGCCCTTCTTCTGGATCGATGACGTGTACCTTTTCGGCATGCTCCCCAGCGTGGTCGGGGGTGTCACGTACTACAACTACGCCTTGGACAAAAATATGACGCTTAACGACAAAGTCGCCATAAACTGCACAACTCAGCAGGGGCCTCGCTGCCCAATTTTCGCTACATTCATTTCCAATCAAGCTTACTGGCCGTACTGGGAACTCATCAAAGGGATCTATTCGCCCGAGTCTTGGAACGTAGAGAACAAATTAGTCACGTGATCGGTATCCCTCCTGCCGTGTGTCTTTCGTCGTGTTATAGAAAGAGCATAGTATGTTGCATAATTTATTAGCCAAAGCCTCACGAGGCCTTGAAGTGTGTTCTGTAAGGCGTATAGAGCTGCACGCGTTGTGAACTAAATATTACCTCCACCGAAATGGGAGAGTTACTGTGGGTGCAGTATCGAGCTTTTTAAGTTGACAGCAGGCGCCATATCAGAAAAAAGCCCACATATAGGGAAATATTTACTTTTCGGCGTGTATAGCACTCTAAAATGAAGAACTGTTCTTTTTTTAACTTAGCTTAGCACTGAAGAAAAGTTGACAGCACTCATAAAATTGAATTTTCCCAAACAGTCAGCGAATGCGATCTGAACTTCTGACACCATACAAGCCTACAAGAGGCTACACGGTTATAGTTCCCACAGATGCAAAACTACCAATTCAAAGAGAGACGAACTTGGGATAAGAAAGTGCCGTTCCTATTAAGTTTTGGAGTACAGTATTTTATCTATAGGGTTATTTTAGGCGTTTTCATCTTCGTCTGAGGTGTAATGCTGGGCTGTTCGTCGTTGCACAAAAAAAGAGAATTCGAACCCGAATTAGGAAAGTTTATTTTCTGGAATATATCGATCTGCATCCTCTAGAATTTTGCATCCCACTCAGTCTGGCTTGTCCCCGGGTGGCGAGGTTGAAATTGTCCACCTCCAAACTGGTATATATCCTGCATTGATTGGACGCGACATAAAATGTTGCAATAATGAATTTATTGATGACTTTTCTTGCTTGTCTAGCTCCGTGATTCTCAAATATGAGGGTTAAATCGGTCTCATCTCCAAACATGATCGTGCATTAAACCAGTTCCAAACTATTCCATTAAAGAAAATTCCTGTTGCAAGACGTATTCGTGGTCCCTTTCCCCTCTTCTGTGACGCCCGCGAGGTTTCCACAACTCTGTTGTCTGAGCTAAAGATTGTACATAACGAAATAGTTCACTCGGCAAAAAAGTGTCCGCGGAAGTCCGCGCATTGGTTCAGATGTCGCTGCAGTCTTTGTTTTGAAGCTCTCTTTCGTTTCTCCAGAAGAAGAATAGGAATAGCACCACCTTGTGCATCAGCTGTTGCGGTTCGCTCAAAGCGGAGTTTTGGGTTTATTTTATTTTAATGACCCCTTGCCTTCGTTCTAAAGCCAAATTAAACGAAGAAAACAGTCGCCCCTTCCACCTGAAGAGGATTTTTGTCAGGGTGACCATTTTAAAAGGCGTTATTCCGAATTTTTATTATAATTTATACAAAAACTTGTTAGTTTCACTTTGATTTTTTCCTCACAAGTAGAGTACCTCTGTTCGCAAAGCGGGTGCTTTTTCGAAGAGGGCACCACCGGATTTTGAGGACACTTTTTTAATTGGTTCAAAGAGAGTAGTGAACCATCTTGTTATACAGAATCTTTGTCTGAGTTTGGTGCTAAACCAGCTTGTCTCCGACGAGCCTTTGTCGTTGAACGATAACTTTTGATCTTATTAAGCATTACGTTTCTTCTTTCATGGACTGTCCAATCATCATCATCCTCATCCTCATTATTATCCTCATCATCATCATCATCATCATCATCATCATCAGCAGCAGCAGCAGCAGCAGTAGCAGCAGTACCACCACCACCACCACCACCATTATCATCAGAACCATCATCATCATTTTGGAAAAAAATAGAGTAGGAGAGGTGGGTCTTGAGTAGCTTTTGGTCAGTAAAATTAGAATCTTTTAAAGACAAACCAAGAGTTTAAAAATGGTATGTGCTGATATAAGTAATAAAGAAAAAATACGGGAAAAACGTAATGATTCAGCAAAGATGCTATGGAAGAAAATATTCCCTTAAAAAATATAGCAGAACAAATATAAGTTTGGTGACCAAGGACGCATAAAAGATGGAAGAGAGAAGGCTGTCAAAATCGAATGCGAAGAAGCTTGAGAAACACAAGGAAATATAATTTTCAGTGTGAAAATATAAAGAATAATTAAAAATAAAAATAGCAGATACATTCATTCCAAAATCACAGAAGTAAGTGGGAAGAAAAGGTGCTCAAGCAGAGGCTTCTTATGATCAAAAGTAAGAGATATTTATAGGAAAGAATAGAGGGGATGTTTTATACAGATGGTCGCAAGACAGAGAAATAAGAGGAAAAAATCTGTAATGAAGGAGTAAATCAAAGGCTTTTTCGGTGGTGATTTAGAAGAAGACTAAGTAGGGTGATGTACATCATGTTTATATATCGGGAGGGAAGGGTCTCACCCAGTGCTGGATTAAGACCCAGCTGGCCCCAAGGCACACTTCACTGAGTGGCCTGAAAAAGTTAGATACCGGTATGGTGCAAAATATCCCCCCCCCCTCCCCTTTAAAACACACACACACACACACACACACACACACACACACACACACACACACACACACACACACACACACACACACACACACAAGCACAGTCTGTCTGTGTGTGTGTCAGTCTGTCAGCCAGTCCTAAGCATGACAGTATGGAACATGAACAAGATACCAGTAAGATAATGTAACTAAGGTCTCACAACACTAAAATTATGTATTATTATTTTTTACATCGATTGCCACGTTGCGTGCCTTTGCAACAGCGAATTCATCAACGACTTTGTTAATGTCGACGTTGTGCAATAAACCGCTTTCAATTGAAACTATTGAAAGAAGTGCTAGCATTCCTAGCCTCTGCTGGGACATGGTTGAACGCTTAACGTCTTTAATGCGTTTCAATTGCGAAAATGAACGTTCGCCAGTGCAGTTAGTTGACATTAGAGACAGGTACATCCGCAATGATATCTCGCTGTCTGGAAAAGCTGAGTGGACACCAGTGGTTTGCAAGAGTTTGAAAATGCTCTGACCGCTTCCAGTTGCATTATTGGGATGTACTTGCTCTTTCACCCAACCTAGGTACTGTCTAAATTCCGTTGGAAAGTTAGGAGTGAGGTCATGTGGATAGACATTAACAAATGTTGATGTTGCAGCATTGATGTCTTCAGCTGATGTTAAATCACACTCTGTTAAAACACCAGACCGCTGCACTACTGTTGAATAGGCGTCGTCAATTCGTCTGCATAGGGCACTTTTCCGTTGGTCCATGATAACCAAGAATGTCTTCACTTTGAATTTCTCCTGACCCGACATTTCATCCATCACGCTTGCGGCATCTCAGTCATCTACTGTTCCCCTGTGTACACGTGCTCTCCGACTGTCTGATTTATTTATGCTGCTTCCACATCGGTCACTTGCCTTGTAATAGTCAAACATTCCTCGACACTCATCTATATTTGTGTCTAAACGTCTTAACAATCCAATGGCTGGGCTTAGTTCAATAGTT
>NW_004797278.1:1432455-1442266 GCF_000002075.1 Aplysia californica | reverse complement strand
AAAGGTGCTTGATTTGAAACCCACTGCCAATGATTCAATTTAATTTTAGAAAATAATGTGGCCTAGAGAGAGGCCAAACAAAATGTCACATCACTTTCTGAACTAGGCCTGAGACTAATAACCCAGTCGGACTCTGGCTTGGGCTAGCTTAGGGCTACTCTAGTTGTGGCCTTCCAGACTGGCCTTGCTGTGGCCTGATCAAAACGGGGAAGAAAATCCGAAAAAAATGAGGCTTTTATTGTACCCTGTTGGTGGCCTGTTTGTGGCCTATTTTTTTGAGTGGCCCCAAGGCAATTGCCTTATTTGCCTAATGGTTAATCCGGCACTGGTCTCACCAAGGAAGTCTTTTAGATAATTACCGGAAAGGCCAGACGTGACTCAGGGTGAGCCAGATCACACAGCTCAATGATTTAGAAATCAATGCTCGCGTATCAGTGATACCATCACATGATCTCTCTTAAACATAGATCCATTTAGCCTATGAGCGAGTGCTGTAACCGTGGCAAGATCCACGGGAATTCCCCTCCGCTGACAGATTAATGGGAGATTCATTGTATAAGTGGGGTAGACAATGGAAGTGGTTGAGGCATCTTCGTAGAGTCATGAGTACGAAGAGAGAGAGAGAGAGAGAGAGAGAGAGAGAGAGAGAGAGAGACGGACAGACAGGCAGACAGACAGACAGACAGAGAGAAAGTGAAAAAGTGATAGATAGATAGATAGATAGATAGATAGATAGATAGATAGATAGATAGATAGATAGATAGATAGATAGATAGACAGACAGACAAAGAGACAGACAGGGGGGAAGAGAGAGAGAGAGAGAGAGAGAGAGAGAGAGAGAATATGTAAATAAACATTTTTTTTCACTTTAATGCTTCTCCCCAAGGGTTTTCTTTGGGGCGACTGAGAAGAAAATTAAAGGGAAGTGCAGGACATTTACATGCACACGGAGGAAGTATCTCTCCAAGGTGGTTAATGTAGTTTAGTTAAATTTCAGTCTGGCTTGGCGTGGCTCAGCATGGGCCAAGTGCAAACATTTGTCGTTTGGAAACCAATGCCTGCGTATAGTATCACATGATCTCTCAAAACATATCACGCGAGTGCCGTGGCCGCCGCAGGGTCCTCGCGTCCTTGTTTACAATGCTGATGAACTTTGAAAACAATATTGATGGATTTGTATGTTGATCCTTTACAATTAGTGCCTACGAAGAGGTTGATATAACGTACACAGTACCTGTATTGTTGATTCACAGCACTGACTAAGTGTCTACGCCACGAATTACATCTACGTCTTGCTCGTTACTCAGTCACTGGTGAAAGTTTTTAGGGTGGCGCTAGTTTAGACTTGAAGGTCAGACCGATCTGTTTGAAGCTCTGTCACTGTCTCAGCTTATTCCAACAATAGACAAAGGCTGGCTGGTCGTAGATGGGCCCTGGCTAAGTCTTACCGGTGGACATATTGCGAGTGACTTCACCGAGGCCATGTCTATTGTACAAGCATTTTTTTTACAAGATTGCCCATGCCTTTTCCTGTTCGGTGTGTCTCTGTTCGGGATATGAGTCTGCTCTCGCGAGGAAATGGAAATGTACAGTAACGCTAACTGCAGGACAAAAGGAAATTGATACTCCTTGGTTTAAAGCCTGGTTGTTTGAACATTCCAGCTGGGGCATTCCCCCCAAGGATAGCCAGGAGCCAAATTGACCGCATCACAACACAATAGTTATGTTTCTTGTCCTGGTAAAGTTCAACAAGGCTCACTAAAAGGTTCCAAATCTGGATCTGAGCTGTAGCAGGTAAGAGGCTGTTCCGTTAAGAAGCTAAAAGAAAGCTACAAAAAATTAATAAATCCTTATTACAATCATCTGCATTGAAAGGTCTATTGACTCTTCTCCTTTTTTATGTTCGTTACTCTCTGGTAACACCTCTAATCTTCGGCTCTTATTTGACTTCATTGCGTTGCAAGTGCCTCAAAACTCTTACTAAAACTAAACTATATTTTATTGGTCTAGGTCTATTTTGACTTTCGAGTAAGAAAATCAACAGTGGGTGCTGCTCTTCACTCCTTTGTATCAGAACGCTAAAATAGCATCGTGTTAGAGTAACCTCTGACTTCTTTGACGGTGAAATAATAATACCTGTAGTATCAAGAGACATTGATCAGCCAAATTGTATCTACTTATTCGAGATTGCGAGAAACATGGATCAAAATACAACTTGCATAGTTTGACTAGTACGTGCCCTATATATGCTGACTACCTTTGTGTCGAATGGCGTATCTTCAACCTAGCTTTTTATATTTTGGGTATACGTAGTCTACGTAGGCTACTTTGAGGGTGGAACCTGATGGCTAACTCCACTCATCGAAGGGAGCTTGCTCGGGTAATGAATGTCTCGCCCAAGCCATAAATCCCGTAGCATTAACAGCCTTTCCTTACTAAAACAGTTTCAGCGCCGAGCACAGAATTCTACACTTAGTAGAAGTGTAGAATTCTGTGGCGCCGAGCAATCTTTATTACCATCTGAGCCGTCAACCTTTTGATGCCAATGACTGATTAAAATAAATATGGAAGGTTATTGAGCTGTTTCTGCATGTAGAAAGGGGAGAGAAAGGATACGTGTATTTTCCTCGCATTCAAAGCAATGTTTTGTTCTACGTGCGTGTACATAAGTTCTCGCGATCTGTTGTTTACTTCCTTCATGTTTTTTTTTCTTTTACCTGAAGTAATTTCATAAATTAAATTGCACAAGATGTTTTTTGCATTCCAATAGAAAATCATCGAAAAATCTTGTTCGAATTCTTATGTGCCTGGAACTGTTAGTTGATTTATGTATCAATCTATTTATAGAGGCAGCAGCTGTGGGTGCTGTTTTCACTTACTTGGCAATAAACTGTTTCTGACAACCCAACCATGTTATTTTGTTGTTGTTGATTTTGCTGCTGCTGCTGCTGCTGCTGCTGCTGCTGCTGCTGCTGCTGCTGCTGCTGCTGCTGCTGCTGCTGCTGATGATGATGATGATGATGATGATGAGATGATGATGATGATGATGATGCTGATGATGATGCTGCTGCTGCTACTGCTGCTGCTGCTGTGCTGCTACTGTTGCTGCTGCAGCTGCTGTTTTAGCTGTTAATGTTGTTATTGGTGTTGTTATTGTCGTCGTCGTTGCTGTTGTTGTTGAAGTTGTCTTTGTTGCTGTTGTCGTTGTTGTTGCTGTTGCTGTTGTTGTGTGTGTGTGTGGTAGCCTATCCGTTCGAAATGTTCGGAGCCCCGAAGAGTGTGCTCTTCGCCAGGGCCACCGCCTCCCTTGGGTAGCGGGTGAGGCAGTCCAACCTCCCTGAATCCTCCCCGAAGAGATGCCACCGCCGGGCCTCCGTGGCGGGGCATCTCTGCAGCCAGTGCTCCAAATCTTGGGGCTCCTCGCTGCACAATGGACATATTGGGTCCGATGTTTTGTCTATTCTATTTTTGTAGGCCCGAAGCCCAGAGAAATGACCGGTCCTGATTTTTGCCAGTAATGACTGGTCACTGCGGGACATAATAAGAGCCTCTCGTTTTAAGGAAAATGCCCTGTATACTTCCTTCGTCCGCGTGTGGCATATAGGGGGGGTCTTTTGTAATTAGTTTTATCTGGGTGCACGCACTGTCATAAGTAATTTGGCGGCCTGGACCCGGCAGCGCTGTTGCCAGTTTGGCATTACTGTCAGCGAGATCGTTGCCGAGGATATCGCGGTGACCAGGGATCCACTGAATCGTGGGTTGAGGTATTGCATTATTTATGCGTAGTCGCAATTGGTCGAAGGATGGTGATGTTCCCACTAGTGCCATGCATAGTGATTGACTGTCGGTGAAAATAGCGACCGAGTTGGATGCATCGCACTCTTTGTCAATCCAGTCAATGGCCATTTCCAAGGCTCTCCTTTCTTCCTCGAAAGAGCACGTAAATATGGCGCCTTTCTCCCTCAATGTCTCGACAACGGTAGGGTTGGACGGGTACCCCGTTTTGATGACGACTCCAGCGCCGCCGTCCGTTGTTCCTGCCCTAGCCGAGCCGTCAGTGTAGATTTGTACTGTGCGCCAAGCTCTCGTGCTCGACGAACAGCAGCGCTTTGAATCTTCCCACTGGAGTCACTCCTTCCGCTTATGCCGTACAGGTGGGGAAAAGTGATGTCGGGGTTGATTCCACGTTCCCAGGGCCTGGTTTCGAAGTAAGTGATGGGCCTCCTCTCGCAGTCGAACAGATGTGGGCTCTTTTTGCTGACGTCTTCGGCCCTTTTTCGGAAATCCCTGCGTCCTTTTAGGCGTCTGTGCACTTGTTCTGTTGCCGCAATTCGTCGAGGGTGGTCGTTGTTCAGTCGGAGGGCCTTCTCTCTTGATCGGAGACAGTTAGCATTTATGGTGGACTGAATGCTTGGGACCCCCGTTTCAGCTCGAAGTGCCTCGATCGGTGAGGACTGGGCTTGGGTGGTAATCAGTCACAGACATCTGTTTTGAATCACCTCCAGATTATTTATCAGAGTTTTGCTCAGCCACGGTTGCCAGCTGCTGCTCGCAAAGTTGAGAACACTTTGTATATGAGTGAGGTAGACCTTGCGTAGCTGTTGTTGTTGTTCATTACCTTACAACTTCACGGTATACAGAGGCATATATTTCCACAGTGATTCAGTATCGTGAAGTTTCCCTTTCTCAAAGCACGATCAGTTTGTGGACTCTGACTCGATGACCAGATCAGCACATGAATAAACACATTTTTCCAATTTATGCAACAGCTTAAGCAAATGAAATTTTAGCCAATCGTATCATCAGGTTATCATTTTATTTCACAATTTGTAAGAGCCTTAAAATTGTTTTTGTAAAAGCTCATTCACTCGGAAATGGATACATGTACTTTGTCACTTTAGTGATTGGAGAAAAACAAAGTTTTCTACGTGGATGTTGGCGGGTGTTCTGGTTTGGTTTACTCTTTTTTATCTATCAAACACCTATCATCCTCCTTTTCGCTTTTGTAACTCTCTTGTAACACCCCTATCTTCGGCACTTATATGAACTATTTGTGTTGCATGTGCTGTAAAACTCTCACTAAAGCAAAGAGATCCTCAGGGAAGTACTGCGAAGTTGTCCACAACACAATACTCACACTGTACTGTTGGCTCAGTTGTGCAATATACTAATGTAAAAGAAAAAAGACTTTTACAGACCATTCTGACCACGCAATACATGCTATGGAATTCTACACAATATTGATTTCTTTATTGGTTTTGCAACTGTAGAGCTCTCAATCGAGGCAACAAAACACTCTTGAGAAAACGAAATGCACTGCACCATTTCACGTAAGACAGAATAGTGCCGACAGTCATAGCCAAATCAAACACGTAACATGGAATGCTCACTAATGACAAAGTAGACAAACTAACATTAGATAGGATGAACCGGGATTGAGGCTGTACACAAATGAAAGTCCAGTATCGGTACCCCAAAACGTTATACATGTATCTCTACCTTGTTATTGAAAACCATCGACGATCGGTGCCTGTAATTTGTTAATTATGAATTGATAGAGCTTCAAGAACTGAATTTGGAGTTTTCTCACAGACTGACGTTAAAAGTAGGCCCCATTTTTTTATTCTTCTATCCCTACTTGAATGGTGAGGCTACTTTTTCAGAGTGTACTTGTAGGCCAACTAAATTATCATTATTCAAGCGATAAGATCACGCTAAAGGAAGAATACCTATCATCAGATAAAGTCGTTCAGAAATGTTTCTAATTCCCATCAGCGTTATAAGGATTTTCTCCTTACAGACGTCAAGATTAAAGATGATGACCGGAACAGATTGTCATAGACCATAGTGCATTAACCCTGTTCCGAAAACTGACACCAACAACTTTGGCTAAATTGACAGTAAACATGGTTTTAGTCATGCACAGATCAGGAAAAATCTGTAGATCGAGTGATTGTGCGTCGCGTTCTCTTTTCTGCTTTTTTTTTCAGTGTCAAAGTCTTTATCGAAAACATAACGATAAATTGATTACAGTGTGCTGATTGAAGATGCCGCTAAATCTAGAGGTCGGAGAAGTAAAAGTTCAAGGAGATGTAGAAGCAGGGCAGAATAATATTTTTTAAAGAAGATCCGAAGAAGAGGGGGAGGTAAAAGAAGCATAAAAATAGGTGGAAGATTAAAACGCATAACACCTTGTTTGTGTGATTCAGAAAGCAATATGTTGAAATCAGATCAGCATGAAGTTTGAATGCGCAGATTCCATAAAATCTTGATCGAACATAAATGTCCCCTTTGCAAGAAGCTGCTTGGTTATTCCCAGAATGAGATTCTATCTGACAAAACGTAGTGGAAAATGCAAATGTCGATCTTGATCGTCAGTGCATTGCCTAGAGAAAGTGGTGTATCTAACAAATACACATGTATAACAATACTCGTATATTATTATATCGTTACCTTAGAATAACAAAGCTCAATCTGGTGTTTTTGCCGTTTTGAGTTTTTAACACCATGAGGACAGAAACCAGCTATTCTACCTGCTCTGTAAAAATCTAGAGAGAGAGAGGGGGGATATATATATATATATATATATATATATATATATATATATATATATATATATATATATATATATATATATATATATATAACTGTGATAGTGACCATGTACCATTCATGTGTAGAATGCGGATACGACTGATGAAACTCAAAAAGTCAAAGTATGAACCTAAATTTGACATAGGTCTTTTAAAGACAAATCAAGAAATGAAAAAACGTTTCTCCATAGATGTAAGAGAAAATTTGAAGCTTTGGAAATACAACCTGTGTAAGACGGAATCGCAAGGGAGCAGGAAAAAAATGGAAGAGGCAGAGGCTAGCCGTACTTATTCTAAATATGGTGGCTAGACTGACCATTAAAAAAAATAGGCCTACTGAATTGTAAATATAAATTTTTTTGTGGCAGTACCTAAAGTATTTGTATTTGAGACGAAACCAGGTGCCTTAATGACAGTGCATGTATTTTAAACCTCCTGTTTTCTAATGTTAATTGGGCCTAAGATAAGTACTGCTAGACTGGCAGTCTAGCCGTACTTAAGTACGGGTAGACAGCCAGGCTAGCCGTACTTAAGGACGGCTAGACTGTCAAGCTAGCCGTACTTAATATTGATGGCTGAATTGTAAATGAAATTTTTAGTTTGATATGCCTAAATTATTTGTATTTCAGACAAAACCAAAAGGTGCCTTACTGGCTTGCATGTATTTGAACCTGAATAATTGCTAGATCTAGATCTAATGAGACCTGTGTACTTAACAGGCTTGAGTCGATAGGGCCAAACCTAGATCTAAATACGGCTAGACTGGCAGTCTACGGCTAGCCACTTCGAAAAAAAATTCCGTCTTAGACATTTTCCATCTTAGACAGGGGACTTTAGGGGGGGGGGGGGGGTTCAAAGGCCCAGCCGGTAGGATCAAGGATCGCTCGTCCGATCGGCAAACAGTGGTCAAAACTTCACACCTCTCAGCTACTATCCTGTCTGATAGTGTGACATGCGTCAGTCTTACTTATCCAATTACCACCAGTGCTTGCCTTTCATTGGACCACTGTTTGACCTATTAAAAAACAGAAACGTTTGAACACCTCCTTTGCTTCCACCCTTAGTCCCACCCACCAATGCCACCCCTCACTGCCATCATTGTAACAACAATTCGAGGAACTCTTTTCTCAGCGGGCCGCAAGATCAGGGCGGCAAGCATTGGTCAATCTAATTTCACACCTCTGGCTTCTGGCCACCCAGGAATGTTTCCGAAGTGGCTGGCTACTCGAGCCATCTCACGGGCAGTCGTCAGATATCACACCCACACTACACTGACCATCTGTAGCGCTCAGTGCTCACATGAAAGGGTAACATAGGGTAACTTCTATTCTACCCCCATTGCACCCCTACTCCCCTTCCTCGCCCAGCGGCATGGCCATGGCGTGTTAAGTTTAGAACTGACGGAATCAAACTTGCGAGTTTTGTTTCAAATCAGGGCTGAGTGGGGAAAGCATTTTCCGCCTTAGACTTAGACTGGTGAAACTCTCGGAAGGGAGCGGATTTTTCTTTCCGTTTCCGCGTTGGACAGGTTTCCGTTATATACAGGTAATTAAAGAGGAATATATCAAGTGGGGAGCGGGGAGATTCCGTGAAGACAGGTTTCCGTTTTACACAGGTTTCCGTTAAGGCAGGTTCGACTGTATTACTAAATCGAAAGAACTATGGAGGAAAATGATAGACTCAATAATGGAAGCTGTGGAAGAAAATATCCCCCCGAAAGCTAAAAAAGCGAATAAAAAATGTATGACCCAGGACATATTAAAACTAATGGAAGAGAGAAGAAAGGCAAAATCAAATGTGGAAAAGTACAACATCTTAAACAGGGAAATTAAAAAAAAAATGCAACGAAGCAAAAGAAACATGGATAAAATAATGATCAGTGTCAACAAATAGAGAAGAACCAAACAAAGACAGCAAATACATGCATTCCAAAATCAAAGAAGTGAGTGGGATAAAAGGATGCTCAAATACAGGATGAATAAGATCAAAGGGAGAAAATATTTTAATGGACAACGGGGATGTATACATACAAGAACTTTTCAAACATAATAGAGGAGAAAACCCGGTAATAAAGAATTAAATAAATGGACCACCAATACTGAAAGCAGAAGTACAAGCTACCATTAGGAAAATGAAACAAGGAAAAGCCACAGGGCCAGATAATATTCCAGTTGAAGTGATTGTCGCGCTTGAAGAACTAGGCAGTGAAATAACAACAAAGCTCCTAAATGCAATTTATGACACCGGTGAGATCCCAGAAGATATGATGAAGTCAGTTTTTATAGCTTTATCTAAAACACCACGTGCCACTGAGTGTGATATGCATAGAACAATTAGCCTTATGAGTCATTTTACAAAAATATTGCTGCGACGAGTAATAATGGGAAGATTGAGAAAAAGTGTAAGACCAGAGATATCTAAAACGCAATTCGGCTTTGTTCCTGACAAGGGCACCAGAAATGCTAATATTCACCTTAACAATGTTAATGGAAAGATCTATTGAAGCACAGAAAGATCTGTCTATTGGAGCCGCGGGGTTCACGTTTTCTTTGTATTCTTTTAAAGCGCTCAAGGTTATTTTTTAGACTTAGAGAGAAAGCTCTGTGTGGTATTTATTACTATACTACAAGTTGCACTTAAAATTAGTACAAGGAGTAACGGGTTTACGGCGGTAGATTAGTAAGAAGGGTAGGCCAACAGATGACCGAGACACGTATTTTTTGTACGTAGCTGGGGTTATCTAACGCTGGCGGGGTGAAGTTACGAGAGTGACGCTGCGCTACTTGTTTCTTTTTAGCTACCGGGTATTATTTTGGGGGGTCAACTTATGGCTTTTACCTTTTTTCTTCTACTCAAATGTTTTTACACTTTCTTCTACGCATTTCAAATTGTTCCTATCTTACTTTTCCCTGGCACTCTCTTGGAATTGTTATGTCCCTCTCTGTCTTTGCGTAAAGCAAAATTTACTACATGTATTAGTTTTAGGCAAAGTTTTTATATCCAAAACTGTGAGAACTGGGATACAAATTGTATTTTTAAAATCCACACAGACAGTAAAACAAGTAAAAGATACAGCAAACTAAAACTGCTAGATTAACAAATGAAAGAGGCAAACTTCTCCTAAACAAAACATTCAAATTGGTTTCTACGAGTATTTTTTAGAAAATAGTAGGGGATACCATACCAACAATAGTCTCAATGCGTACGGAAAATGTACA
>NW_004797278.1:1423777-1431565 GCF_000002075.1 Aplysia californica | reverse complement strand
GTAAGAACACAGAATAATCTTACGATTTTTATAGACCAGACAGAACATAATCTAGTCTTAGTAATTCAAAACGGCAAAAAAAGATATATAATTTTGTAATTCTAAAGTAGCGTTTTGTATAACCTTACAGTGTTGAGAGGAACGTCAAACCTATATCATCAAACCAACTAACTTGTCGAGTGTTCATGAATATTACAACACCCATTTGCACCTCTCACATGGCAGGCATAGATCTAGTTATTTTGAACAATCTAAAAAAACGTCTAAAAAAAAGTACGCCCAAAACTGTCCCACGTTTGTGTAGGGCTGTCAAGTTACATGCCTTGTTTAGCTCTAGTTTTCAGATTTCAAATTATTCTTTACTGTCATGTAGCTTCCATTGTGTGCTCTCATGACGTATTGGGCATCTTTTCAAGGATATTAATTTCATTATTCTTTTTTTTTCTCTTTGCCTCTCGCGTCTTTCGTGGATTATAGTGCCACCCCCACTAAGAAAATGCATCGGCCTGACAACTCTCTTAAACTTGTTCTTCGCATAATGTAGTCAACAGACTCAACTGCAACAACATTTGCGAAGACGAAAATGTGAGTCAATCCAGACTCTTTGGAACCTGTCATGTGGATAAACTCGCACAAAAAAGTCAAGGAACAAAAATTCAAAGAAAGATAACTGAAAAACAGTTTAACCGAATTGATTCAACTTTTCAAAAAAGACGGTTTCGACTCTCTAGACTAATTAAGTGTGTACAATTTCAGATTTCAGTGACAACGAGAAGTTCGTGTAAAATGAGTTTATAAATCACACTGGTCGGGTTTTAAAAGTCTGAACAGCCATAGTTCTTCATGAACATTGTCAATAGTGGGTGTAGTCAACCCCGTTTGATTAAACCCTCGGTACAGCGTTGATGCTTGGACGGGACATGCTTTCGGAGAACTTTCTATGGTAGGTTCTGCCACTCCTGGACGAGGTAGCCCAAGAGTTGTTGAATGATATATGTGCAGGAGAGTGGCTGTGCCTTATCAGCCCGTCAAGAGATCCTAAATGTTCTCTTTTGAGTTTAAATCCGGACTACAAGCTGGCCAGTCCATGCCCCCTCCCCCCCCCCCCGGACGCGTCCACTCTAAGGCTCGAAAAAAAGCCCCCCCTATTAATTTTCTTTTTTTTTGTCCGCCCCCCCCCCCCCCCCCCCCGTTTTATTACGTATTACGTTTTTACGTTTATTAATTTTGAACCACTTGTCCATACACACCTGGTATGAAAATCACTCAAGAAGACGATACGCTTGGAAGAGTCCTGGCGATAGAAGTAGAAATCAAATAGACTTCATACTTTTTCAGAAACGTTTTAGAAACACAATAAAATCATCTAAATCAATGCCAGGAGCAGACTGCAATAGTGATCATGTACCAGTCATGTGTAAAATCAGGATACGACTAAAGAAACTCAAAAAGTCAAAGTATGAACATAAATTTGACATAGGTCTTTTAAAGACAAATCAAGAAATGAAAGAACGTTTCTTCATAGATGTAAGAAATAAATTTCAAGCTTTGGAAAACATTACTAAATCGGAAGAACTATGGAGGAAAATGAAAGACTCAATAATGGAAAATATGGAAGAAAATATTCCCCCCCCCCCCCCCCCCCCCCGAAAGCTAAAAAAGCTAATAAAAAATGGATGACCCAGGACATATTAAACCTAATGGAAGAGAGAAGAAATGTAAAATCAAATGTGGAAAAGTACATCTTAAACAGGGAAATAAAGAAAAAATGCAAAGAAGCAAAAGAAACATGGATAAACGATCAGTGTGAACAAATAGAGAAGAACCAACACAAAGACAGCAAATACATGCATTCAAAAATCAAAGAAGTAAGTGGGATAAAAGGATGCTCAAATACAGGGTGCGTAAGATCAAAGGGAGGGGATATTTAATGGACAACAGGGATGTCTTAAATAGATGGTCAGAATACATACAAGAACGTTTCAAAGATAACAGAGGAGAAAATCAGGTAATAAAGAATTAAATAAATGGACCTCCAATACTGAAAGCAGAAGTACAAGCTGCCATTAGGAAAATGAAACAAGGAAAAGCCACAGGGCCAGATAATACTCGTATTCCAGTTGAAGTGATTGTCGCGCTTGAAGAACTAGGCACTGAAATAACAACAAAGCTCCTAAATGCAATTTATGACAGCGGTGAGATCCCAGAAGATATGATGAAGTCAGTTTCTATAGCTTTAACCTAAAACACCAGGTGCCACCGAGTGTGATATGCATAGAACAATTAGCCTTATGAGTCATTTTACAAAAATATTGTTGCGAGTAATAATGGGAAAATCTCAAAGAAGTGTAAGACCAGAGATATCTAAAACGCAATTCGGCTTTGTTCCTGACAAGGGCACCAGAAATGCTATATTCACCTTACAAATGTAAATGGAAAGATGTATTGAAGCACAGAAAGATCTGTATTTATGCTCCATAGATTATTCAAAGGCGTTCGATAAAGTTATTTAAAGTTATTTTATAGATGAGCTATTTAAAATACTGGAAAAACTAGACATAGATGGAAAAGATCTAAGAATTATCAGAAATTTGTACTGGGACCAAAACGCTGCTGTACGAATTAATGGAGAATACAGTGAATATAAGCAGATTAGGCGAGGAGTGAGGCAAGGATGTGTTATGTCACCAGACCTCTTTAACATGTACAATGAAACAATCCTTAGAAACATAGGAGAATGGCCAAGCCTCAAAGTAAATGGAGAAAATATTAATAACATCAGGTATGCAGATGACACGGTTTTAATAGCAAGCTCCGAAAATGATCTTCAATTGCTTCTAGATACTGTTGTAAAAGAAAGTGAACGTAAACGATTATTGTAGAATGTAAAGAAAACAATGCATGGTAATATAAAAAAAGCAGCAAATCCAAGTTGTAATCTCATTAGCAAAGGTGAAAAGATCAAACAAGTCCAACAGTTTAAATATCTAGGATATATGATAACATCTGATGCCAAATCTTCCACAGAAATAAAAAAAGGAGAACTGCAATGGCTAAGGCTAGTTTCAATTTTAAAAAAAGAGCCCAATCCTGAAAAATAGAAACATCTCAATGAACACCAAAATGAAAGTCCTGAAATGCTATGTTTGGTCAACCCTTCTATATGACTGTGAATGCTGGACAATCACTAAAGACAGTGAAAATAAAATAGAGGCAACAGAAATCTGGTTTCTTAGGAGATTGATAAGAGTATCGTGGAAGGAAAAGAAATCAAATGAGGTAGTGCTTGATGAAGCCCACGTGGGATGCTCAATGTTAAAAACAGCCAGGAAACGACAAATGCAGTTTTTGGGACACCTGAATAGACATAAGGGTCTTGAACATCTAGCTCTCACACTGGCAAAATTGAGGGCAAGCGAGGCAGGGGTAGGCCCAGAACAACATACTTAGGGAACCTAAATAAATGGGTAACAGGGAAAGATCAGGGAAACGTAGCTTTTCTGAGAGCATCCGAGCAAAGGAATGAATGGAAAATCATGATCGACGATGTCTGTCGCAGATCTGGCACTGGATGATGATGATGTCCACACACCCCGTTTATTCCACTCCCCATTTATTAATTTGGGTTCACTTATCCACACACACCCTTTATTCCTACCCCCCCCCCCCCCACCCCTTTATTCCTACCCCCCTACCTCAATACCTCAGAGTAATCGTCAGTGCGTGTACCAAGTTTAGTTGACTGAGTTTGACGGGTTTGCAAGATATTGAAGTGTAAACTTGACAGGTGAAAACACAAGGTGTTCCTTGACGTTTTAGTGCAAGCTTCGTTTAACTGTATGGCATTTGTTAATGCAAGCACCCCTCCCCCGTTTTTCTCCTCTCAATAGAAAGAAAGAAAGAAAGAAAGAAAGAAAGAAAGAAAGAAAGAAAGAAAGAAAGAAAAGAAATGTGAGGCATTGTGGTGAAATCAATCGCTCACTCGTCAAAGTAGCAAAATCGATGGAAACGGCATTTTCCCGCTGATTTGGTTATTCTTATCGAATTTTTTGTCTTCTGCTGACTCAACATCTCTTGTGTTCATTTAAAACATATTTCTGTGGGATTTTACTGAAAAACGTTGAAGGTACAAAAATGTAAATTTTCAGTTGCCAAGGACTCTCAAACTATGTAAATTACCACTTTGGCGGCCATTTTCTCGCTAATTTTTCCTCTGAAACCAGGCAACCCTTATTTCCTTCATTCACAAATATCTCAACTTCTTTTCAAGATAGATTTGTACTTATTTTTTCGCAAGCAAGACAAATGGATACGGGTTCAGATGCTACAAATAACTTCACATATCCAAATGAATAAATAAATAAATAAATAAATAAATAGATAAATATATAAGCAAATAAGCAAATAAACAAACAATAAATAAGTAAATAAATAGATATATAAATAAATATATAAACATATAAAGTAAAATAAATTCAGAAAACGTACGATTGAATCGAACTGATTCTCGTTTACTTCTGTTAGCTTGGCAGTAATGATAGTTTCCTTGTGCGGAGGTCAGGACTATAAATTCAGACGCAAAGCCTGCTATGCATATATATAATTGATCTTGCCATCTCATGTAGAAAAGACATAATTGGCAGTTTGAAAATGAGGGGTCTCACTTTTGCTGTTGGAGAGCGAAAGCATGCTTAAGTTCACTGTTAGCCGCATCACGTCAAATGGAGGTCTGTAGTCATCAGTGTCTCAACTTGATAAGGTGTGTATCGGCGCCAGTATTTCTTTGTAAGTCTGCCTCGTTTGGGGATTTCAGACGTTCTTTGGTTCCAATTGGACAGTTTTATTTCTTTAGCTTTGTAAGTACAGCATGGATGATCATATTATGACATGTTTTTCAACTTTGTGTTGATTTCGTTGTTATCATTTGTTTTGTTTTTCTTTCTTTCTTTTTTAATTCAATTTTTCGAGGACGATCTCATGTGTTGCATATTTCCCAACAGACTTCTAGGTCTCGGTTCAAGGGCTCTCCGGAAGTTAGGTGATGACAGAAAAAGCAAAAGTGAGTCCATACACAATAGGCTACTTGTTGCAGCCAGAGTAACAGTCGTACCACTAACCGCTTGCATCAAACATGGCAACGCTCATAGAAGACACGTCAAAAGTAGAGGTGTATGACACCGTACGATTTTTACATGCAAAATGAAAGAATCCAACCAAAATATTGTCAGGGCACTCGTTTCTGTATAAATATTCTAGTTTAAAAGGAGACTGCCACTGGTGCTCTGTGCTTAACACACAGTGCATTCACAAATATCACTAAGTTTTTCATGTAAAGACCACTTTTCATTCGTTAATGTCCACCGCTTCCATTAAGACTGGTACATAGTTTCAGAAGATTCTCAAAGTTTTCCATACTTTAGTAAACATTTCCCCGAAAGAGGCATCTTGGTTTCATAAATAATATGCGTATATTGTCTTTTAACTGAATTGACGTGATGTTCTCATTTTTTAGTATACATATGACACTAAGGGATACCGTGCAAAGACCGTAAGGGATACAAATCAGTGAAAGTAAACCAAACGATTGTATTTTATAAAACATAATAAGCTTTTCTGTCTATGGGTAAAAGGCTAAAATTATCCTCTTCACAAAATACATATAGGAAGTCAAAATGCTGTAGAATCCTTATTCAGTGAATGAACATTTTCGACTGTTCATAATTTCATAATCCTGCTTGACTGCTTATTTTGCTTGTCAAAATGTTACAAAAGTTTGTAGTCTAGCATACACATATCGAAATCGGTGGGATGCGGAAATCTTTTCGTCATGTACGAATTTCGCTATGAACGAACACAAAAAATACATATTATAAGAAAAACCAGGACCTGATAATAAGTACGTTATGTGAGTGTTTTGCCTTGTGTGTGCGGAACTTTTATGTGTCGCGTCATGGAGAAATCATGAGCTCGTCAGAAATGTAAAATCGAAGATACTGATATTTGCCCAGCCCGTGGGTCAATTTTCATCGATTTTTTTTGCCTCAACAACTTATCATACATATTATGTATATATATATATATATATATATATATATATATATATATATTGTATATATATATATATATATAATTTAACAACGCACTTCGGTTTGGATTTACTGGAAAGATTGATCAAAGGAAGGCTACCATCAAAAAATGTAAATTGAATATTGTAGTTTCACGGAACACTCAAGCTTTGAAAACCACCAAATGTTGGCTGCCGTTTCCTAGCTAACTTTAGTTCTGAACTCCAGCAGACCCACCATCTCCTTCAATCGCAAACATTTCGACTTTTGCTACGGATCGTTAGGTATTGTTACATCAAAAGCAAGGATATTGAACAGGCTTTTAGATTGTACCAATAAAGCAACATAAAAAAAAAATTGACCAGCACCTGATTCCATTGGGTGGTGACATAATATACATGTACAAGGTGATTAAAAAACAACAACAGCTAAACAGCTTTTTTGCGAATATCTCGCACACAATTTGTACTAGAATAATGCAATTTGGAACAGATGTAATTCATCCAAAAGGAATTTGCTTGACAAAAATTCATTAGGAAAAAAAGCTTGTTTTCGAAAACGGAGACAGCAACAACTATAAACACAAAATACACCAATTTAAAAGATGTTAGAATTGTAAAGAGGGTCATGAAAGGATGTATATCCTTTTCCGTTCCTTTTCTTTTTAAGATCCAGTTTGTCCCATCCCTGTAACATATAAACAATATTTCTTTTCTCGTAAAAGAGTGTTAAAAATATTTACAAAATTCTGGAATTCCAAGAACCTGTGCTCTGTATGCCCTTCTTTGAACTCGACACATTTTTGTGGAGTTAACATATCCTGAAAGTGAAAGGTGAATATGGGCTTTGCCAAGGAACCAAATGTCATAGAGGAAATGCTCACGCTTTTCAATACGATGGTGGAATCATGAACACATTGCTATCCTCTGATCCATATCAGCTTTGCAAACAGGAAATGGTACAGTCGTAGATGAAGATCTGCCTTAAGAATGCAGACAGTTGAGATGTTGGAAAGTCCTAGCTGTTGACATTGTCTACCAACAGTCGTCTCATTGGGCCCATCTAGTGAATGTTGCACCCTGGTGACGTTTAAAGGAGTGCGTATGGTGTGTGTTTGACCTGAAGTGGTCATTTTGTTTCGGAATTATTAGTTCTGATTCTCTGCAGGTCCTTACAGATGGACCATTTTCACCACTAACATCAAAGGAGGCCTTAAGGACACTTTACCATTATTTCCGCTCCCTGTGCGAAACTTACGAAATGAGTTGGTGGTGAGGAAATGTCCAATACATAAAGCTCTCTGCTCTTTACTAACCTTAACCATGATTTGAACAGGCAAAGGAAACTTGAGAAAACTATCTGCAAACTTCTGTTGGTTTGTTAGACTACTGTAGCTTGCAAAACGGGCCAATCGTTGGGACTTTTAGTGTTTGACCTAATGCGAACTAGTGCATCATGCTACAAAAATGGGGGTATAGCTGAAAACGGGTTGTTTTTTACGCACTATGTAGAAGCTATGTAGAGAAAAACTTTTTGGTGGATTTATCTAAAATGAATTTCTGACAAATTCTTTTTGACTCCAAAATGTTGTGTACAAATTTGAAACTCAAAACTTCAGAGTGGCGGAAAATATTTACCCCCAAAAAAGTTGTTTTTAAAAAAGTATTTAAAAAAGTCTTTGCTTATTTATTTATTCATTTATTCATTTATTCATTTATTCATT
>NW_004797278.1:1418922-1421991 GCF_000002075.1 Aplysia californica | reverse complement strand
ACACACACACACACACACACACACACATTCTCTCTCTCTTTCTCTCTCTCTCTCACTCTCTCACTCTCTCTCTCTCTCTCTCTCTCTCTCTCTCTCTTTATATCTGTCTGTCTGTCTGTCCCCCTCTCTCTCTCTCTCTCTCTCTCTCTCTCTCTCTCTCTCTCTCTCTCTCTCTCTCTCTCTCTCCCTCTCTCTCTCTCTCTCTCTCTCTGGCAAGTCAAAAGAACGATCCCACACTTTAGCATGCAGCGGGAAACATATTATTGCAGTTGTCATATAAAGATACCGCAGCCACAACCCCCCCCCCCCCTACTAAAAACAACAACAACAACAACAAAAACGTGAATTAGGAAGGCAGAGATTGGAGACAGCTTTAGGAAAATGGGCACATTCATCAAGTATAAATCGATGTTCGCGTTTTTGGTCGAAGACTCAGATATATATCGAAAAAAAATAGATTGAGATTGGATCGCTGGAATTGATACAATTGTCACATCTGTTCCCAAACTGTGCGTTTTGTTTCTTCAGTGTGGGCTTCCACATTCTAGAGACACACAAGTGCGCTTTCCTTTGCTTTGACATTCTCGGTGAGCACATTATATTATATTATTATTATTATTATTATTTTCTTCGGGTTTGTATACTATTCGAGACAAGAGCGTGCAAGTGTGATATAGTGAGGTGATTTTTTTCCCGAAAATCGAAGAAGTAATACACTTCTACTGTTATTTGTAATAAAAATATCTGATTAAATTAGCAATTCAGAAAGAAGAAACGTACACTAAAACCTGCTCTAATAGTTCTATGGATAATGTGCTTTTAGAAAATATAGTCGTCTTTAAAGGTGAGTAGCACACACAACTTGGATAAAAGTATCTTTCTACTGCCTTTCTCGTCTTTTTTAGCCATATATCTGTTGTTACATACATAATGATATACCACTATTTTGTTTTTATAAGTTTTGCATTATTACTACTACTACTACTACTACTACTACTACTACTACTACTACTACTACTACTACTACTACTACTACTACTACTACTACTACTACTACTACTACTACTACTACTACTACTAATAATAATAATAATAATAATAATAATAATAATAATAATAATAATAATAATAATAATGGTAGTAATTAATGCTATTATTTTTTTAAATACTATTATCATTATTATTATTATTATTTTATTGTTATTATTATTATTATCATCATTATTATAATGTTATTATTAGTGTTGTTGTTGTTGCTGTTGTTGTTGTTGTAACAATAATAACAATAATAATAATAATAATAATAATAACAACAACAACAATAATAATAATAATAATAATAATAATAATAATAATAATAATAATAATGATGATAATAAATAGCATTTGTATAGCGCATGTCCCCACTCGAAAGCAAGCCCTATGCGCTTTACACTATATTATTACCCCAGCAGACCGCAGAACACTCAGGGACATTCTCAGCTTCCCACCGGGAAGCATACAGTGCAAGCAGCCGATTAAGCGCTCAAACACTAGCAAACTGACAAGATCTTTCCCTGTCTATAGCTGAGTACCAAGGAGATTAAAAGTAGTTCTAAGCTCCTTGCTGGGTACCCATTCCCACCTGGGTGAAGTGGGGAAAATTCGTGTAAAGTGCCTTTCCCAAGGACACAACAACGGGCTCGCGGCTCGAACCCCCGAACCCGCAACCTCACGATTACGAGTCCTGTAGCCTTACCACAAGGCCACTGACGCCACATTATTATTATTATTATTATTATTATTATTATTATTATTATTATTATTATTATTATTATTATTATTATTATTATTATTATTATTATCACTACTATTATTATTTTATTTTTAAAAATTAAAATAATAATAATAATTATAATAATAATAATAATAATAATTATAAATATTATTATTATTTTTATTATTATTAGTAGTAGTAGTAGTAGTAGTAGTAGTAGTAGTAGTAGTAGTAGTAGTAGTAGTAGTAGTAGTAGTAGTATTACTGTTACTATGTTTTTGGGTTTTTTTACGGACTCTCCGGAGTTTAACAGTTGTCTTGGCATTGTTTAATGATAAGAGAAGGGTACCAACTATCCACTTTCCCGGCCTTTTCTGTCTGTTTGAGCCGTATCCCGGAAGGCCTACAGTATAGAAATTAACTTTTCGTTACATAATGATATTAGGGTATTTATCTTTGTCGAAATAACAACAAATAAAAACTGATAACAACAGATAACAACTGATAACAACAAAATAAAAAACTAATAACAACTGATAAAAACAAATAACAACTGATAACAACTGATAAATACAAATAACAACTGATAACAACTGATAACAACAAATAACAACTGATAACAACAATTAACAACAGACAACAACAAAATAACAACAAATATCAACACAAACGTCTTGATTTAGCTTATTTCAAAAAATTGTTATTTTCGACTTTGGAAGTGTCTAGGTTCTCTAACGTTAGAGAACGTATACAAGCTGTCTACGTTATCCAACGTTCTGTGCTTCCAATTTTCCGCCATTTTTAAAGGTTTCCTCCACACCTCATCTCCCGATCCGATGCCTGCCGCTTCATTGATTACCCCCCCCCCCCAATCCCAATGGGGGGAGGGGGGTTGGTTTTTCTTCTTCTCCTCCTCCTCCCAACTGACCTACAATTTTCCCCATAATTATAATTTGATGCTTTGTAAATTTTTATGTAGTTATGTAGTGATGAAGCAGGCAAATTCTGGTTTTGTCCCCAAGAGGAGCTTTTATCTACTGAGTATTGGCCTACTTTTCCTTTTACCAATTTATGCCTGTTTAAAGTACATTTTCAACAGTGGCTTTCCTTGGTCTGTAAATCTAATTTTAAAAATTTATTTTAAAATCAGAGAGGCCAAATCTTAGGTCTTCAATTGCAAATTTTCTTTGTCCAGGGCCTTCCTGCGGCCCCCCGACCCCGGCCAATTATTATTCGTCCTGGTTGGGGGTCCGGGGGCAAATTGTTGGTCAGTAAGGAGAAGGAGAGGAAAAAAACAACAACAACAAACCCCC
>NW_004797278.1:1414689-1416098 GCF_000002075.1 Aplysia californica | reverse complement strand
CATGTTTTAGTTTCAATTCCTCACAGCGAATCGGCGATCGCGAAGAGGGAGTTCCGCTTCTATAAGTGTAGAATTCTGTGATGTAAACCAAAAAGGGACACAACTCCTGTCATCGCTAAAGAATATTCTACTTCTGGTAGTTGCTCGGAGTTGTGCTCATAAAGTAGGGACCTGGTTAACCACATGAATATTGATTTTTGACTCTGGAATCAAAACATTTTTGTGTTATCAGTTGTTATTTGCTGTTATCAGCAACCGATAACACCAAATACTTTGATTCCAGCCTCAAAATCAATATTCATAGTCAACCAGGCCCATACTTTACGTGCACTACTCGGAGCATCGAACCTGTGTAAGATGGAATCGCAAGGGAGCCAGAAAAAAATTCCGTATTGACATTTTCTGTCTTAGACAAGGGAAGTTAGGGATGGTGGGGTGGAGGGGGGTTTCAAACGCCAAACCGGTGGGATCAAGGATGTTGGTGCGGTCGGCAAGCAGTGGTCAAAACTCTACTCCTCTCAACTGCTATCCTCTCTGATAATGACATGCGTCAGTCTTACTTATTCAATTACCACCAGTGCTTGCATTTCATAGGACCACTGCTTGACCTATATTAAAATGAGAAATATCTGAACATCTCCTTTGCTTCCACCCTTAGTCCCACCCATCGGTGTAACAAGCACAGTCCCACCCCTTACTGCCATGTAACACTGATTTGAGGAACTCCTTTTCTCGGCTGGCCGAACGATCAGGGAGGCAGGCATTGGTCAAACTAATTTCACACCTCTGGCTTCTGGCTACTCAGGAAAGTTTTCGTGGTGGCTAGCTGCAAGAGCACTTTCACTGGCACTCGTTGAGATTTCACACCCACACTACCCTGAACATCTGCGTCGCTCAGGGATCACATGGATGGGAAAGCCTAGGGTAACATCTACCCCCTAACTGCAGCTCCCCTCGCCCCTTCCTCGCCTAGTGGCGTGGCGTGGCGTGGCGTGGCGTGGCGTAAAGTTTAGAGCCGGTGGAATCAAATTTGCGAGTTTCGTTTCAAATCAGGGCTGAGCGGGGAAAGCATTTTCCGTTAAGACAGGTTTCCGCAGGAGTTGCGTCCCTTTTTTTGGTATACATTCAAATTGAACGTAAAATCAAAAGTAACAATTTATCGAGAAAAAACCCAACTAAATTAGGACGTTTGTTTTGATATTTGTCGTTATTTTGTTGTTATCAGTTGTTATTTGTTGTTATCAGTTGTTATCAGTTGTTATCTCGACAAAGATAAACACCAATGGTATTCCACTCTTTTATTCTATAAGTTT
The DNA here is from genome assembly GCF_000002075.1 of Aplysia californica. NCBI lineage: Eukaryota > Metazoa > Mollusca > Gastropoda > Aplysiida > Aplysiidae > Aplysia > Aplysia californica. The sequence goes on along the minus strand of NW_004797278.1, from coordinate 1,414,785 downwards.
TTCATTATCATTATCATTATTATTATTAATATTATTATTATTATTATTATTATTATTATGATGATGATGATGATGATGATGATGATGATTATTATT
>NW_004797278.1:1405482-1414589 GCF_000002075.1 Aplysia californica | reverse complement strand
GTACCTTTTCGGCATGCTCCCCAGCGTGGTCGGGGGTGTCACGTACTACAACTACGCCCTGAACAAAAATATGACGCTTAGAGCCAAAATCGCCACAAACTGCACAAAGCACAAGGGGTTCCACTGCCCGATTTTCGCCACATTTATAAATAACCATGCTTACTGGAAGTACTGGAAACTGATCACGGAGGTCTATACCTCCGAGCCTTGGAACTTCGAGAATAAAGTAGTCATGTGATCAGTGCACCTCCAGCAGTTTGCCTTTCGGGGTTTCTTTTTTTGTGTGGTTTATTTGTTGTTGTTTTTTTTACGGGAAATGTGATGTTTTAAAATATCGGGTGATCCCCCAAAAAGCAGCAACTGTACAACCTTTTTTGTTCATATTTTCCTCCACACTGAAGTTTTGCGTTTCAAATTAGAAGTCAAAAGGAATTTGTCTGATATTCATTTAAGATAAATCTACAAAATAGTTTTGCTCTACATAGCCCTAAAAAAAACCCAACGTATTTTCAGCGATGCCCCCATTTTTGTTGGATGACGCACTTGTTTGTGTTAGGCCTACCACTGAACATCCCAACGATTGCACTATATTATTGCAAATTACAGTAGTCTGACAGGCCAACAGAAGTTTGCAGATAGTTTTTCTCAAGTTTCCTTTGCCTGCTGAGATCATGGTTAAGATTAGAGCAGAGAGCTTTTTGTATTGAACATTTCCTCAGCACCAACTCATCGTAAGTTTCGCACAAGGTACGGAAATATTGTTCAAGTTCCCTTAAGACCTTCTTTGATGTCGAGAGTGGAAATGGTCCATCAGTTAGGACCTGTAGAGAAACAAAACTAAAATACTCCTAGTCAAAACGACTACTTCAGGTCAAACACACATCGCTTGCACCCCTTTAAACGTCACCAGGGCTCAGAAATCAGTAGATGAGCCCCATGACACGTCTGTCCGTAGACGATGTCATTGTCTGCAGCAATGACTTTTCTCGTCTTCATCCCAACGGTCCGCATTCTCAAGGCAGAGTTTCATCTACGACTGTACCATTTTCCCGTTCGCGAAGCTATCAGAGGATAGCAATGTGTTCATGATTCCTCGATCGTCTTGAAAAGCGCGGATATTTCCACTATGACACTTGGTTCCTTGGCGAAGCCCATATTCACCTTTCAGGTAATATCAACTCCACAAATGCTGTCTATTTTGGCAACCTCAACACACACACACACACACACACACACACACACACACACACTCACACACACACACATACATCTCCCCATATTGTCTGTAAAGATACACCTTTTACTATTTGTATAACCCTGTGCAACATGTACTTAAGCTGCAATTTCATGGGCCATTCCAGTGTCTCAACAGTGCACTACAGCAGAGTCTTCTCATTTCTTTCTACCTTTGCTGACAGTGTGCTTTGGTGATCAGGCCTACTCTAGTGACACCAAAGATCTATTTCATAGAACACAGGTTTGTTCTCTAAACGGCAACTGTGTATTATCACCACCAAAACTGTTTTCTAGATCGTTTAAAAATAAGTATCTCTGTGAGGTAATCTTTTATTTACTTTGTTTGAACTCAACTGCCCTGTTGTAAATAACACACTGACAACTTTCTGACCTACTGTATGTTAAATAGTTTCTTCGCACTTCCACCACCACCCATGAAGCTGGTAAAACTCGAAAATACAGATGTCAGTTATGATCGTTCGCCTTACTAGATGGGAGTGCACCTCATGAGCCAGAACATCCAATCCCGAAACCTTCAGATTATGAGTAGAAATCTAACAATTCCCAGACTGTGACTGCATTATATTTATTACTTTTTAATCTAGAACCATGATTAGGCGTTTATGGGATCTCTCATGAATAAATATGAAATCCACACGAAAGAAGGATTTGAATGCTCTCCTTTTATGGCACACTGTCTCTTTTTCTTCATCTCAGATTACAAAAGATTTTGAGCTGTAACGGTCGTGAGCACTGGCCATAAGATGAGGTGGAACCTGGTGATCACTGTCGTCGTAGCGGTGAACGTCCTGTTCTTTTTCTCCTTGTCTTTCCAAGGGATAGGCATGTTCGCCCAACGAGCCCAACAGGCTAAGTACGCCCAACAGGACGAACATCGTATCGACGTAGAGTCGGGAAAGACTCGAGAAAGCACGCCTCTACCAACACAAACTGTCACAACCATGTCGCCGGTCGTGAGACGAAAGATTCAAATCATTAAGGAAGACTTGAACTTCTCAAGCCTCACCAACGATGCATACTATCCGGGGGAGATGGTGGGGAAGTACATCATGGTTAATCCAGATCTATGCAGAGACGCCGACAAGATCGATATAATTATCATCGTTCACACTGCACCCGCTAATCTGGAAAAGCGGCAGAGGATTAGAGACTCTTTTGCAAAACAGTCGAATTTCTTGCCTTTCCAAGTTCGAGTGGCGTTTCTCTTAGGATTGACCAGTAACAAAACTCTGGAGAGAGTGCTTTGGTCTGAACATACAAAATACAATGACACGGTCATGGGGAACTTCAAGGACGACTACCACAATCTCACTCTCAAGGGCGTCATGGGGTTTCGATGGATCAGTGAACACTGCGCCAACTCAAGATTTGTCCTTAAAATCGACGACGACGTTTTAATAAACATGTACAAGTTGTTATATTCCTTTTTAAACCATATGAACGGTAAGCGTAAGTCGATCTTTTGCAACTTGTGGCACAAAAACACGATGCCTATCTTGAGGACGGGCAAGTGGCGTGTAGCTCCACACGTCTTCTCACACAAGCAAACGTTCCCTTACGACTACTGCAGCGGCTTCGTGGTCATCATGACGTCAGACCTGATGAGACCGCTGTACGAGGCCGCACAGACCACGCCCTTCTTCTGGATCGATGACGTGTACCTTTTCGGCATGCTCCCCAGCGTGGTCGGGGGTGTCACGTACTACAACTACGCCCTGAACAAAAATATGACGCTTAGAGCCAAAATCGCCACAAACTGCACAAAGCACAAGGGGTTCCACTGCCCGATTTTCGCCACATTTATAAATAACCATGCTTACTGGAAGTACTGGAAACTGATCACGGAGGTCTATACCTCCGAGCCTTGGAACTTCGAGAATAAAGTAGTCATGTGATCAGTGCACCTCCAGCAGTTTGCCTTTCGGGGTTTCTTTTTTTGTGTGGTTTATTTGTTGTTGTTTTTTTTACGGGAAATGTGATGTTTTAAAATATCGGGTGATCCCCCAAAAAGCAGCAACTGTACAACCTTTTTTGTTCATATTTTCCTCCACACTGAAGTTTTGCGTTTCAAATTAGAAGTCAAAAGGAATTTGTCTGATATTCATTTAAGATAAATCTACAAAATAGTTTTGCTCTACATAGCCCTAAAAAAAACCCAACGTATTTTCAGCGATGCCCCCATTTTTGTTGGATGACGCACTTGTTTGTGTTAGGCCTACCACTGAACATCCCAACGATTGCACTATATTATTGCAAATTACAGTAGTCTGACAGGCCAACAGAAGTTTGCAGATAGTTTTTCTCAAGTTTCCTTTGCCTGCTGAGATCATGGTTAAGATTAGAGCAGAGAGCTTTTTGTATTGAACATTTCCTCAGCACCAACTCATCGTAAGTTTCGCACAAGGTACGGAAATATTGTTCAAGTTCCCTTAAGACCTTCTTTGATGTCGAGAGTGGAAATGGTCCATCAGTTAGGACCTGTAGAGAAACAAAACTAAAATACTCCTAGTCAAAACGATCACTCCAGGTCAAACACACACCAATCGCACTCCTTAAAACGTCACCAGGGTGCATAATTCAGTAGATGAGCCCTATGAGACGTCTGTCTGTAGACAATGTCTGCAGCAATGATTTTCCTACATATCAACGGGACGCATTCTCAAGGCAGATCTTCATCTACGGCTGTGCCATTTTCCCGTTTGCTAAGCTATCAGAGGATAGCAATGTGTTCATGATTCCTCGATCGTCTTGAAAAGCGCGAACATTTCCTCTCTGACGTTTGGTTCCTTGGCAAAGCCCATGTTCACCTTTCAGGTTATATCAACTCCACAAATACTCTCTATTTGGATAACCCCCCCCCTCCCCCTATGGTCTCTTGAAACAGCTCCATACTGAAAGGTGTACAGAGTGTCTGGCTTTGAGAACTCATGGTTGAGTGGATCCTTGTGTTTGGTCACAACTGAACATTACGAACGACACCTTAGAATGTGTCGAGTCTAAAGCAGGACACACATAGACTATTGGTTCTCGGAATTCCAGAATTTAAAAAAATATTTTTGAACTCTGTAGGAGAAAAGAAATATTGTTTCAAGGTTACAGGGATGGAAAGATTAGATTTTAAAAGAAAAGAAAAGGAAAAAACCATTTCCTGACTTTCCTTACAAGATCTTTTAAATTGGTGCATTTTGCATTTATAGGTGGTTCTTATAAAGGCCATTTCCGTTTTCGAAAATAAGTTTCTTCTTGTTGAATTTTATGTCAAACAAATTCCTTTTGAATGAATTATATCTGTTCCAAATTACAACATTTTACTACACATTTTGAGCGAGATATATAGTAAAAACTGTTCAGTTCTTGTTTGTTTTTTTATCACCATGTGTATATGCATTACACCAATCCTTGACCATGCCATGCAAGAACTCTGGCATTTTGAAGAGTATTTAATTTTGTTTTCCTCCAACGCTTTTAAAGGTGACCTCTGAGATTCTATGACCCTGCCTCGTGTCTGTGTTAGGTGCTCAACCAACTGGAGCATCTTGGAGCGAAACTGAAAGGTACGTATATCGTTGCCTTTGCATTGTTCTTTCCGAGTTCACATAATACTTATCAGCAAACACTACAAATTTCAAGGAAAAGCGAAATCTTTAAACAGCCTACGTAAATAATAGGCCAACGAAGAAAGAAAATATTGGCACTGACACGACCCTACCTTCCGCCTCATAAGTTTCCTCTGAAATGACTGTGAAAACTGAGGAGGGAAGGGAGAGGGGGGGGGGTATATAGGCCTACATATTAAGAGGGGAAGAGCTAATAAAGAGATTCTTTTAGCCTCAAGCGAAGCAGCCCACAACTCAGTGTAAGCCAGGTCAAGATGTTAACTGAGTCTCATCCCCACCACCATCATCATCATCATCATCATCATCATTATCATCACCACCATCATCATTATCATCATCATTTTTTTAAGATTGATGAAGCGAACAAATTTCTAGAACCGTAAGCACATTTAGGAGGCAGTAGCTCAAAAAAACATAATATGGGAAAGCAGCATTCCGAACCTCCCGGGGTGACCATCTTATTTATAAATAGACAATCAATAAATAGTCTACTCTTTTTCCATAAAAAGAAACAACATATAATAATAGTTTGGAGCTAAAATGTTTGTGTTGTTTTCTTGCCACACTTTTAAAAAGTCAACTTTCGTAAGAAATACATTTCTTTTTTCTTTCAAATGAAAACATACTTGTAAAAACTGATATTGTAGAAAGTAACCCCTCCCTCCCCTCCCCCTCACCTAACCAGGCTGTTAGTTGCGAAGGTCTGCCTCCCCGTGGAACAGTTGGTGTGTATTTATGAACTGAGAATGATATTTCCACTCTGATTTAATAAAAATGAAAAAAGAAACACAAAAAAATAATTTTGATAACGTGTGTCGGTGTTGTTAAAGGTGCTTTTTTTCTCGTGTGTGTAGTGTGTGTGTGTGTGGGGGGGGGGGGGGGTGTCAATTACATTGTCTCTCAAATTAACGTTTTTCAATGCCTAGCTCTTACGTTGCCACATGTATTTTTTTTTTAATGGAGCCAAATTGTTTCCTATGTGGCACAACCACAGTTAGAGCCAGGGGCGGACTGGGTCTTAAAACCGGCCCGGGCATTTGTCATCCGTACCGGCCCACTAAGGCCAAGAAAAACACGCAAAGCCAACTTAGTTCTAAGCCTCCATACTATTATTATGTTACTAGTTAGAGCACAGAAACAGACGAAAACACCCATATTGTATTTGTGTGTGTTTGGATGTGTGCATATATGTGCGTGCGTATTTGTGTGTGTATGTATGTATGTATGTATGTATGTATGTATGTATGTATGTATGTATGTATGTATATTTGTGTGTGTATGTGTGTTTGTGTGTTTGTGTGTGTGTGTGATAAGCAGCTTTGTAATACACAACATACATTTCGTACAACCAAATCAAAACAACATTAGAGAGTTACAATTCTTTGCTTTTGGCGGCCACAGCATCAATGATGTCTTCATTGTCCAGTACCGTATGGTCAAGATCTCCTTTTCCACTGACATCAGCATAAATGCCTCAAGATGCTCTGGTGTCATTGTGTTTCGGAGACGGGTTTTGATTCTCTTCAGGGCAGAAAACGACAGTTCGCATGCAACATATGACACAGGCAGGGTTAATAGTAACTTGTAAGCAACCCCAATGCCTTTGTAAGTAAGCATCGGTGAAGAGGTTCAACTGAGTAGCACATTGTAACAGCAGAGAGGGCAAGCTTTGCATGAGATACCTGTAACAATTGAACTTGAAACATTTTGTGTGCTCAGTTCTGATTTACAGTCAATATTACTGTCTTTCACCTCATAGTGATCTGCATCTGACCTCGTCAGTTATTTTCATTGTTCTCCAAGGCTTTGCAATTGTTCGCAACCCTTCAGTGGTAACGCTATCGTCAAATTTCAGTAAATACTTTAGCAGCTCTTCCATAGCCTCAGATGGGACTTCTCCAAAATTTCTTGGATGAAGAAGGGACAGGCAGCAAACAATCTAGGCGCTGCAGATCCTTTAAATCTGTGTTCAGTGCTGTTAACAAGGGTGTCTACAATTCGATTGTACACTTCAACACGACATGTCTTCATTGGATCAGCTGTTGAGGTAGCTCCGTCTGTACAGACTTCATCATCGATTCGTCTACGTCGTCTTTGCCATTTCGAAGGAAGTGACTCTTCCACGAACGAATCTGACCCGCTCAACTCCAGTGCATCATTCGAACACTGAACAAACTTTGCAGCTGCCTTTTGAGTAGCTTCGAAGTCCGCCCTGAGGGCCTGCATGTTTGACAGCAACTCCGCCACCATCTCGGTTTGCAGTTACTTAGAAAGGGCTGTAGTGCGTGAAAATATTTGCAGATACACTTGCACTGTGAGAACTGTTTCAAACTTGAGTAGAGCATCAATGTATCCCCTTACTTTAGCTTCAACTACGACTGCTTGGGTGTTGTCAGCAACAAGTATAGCGTTGAGACTGGTGATCACTTCAACAAACAGAGCTTCGAGTGGACTGTTGAAAGAACCAAACACCTTCCTCAAGGCAGCAACTTTTGACCACCATCTAGTCTCACCAATGGTTCCCAAACGAGTGCCTGCTCCAGGTGTTCATCCGCTGATAAGACTCCCGAAAGAACACTGCAATGTCGTTCATCAAAGTAAATAGCGATGCACTGTTCACTACAGCACTTGTTGCACTCGAAACAACAGGATTCAATTTAGGAGCGTGGCACCAAACATGGATCTGCATTCGAGCTTTATTTGAAAGCAGAGTACTGAAACCTCTATAGTGTCCCTGTATGTTTGCTGCACCGTCAGTTGCGTTCCCAGCGCATTGTTGAGGTCAAGATTCAACCCTTGCATAACTTCCGAAACAATCTGCACAAAAGCTTCGCCGGTAGTTTCTTCGCACTTCACAATGTTCACCAGTCTTTCTTGGATGTTGCCAGTTTTATCCACAAATATCGAACGACAATGGAGCACTGGTCCTGAGTTGCTATGTCAATTTCTGCATTGTCCAAAGTGTAGGCTACCTCTTCCGTACTTCCTCTGTAGCTTAGTTCCCTCTTGCCTATGAGTTTAACTACATTCAGAACTCGATTCATCACTTGCCGTGTCTTTCTGACTTCATCACAGTAGTCCTTCGCCAACACGTGAGAAGTGCTTTATTGTTTTTTGTTCTTTTATCAACCAGGTATGCTGTTGAGCATTGCCGATGCAAAGACGAACGTTCATGCTGTTCAATACGAAAATGTACATGCCGCCAATCTTTCATCCCCTCAAGAAATGCCGATGTGTCTGAAGTGGCAGAAAACACCAAGCAGACAGAACAGTGAAGTGAATGGAAGTCTTTGTTGTAAGACAGCCACCATCTGTTAGAACCGTCTTCACGAATGAAACATCTTTGCGCAACTCAATTATCTGTCTTCTGACATGGATGATTGTTCCAAAACAACAACCTTTCTTCTTCTGTGCTGTTTTTCAAAGTAGTCAGTCCTGAAATCATTACTTCCGGGGGCTTTAAGTTCAGTGCAGTCTGTTCTGTGCTAGCCAGGGCAAATTTTCCCTTTCACTTGTTGGTTTAATTTCTTTCATTTCACTTGATGATGGTCCAGCAAGTAATTCACCGCTTTTATCCACCTCGTCAAGTTCAGTTGCTTCACCTGCTGATAGATCAGCAGCAGCTGCCAACCCACTACTTTCATTCACTTGGTCAAAATCCGTTGTTTCAACTGCTGAAGGTCCAGCTGCATGTGCCAGTATACTGCCTTCTGCCACATTTTCACCGATTCCAGGTCCCTTTGCCTCTGCACTTTTGAACAAATGCAAAGTATTTAGGCTTTTTGATGCACTTTCAGACAGTTTCTTTTTCTTTTGATTACGTTCCTTCTCCTCACCTTCTTTTCTTCGTTTGTGGTTTGACTTATCCATTACCACTTATCCATTCAGGCCTACAAACAATGGTTGATACGAGTAGTCTACCAGTGCTGAAAAACAGCAATTATGGATTGACATTGTTGACATGATATTCGAACAAACGTGGAAGTTATTGGGTGGGTTTTTTGGTACACAACGACAAAAAGACCATGATCAATCTAGAAAACAGTCATAGAAAATCATTAAAGTGGGAGTTGTAGACACTCTAAATGGTTTTATTGACCGACATTTAAACTAATGGAACAAAGCTGCAGATCTTATTGAGAATGTTCAATACTTCTAAAAGATGGGTTGGATTGTTATTTTCTAACAACAACAAAAAAGGCAAAAGGCGTACATGTTTGCTTTGATTGTGCA
>NW_004797278.1:1375482-1397982 GCF_000002075.1 Aplysia californica | reverse complement strand
ATTCCTTTTTAAACCATATGAACGGTAAGCGTAAGTCGATCTTTTGCAACTTGTGGCACAAAAACACGATGCGTATCATGAGGTCGGGTAAGTGGCGTGTGGCTCCACACGTCTTCTCACACAAGCAAACGTTCCCTTACGACTACTGCAGCGGCTTCGTGGTCATCATGACGTCAGACCTGATGAGACCGCTGTACGAGGCCGCACAGACCACGCCCTTCTTCTGGATCGATGACGTGTACCTTTTCGGCATGCTCCCCAGCGTGGTCGGGGGTGTCACGTACTACAACTACGCCCTGAACAAAAATATGACGCTTAGAGCCAAAATCGCCAGAAACTGCATAATGCACAAGGGGCCCCGCTGCCCGATTTTCGCCACATTTATATACAACAATTCTTACTGGAGGTACTGGAAACGCATCACGGAGGTCTATAGGCCTACCTCCGAACCTTGGAACTTTGAGAATAAAATAGTCATGTGATCAGTGCACCTCCAGAAACTTGCCTTTCGTTGTTGTTGTTGTTGTTGTTGTTGTTGTTGTTGTTGTTGTTGTTGTTGTTGTTGTTTTATTAAACGTGAAATGTGGTTTTTTTATATGCATTATACTAATCCTTGACCGTCCCATGCAAGAATTCTGGTGTTTTGAAGAGTTTTTAATTTTGTTTTCCCCCCACCATTGTAAAGGTGACCTCTGGGATTCTATGACCCTGCCTCGTGTATGTGTTACGTGCTCAAGCAACTGGTGCATTTTGGAGCGAAACTGAAAGGTATGTATAGCGTTGCCTTTGCATTGTTCTTTCAGAGTTCATATAATTGTTATCAGCAAACACTACAGATTTCAAGGAAAAGCAAAATCTTCAAACAGGCTAAAGTAAATAATAGGCCAACGAAGAAAGAAAGTATTGGCACTGAGACGACTCTACCTTCCGCCTCATAAGGTTCCACTGGAATGACTGGGAAAACTATGGGGGAGGGGGGGGATTCTATAGGCCTACACAGTAAGAGGGGGAGAGTTAATAAAAAGATTATTTTAGCCTCAGGCGAAACAGCTCACAATTCAGTGTAAGCCAGGTCAAGAGGTTAACGATAAGTCTAATCACCACCACCACCATCATCATCATCACCATCATCACCATCATCATCATCATCATCATCATCATCATCATCATCATCATCATCATCACCATCATCGTCATCGTCATCATCATCTTTTAGAAAATTAATGAACCGAACAAATTTCTAGAACCGTAAGCACATTTAGGAGGCAGTAGCTCAAAAAAACATAATATGGGAAAGCAACATTCCGAACCTCTCTTCGTGACCATCTTATTTATATGAGACAATCAATAAATATTCTACATTTTTTCACTAAAAAGAAACAACATAAATTATAATAATAGTTTGGAGCTAAAATGTTTGTGTTGTTTTCTTGCCACACTAAAAAAAAAAGTCAACTTTCGTAAGAATTACATTTATTTTTTCTTTCCAATGAAAACATACTTGTAAAAACTGAAATTATAGAAAGTAACCCCCTCCCCTCCCCCTCACCTAACCAGGCTGTTAGTCGCGAAGGTCTGCCTCCCCATGGAACAGTAGGTGTGTATATATGAACTGAGAATGATATTTCCACTCTGATTTAATAAAAATTAAAATAGAAACACACAAAAAAACCAATTCTAATAACGTGTGTCGGTGTTGTTAAGGGTGCTTTTTCTCGTGTGTGTAAGGTTGGGTGAGGGGGGGGGGGGGATGTCAATTACTTTGTCTCTCAAATTAACGTTTTTCAATGCCTAGTTCTTACGTTGCCACATTTATTTTTTAAAATTGGAAGCAAATTGTTTCTCATGTGACACAGCCACGGTCAGAGCACAGTTTGTTCAATTGGTTTTGAATTAGCCTACGTACGAAATCAAAATAGTTGCTCTCCTTGAAGTGCCAAGCTTGCTCTTTTCAGCATAATTAACACGGACACACCCCAGATATAAGACGGCTCAATTTCCACACAACAATGTTCGAATGCCTAAGTTTTTGTTTCTGCTTACTGTTGGTTCAAGTTGGTAGATGTATAAGTAAACTGGACAACTGTTTCTCTTCAATTGTAAATCTAAAATGTATTCTTCATTACCTTTCTCGCAGAAATTCTAACGCTCAGTTTGATCCCCCTCTTTTGACTTTTTTTTCCTGCTACACAAGAAAAATCCATTGTAAATTCACTGCCGATACTTTAATCATCGCAATGTCGTCTTAAGGGGCAAAGCTGTTCTTTAAAAATAATTAGGTTCACATATTTCACAGCCGGCAATTTTAATGATTAAAGCTAGAAGGGTTCAATAATTTATTTTACTGCGAACAAAAAGAAGACAAACAATAAGGACACGTAACTCTGCGAAGATACTGAAGACCTCAAGACCCGGCCTGTTGATTCAGCCAATATTTAATGTGATATCTGCGAAATGTGAATTGAAGTTCTAAGAACGATACCATTTACCATGTCCAAGTCCAAATTATCAGCTATATTACTGTGGTGTTCTTATCTGCAAACAGAACTGACTTTCCAACTACATTTTTTTCAATACACACACCACAGTGCATCCAGCGTTATAATGAGAAACGAACGTAGAGGGGCGATTTTGCCTGAGCAAAACAGACAGAAATCTAATGATATCCTATTCTATTCGACAATAATATAATAAAAGGACATTTATTTCGAAATAAAAGAGGACTTAAGGTCAGTCTTTTTTCTCAGCCTTCAATTGTTGAAGATATTTTTAGATTCAGTAGAATACAATTATAAAAATAAAATCCAAACAAAGACTACACTATCCGGACAGATGGTTTCACTTAGATCTAGCTCTATATAGTTTCTCAATATAAATCTAGTTTGTTGTTTTTTCTCTCAGGATAGAAGTGCTGGGGAAAGGGACATTTTTTTAATTTTTAAAATTTCTTTTGGCTTGCAGGAAGAGATTTGTCTTCTATTTTTGAAATGCACTGTAAAAAGGATGTTTTACTGATAAAAGACTCGTTCCGACGGTTTGGTCTGCAAGGTTCAGACTGAACAGCAGATATCTACAGGACAGGGACGCTGTTTAAAATGTTGGGGCAGCATTTTCTTGCTCATTCAGGATAATAATTAAAGTTGTGAGAATTGTCCATCTGCGTACATTTGTTTTGTTTACACATTCCCCCTCCTTTCTTAGTAGTGCCTTTCTATTTGGTCTGTGTATTTAGTTTCAGCTTAGAAATGGTCTGGAAATCGCTTAACGTCTCCAGATATACGAATATCTTGGATGGGGGCTGTACAGAGTAATTTTGTCAATGGGATTGTAACCGTTGGATGGAATAGGCAATCTAATTGTATCGATGTCGTCAAAAAGTGCCCAGCTTTGATAGTGCGCGGCTCGGATAGTTGTTGTTTTTTCTCCAAAGTGCGCAGTTCTGATAGTTACCCGCGGTGATGTTCGTAATAATGACGACGACGACGACGACGACGACGACGATGATGATGATGATGATGATGATGATGATGATGATGATGATGATGCTGGTGATGATGATGGTGGTGATGGTGATGATGATGGTGGTTTTGGACTCCTCTATCTCAGATCTTAAGTAATTGTCACTTGACAGTCCCCGTTTTATAATTCCCAACTCTATAGTTTTGTTCTCATCCAAAATTCGAAATAATAATTACAATAAATGACATGCACATAAACAAAAGTGCAATGCTCTTGAGACGAGAAAAGTCATTAAAGTGAAGTGCTTGGCGAAAGCTAAAATAAAAACACTCAAATACGTGTTGACTTTGATCTGGGATCAAGTACTTTGTTATTCATTTCCTCAAGCATATTTTTTATTTTGGTTCTTAAACCCTTTGGTTCCTGCAATATTCGCTAACTTGTTATTGACGAGTCTGACTGTCCTGGCCAACGAGGTTTAGTTTAGTTTAATAATAAGAGTTTTGCTCGGCACTGGCAGCTCAATAAGGTCGTATGTATAATTGCAAAAGATCAGAGGTGTGACAAGAGAGTAACATACAAAAGAAAAAAAAAAAGAGGAGAGATAAGAACGATAGATGTTTGATAGGAGAAAGGGAGCAAACCACACACCAGAGCATCCTTGATTCAGAATTCAAGGAAGCCGGTAGTCATAACAAAGGGGCAGATGATAAATAGAACTAGATCTAATCTACTTTTTAACAGAAGGATCGCATTCCGTTTATCCGTTGTTACTCGATTTCACATTGCGTCGTTATGCCTAATTTTATGTGTAGCCCAATCGAACACCCCTGAACAATTTGTTGTCCTGTTCTTGGGCTCCACTCTTCGGCTCCTTATTTTACAAGTAAAAATACCATACTAGGTCTGGGCTCAGTGCAGTCTAGCTAGCACCGTCCGAGCTTCAGTGGTGAACCTTTGGACGCTTTTCTGTTGACAAAGATAACCAACACCCCTGGGGGCGGTGATAGTGACTGAACTGTCTTCAGGCCATTCCCAAAGGGGGGACATTACCCATGTTCTTATGCGCAGTAGAATTGCAATTGTAAATGGGCTGATTCACAAATGTCATGCTCATAACTGTGCCTGAACTGCAACAGAGAATTACTGCTTTTTCTTTCCTAATCCTGACTATCGTCATTTTCCTCTACTTGTTTTGTATGCTTGTCACACTCTTGTGACCCGCTATTTCCGGGGTGCCTTGATAGTCGAAGCAGACTTTGTGCTGTTGAAGCTAGAGAGGGGAGCAGAGTAAGCCTGATTCCCTGTAAGGACTTCTCTGTTGACATCCACACCTAGGCGCTCATATAACCTTAAGCAGTTGCAAGCGCAGTAAAACCTCTACTAAAACTAAAACAAACAAAAGATAACCAAACCCCCCTTTGGGAACGGTCTAAAGACACTTCAGTCTGTGGCACTGCCCCGGGGGGAGAGTGTGTGTGTGAGAGAGAGAGAGAGAGAGAGAGAGAGAGAGAGAGAGAGAGAGAGAGAGAGAGAGAGAGAAAGAAAGAGGGAGAGAGAGAGAGAGAGAGAGAGAGAGAGAGAGAGAGAGAGAGAGAGAGAGAGAGAAAGAGAGAGAGAGAGAGAAAGAGAGAGAGAGAGGGGGGGGGGGGTAATAATACAGTGATCGTGAACGAAACAAGACCTGAATGAGTCCGTAATGTTTTGTACTGTTTGATCAATGAGAGCAGTGTAAAATTTAAAAAATTACATGATGTACTACAGTATGCCACCTTTTGGACTCGAAAATCAGTTCCCTGAGAGGCCAACTTATTCCCATTTCTTCATCGTTTGAACCTCATCTCCCCCTGCCTCCCCTACCCCTCACCCCCAAAAAAACAAAAAACAAATACAAAAACACTTAATCTCCAGGGATACACAGCACTCAAAAGCCACCCTCCATACAATTATTTTCACGAATGCTGAAACCTTCTGATAAGAATAAGAATGCCATTGTCTCAGTCAATGTTCAAGAAATGATCTGACTGAACTATGGAAAATAGGTTCGAGAATATTTTCGAAGAACACAGTGTCCTACATTTACAAGGCAGAGCCAAGAACAAAATCAACCACTGAGACTAACATCATCTTTTATCATTTACAGACTGGACAGACAAAGTAATGCACTTGTGAAATTCAATATAATACTGATTTCTTTATTGGCTTTGCAACTGTGGGACACTCAATCAAGGCAATCACACACTCGTGAGATATCAAAACAAACTACATACATGTCATCTAAGATATAATAATGCCGGCAATTATTGTCAAAGTAGATGACATACATTTGGAATGTGTACCAATAACAATCAAAACACTCATATAATAACTAACATTAAATAGTGTGAACTGAAGCTGAGGCTGGACACAAATCAAAGTCCAATACCCCAAAACTTGACCTCTATACTATGTTAAGTACCACCCAAAACAAATGTAGGCCTATATTGTAGAAATTATATACATATTATAATATATTATATAATATATATATATATGCATTTGAACTCCTAGTATTTCACTTTAGAAGTTAGAAGTGCATCAATTATGAAATTCAGAACGTTGTCACTAATACTGATATTGACAACAAGATAAAACATTCTTCTAGCTTCACGTGCATGAACATTATTTCAGAACTTTCATTTACTTTTAGGAAATGAAACAAGCAAATGATAAGAAAACAAAGAACGTCTCAGTTATATCATCAGATAAAATGGTTTAGGAAAGCCTCCTTGAAAACACCACAAGGCATCCTTCAATCAAAAGGACAGAGAGAAAGAGGGGTAGGAGGAAAGAAAGAGAAAAAAAAATAATATAAGAAGAAGAGGATAACATTCTTTCGGAGAAGTGGAGACGGCAATTTGCTAAAACCAGCCCAACATGGAGACTTAACTGAAGAGGTATCACAATAAGTCCCCAGTTTGAACATGAGGTTCCCCAAGAGTGGGAATCTGCTTGCTTAAAATAACTTATACACAAAATGAGATTCTGTCCCAGAAAATAAAGCGGAAAATGCAAATCCTCACTATATTATAACTATATACATCAGCTCATTGGCTGGTAAAAGTGGCACCACTACTGTGTCTCCATTTTAAACAAGGCAAAAGAAACACAGAAAAAGATTGTCAGTGGAACAGAACTCGATTCTACATCATCTTTCCAATTTTAAAAAAAGAAAGAGACAAAAACACAAAAAGCAAAACTAAACAAAAGAAAAAAAAAGGAATATCATCTACATTTAAGTACAGGTTTTCATGTACAAATGGAAGATTACTTGTATTATAAAAATATTGTCCATACTTTATAACCTCCAAAAAGGACAGATAAAAAGGTAATACAAACACTATACTATGTACATAATGCTATACTTTTGCAAACTTTTGTGCGTGTCTCTCTTTCCATCTCACATTTATACATTTACATATATCAAAGTAATAAAATCAAGAGAAGGGCACAGCTGACACAGGACTATCTCCTTTCTACCATCCATGGCCTGGATTGATTTTCAATATAATTCTCAATCTTCTGATACCCCAAATACAGCTATGGAAATAATTAACAGCAAGATCTTCATCTCACAGTGAAGTTGATTTTATGTACATGGCTGCTTTATCTACAAAGAACACAGAATCATCCCTTGCCTGGCAGGCGGCACACAGTGGCTTCAGTGTTAGGGAGGAATTGACTTTGAATTTTGCCCAGATGACGGTGTAAAGGGCCTGCTGTATTTAATTTTAGAACCACAGAAGGATCTTTAACGTGCAAACTTTTACAAAGGACCTCCAAAAATGTTGGTCCTTATCTGAAAAGACTAGGTGCTTGATCCTGCCTACTCTAGGTTCAGGGGTGTAGAAAACATGAGAAAATCAACTTCACTTTGAGAAAACATGAGAAAAAAATACAATGCTGGTGTGGACTGGGTGGACAGGCAAGCACCAAACATGTTGTGCTATGGAGCCCCCTTTTAATATAATTACTATACTCTGCCAGAGGGATACAAGACCTTAGTACTACATGTACCATATCACAGTAAGGCAAGCTAAACTCCATCATTTAACTTGAGCACACAAATTCCTTAAACTGAGAGCTCCGCACTGATTTTACCTTTTAACATTCAGTACTTTCAGATGAGTGAAAATCAAATTCAAAAGTAACTTTATTGCTGAGACTATATAGTCACCAAATGAAGCAAACATGATGTAAGTGATTTATGTCAGCTCATCTGAATGCTCCATTTCAAGAAGTCACAAAGTCTTTTCTTTTTCCTCCAAAAAAGAGCTGAAGACAAATAATCTGAATCTCTTCTTCTAAGGCAAAATACATGTATATTGATTTTATGATATCTTCAAATTAAAACATGGATAAGAAAAGCAAAGGAGCAGCAGTAACCGCTATATTCTATGACCGAAAAGCTCAATTCCTTTGATCAAAATCACATTCAGCTTTCTTAGCGATGGTCGTCAACCAGAACACCTTAATGCACCATTAGAAGACTTAGAATTATAGGGGCAAGTC
Organism: Aplysia californica; assembly: GCF_000002075.1. NCBI lineage: Eukaryota > Metazoa > Mollusca > Gastropoda > Aplysiida > Aplysiidae > Aplysia > Aplysia californica. Next base: position 1,389,972 of record NW_004797278.1, on the reverse strand, counting down.
TTGGACCAAGAGGAAACTAAATAAGCAATCTAGCTACTTGGGCAGGCAAATGCAGAGTTGTTGAGCACAGGAAAAGAGACTGGTGAAAGACAGTGAGGCAGCTACAATTCTGAGCAATATAATGAAACGAAAATAAACAACAGCTATAGAAAAGGGTGCGTCCAGCAGGCAGGTCCCATTGAGCAGTTCATTTCCTAGGAAGTCACAGGCAGCTACACTCAAGAGTTAAGAGTCAATGTAATCCAAGAGACCAAGAGACATCTACTCATAGACTCTGGTCTAACCTTTGCCCTGGTGACGTCTGAATAAAACTAGAAGTTTTTGAACCATAACTGAGAAAACAAAGAGGATTTGCTTTACTATAGATACAATAAGACATCCAAAATTGGGCACCAGAGAACTCTACCAAACTTAGAAAAGTATACATATATATATATATATATAGTTTTTAGGGGCGACTAGACCTACATTAATGTAACCACATGCTACTCGAATTCTAATATGGCAAACTTGAAAAGGGACCAGACGGCACCAATTGAAGAATCACTATTCTATTATTCTATCAGATTCCAACAGATGCTTGAAATGAAAACTTTCCACAGGCTTCTGGTTGCCTCTTGTCTTTGCATGTGCACCCTTCTTCAAAAACCTTCCCATTTTTCTTTCTCTTTCTCCCTCTCTTTCTCTCAGCTACATCCAGTCTCTCTCTCTCTCTCTCTCTCTCTCTCCCTCTCTCTTTCTCTCTCCCTCTCTCTCTCTCTCTCTCTCTCTCTCTCTCTCTCTCTCTCTCACACACACACACACACACACACACACACACACACACACACACACACTCACACATACACACATGCCGCACAAAAATACAAGAGGGAAGCTTTTCCACCTCTTAACTAAAGTATTAACAAAGACAAAAGGCTATAATTATCCTCAACAGCTACGATGCTTTGACAGAAAAGAAATGTGACCGTCAGAAAAATGGAAGAATTTACAGAATGTACAAAACATATCATTATAATTATAGTTCGTGTACTCCTTTGTCCAAATGCCCTCCCATCTACTCTCAAAACCACTTAAAGAGGAAAAAAGAGCATAACAAGTAAAAGATTTTTTTCTCAGAAAGTTCAAGAGGATAATTGGGTACATGTGGTTAAGCGTTGAGAATCAATTTGGACTGACGTGTTCTTTCTGACACAACTAGGCACCACCTCTGTGGCACTAACCATCATCTGCTCCAATCAAATGTGAAATTTCTTTGAAGATTGGGAGGGGCAGGAACAATGAAAGCAGAGTAAGAACAAAAAGAAAAGACACTGTTGCTAGATTAGAACAGAAAGGCAAGAAAAAAAAATTTGCGTATGCACAAAGTAGCAATCTCCTGTAGCTAAACAAGACTGGCGGTATAACGGGGGATGGTATAACTTAAGGAAATTTGACAGTATAGTGTTGGTAATAGCTATTATACAAAAATAAAACACAACTTAAAGCACTCATGACACACTAGAATAAATTGAAAAAAGGTTATATATTATCCCAAAGACTTATCCTAGCCACACATTTATAAGATTTTTGTGAGAGAGCCAGTACCCTCAGCTGCAAACACAAACAAAAGTTCATAACCAGACAAAGCTGTCTTCAGGGAAAAATTGTCTTTCACTGGTAAAGACATCATTAAGCAGAACAAAGATTTTTAACAAAATGTCTAAAGAAGTAGTAAAACATTACAAGAATGCAGTTGAATAAAGCGGCACCATTATGTGAGAAAAAAAATGTTCTTGCTAAAACAACAGAGACAGACTTACAAACAGAGACAATACATTTTTGCTTTTCCCTTATCAATAGTGTTATTTCTTATCAATTTTGTTTTTGCAGAAATGGAAAAAAAAAGTAGAAACTCAGTTTCACAGAAAAAGAAGAAAATGAAAAAAAAGAGAAGGGAACAGTCCTGTTAGTCCTTGGTCAATACATAAGACATTCTTTTACATGGATTAAAGATAATAGTATAAAAGTTGACTTGTAACACTCCACCAAACAAGACTAGCAAACAATAGTACATACATGAAAATAAAAATACTACATTTCAAAACAAAAGACTAATATGTGACCATTTTGTACAGCACAACAATGACCTCAGGCACAAAGGTGTATTGTGCAGTTTTTGCATTTGAAAAATCAACAAATATGACCCATACTTCAGATTATGAAAGCCTCATGTAGCTGGACTTTCACTTCAACAAAGCTGGTTAAAAACTCGCAATACCTATCTACCAACAGCTTTAGAAGGCCCAGGATGGTCTGAGCACACTGCAAAGATTCAGTTATCTAAGGAAGAAACTGACTCGAGTGCATTAACTCAATGCCTGTATGCCTAATTTCTTGCATTATGTTATCTATTTCACACATTTATTGGGTAAAAACATGCTTTATAAGATCAACTCCATATCACATAAAATGTATTTCAGTGACATTCTGTATTAATACAAAACCAACAGGTATCAAACAGATTGGTGTTTATCAATCTTCATAAGTGTAAAGTAAGCCAAAGCCAGGAAGCACAAAATCAAGATATGAAAGCTGCATGATTCAAGCTTACACACTAAACTAAGACAAGCTTCACATAATGGGGCGAAAAAAAAAAAAAATCACAGCTCCACGGAAGCAGCTGTTTCTTCACAATGCACATATAAGCACTTGTCAGTTCATTATTGTGAGAAAGACAAATAATGAAAAGGTGCTTAAACACTGGAGATGAAAGTGCATCTCCCTGTGGGTTGCTTAAAAATGAGGAAATAATTCCTTTCTTTATCGCTTTCAAGAATAGAGCTAAGAACTTGCTTCGAGAAATGCAGGAATTGTGAAAATGGCATGCAGGCATTGACATAACCTCTTTCAAGAGCTGATGAAGAAACTATAAAACCAGAAAGTGAGGAAAAAGGGTAGGGACACTCAAACTACAAACCGTTAGGCCAGTGATAACATACAATTTTTTTTACCATATCAGGGACAATACAGAAAGATAGAACACACACTCTGCAACTTCGATAGTAATGTAAGAGTTAATACTGAAACTTTCCACTCATGGCAAGTCAAAATGAGGCTAAGGTCACAGAAAATGAAGCCAAATAGATGCCGCAAAAGGCGAAACACTTTTGCTTATTTGGATAAAAGTCCTCATTCACAAATTTATTATAATTCTTCATCTACAAAAGATGACATTTGTTGTGGGAATTCAAGGCTAAAATCAGAAATGACGCAACTCTAGTTACTGTTCCATTCTCAGATAACTGACAATAGCATATGAACATGCCTGATTAGCTAGTTCTTTTAAAAGTATTACTTGAGCAAGCATCAAAGCTAAAGAATTGTTTCAGGAAATACTTTATGGGCACTCCACAAAATGGCTGATATTTCTTTCCTGCATTTCTTAACAACATTGTCAAAATAAACATTTTAAAATAAAGACCTGATATTTGTTTTTAAGTTTCCACTGAGATTTCATAATCTGATGCAAGGGTTCAATCGGCATCATAATAAATAGCTTTTATAAAGCAACCATATCACAGCCATTGCTTTCTATGGGGACCAAATCTGGTCTGTACTAACCACAAATTGAACAGTATGTGGGAACTTTGGACTTGATAATGGGCAGGGCTTCCTGAAAAATGAAAAAGAAAGACGCCTTTAATCAATAAGACATAGAAAAAAAGAGGAGCAAAGGCTAAACTTGAGCTTAGAAAGAAAACTTCTGACAAAAAAGGACAAAAACCATTTGCAGTCAAAGAGGCATAGAGCCAGTAAAAGAAAAACTTGAAATAAATAGGAGGCAGCTATACAAATATACAAAGAAAACAAATATAAAAGCATGGTTCAATAATCTCTTACTAACTTGTCTTATCACCAATGCTATCCCTTTTCACGAAACAACAAGCAAGAAAAGTATGTTAATGCCCACGGAACAGTAAAAAGGTGTCTGCTTTTGTTTACTGTTTATTAAGAGAACTACTGTTAACAGCCCAGACTAAAATACAAACAGCGAAATTGAGAATTTTAAAGTAATCTTCAGAAATAATTCATACCTACAAAAAAATTTCAAAGAAAAAAAATCCACTTAGAAGATGCTGAGAGAGATGGGTAAGAAGTTTGCCAGACCTGTGATAGACCATGCATTTCTTAGCTTGAATGCTATAGAGAAGTTCCGCTTGATTTTCCTTCAGTTTTACCAGTGAGAGCCAGATGTTCTACTTAAGTGTCATAGAAACTGCATTTGTTCTTCCTCATTGTTTCTATTAGTGAGCGGCCTGTACCGTCTGCTTAAGGCACTGCCTCATTTGATTTCTTTTCCTTCCAAAAAATTATTTAATCTCCAAAGAAACCACATTTCTGTTGCTCTGATTATATTTTCATTGTCTCTAGTAATTGTCCACCCTTCACAGTCATTTTAGTAGTTATCGAGATGTTTTTATTTTTTATGACTGAGCTTATTCTATCAAAATGTCTTTAACCATCGTAATTTTTCGTTTAATTTCTGTGAAATATTTGGCATCAAATGTAGGCCTAATTCGTAATTATAAATGTGTCATGCCGCGGTGGAATCAGGCGCTCGTCAATTTTTCGGCATGTGGAGTTATTGGTATCATCTGGAAGCTGATTTATTTGCCTTGCTTCCAATGAAATAAACATCCATTTGTCTTAATTAGAACTCAAGATATTTGCGATTGAAGGAGGTGAGGTTGCCTGGTACCAGTGTTAAAATAAGTGAGAAAATGGCTGCCAAAGTTTGTATCTCCAATCGCTAAAGAGTCTCAGAAAACTGAAAAATTACACATTTGTGGTGCCCTAATCAATGGTTTTCAGTAAAATAAACATTGTAAAGTGTTTTACTGTCGGCATAACGCGGTTAAGCCATAAAAAAAAATCGATAACAATTTCCAAGTTGGCGGAAAAATGCCTGTTTCTCCGATTTCGGTATTTTGACGAGCACCCGATTTCACCACGCTGCCTCATATCCTGGACATCTAAATTGCTGAACTTGTTTGACCTGTTCACCTCTCGATGGCAGTATCTAAATTCAACTATTTTTCTCAGATATTGTCTTCTTAATCTCTTTAGAAATTAGCCTCCTTGTCAGCTCTTGTGTCATGTCAAGATTGTGTACCTATGTTTGCACCTATGCCTGCTATATACTTCTGTGAGTTATCAAATAAGTCTTTACCACATTTAATTTTACTTTCAAGCTATAAGAGTTTCATTTCAGCAGTTTGTACAGTCGACTCCACCTGTGTTGAAGTTGCTTGAGTTGATCTTAAAATAAAGGGATCTTTTTCTTGGGTCCCTGCACTATATCTTCTTTATACATGTATTTATAAAAGTCAAATGCTTATGTTGGGTTAAACTCAAACATATATGCTTGAGTTGAAGTGCTTTTATTTTTACCCTACGATGCACATATGCAATGGCTGAATCGACTTTCAGTATGTCTATCAGCAGATTAGTCAGATTTTTCGCAGAAAAGTTTTGACATGGGTGACACTTCTAGTAAAAATACATGTAAAGCGAATGAACGTCCAGTAGGCCTAACAGTGCCTTGATGAAACAGTGAGAGGAGCGCCAGGGTTGGGTGAGTGACATTGCAGTGCAATAACCATGTTTGTGACAGTGCTGGGACTCCTACTTCCTCACTGGAGAAAAGATTTTGATACGTCCTTTGATTCTGCAACTCTGACAGTTAAATTGAACCATTGATGAGTCAATCATTTTGTCACTCCTGAGAAGACATCAACTTATCCACAGTGGACAAATTTCACGGCTAACATGTTTTCCCCAGTAGTTTTGTATTGACACTTGTGCTAAAGGAATTACTCATTTCAAAGGTCGTAAAAACTTACAAGAAATAAAACTTCACTAATCTCTGTACAATAGGTATATAGAACACGTATTGAAACAAACAATAAGTTGGGTTTTTTTTAATGTCCTTAGGAAATATGGATAATGGTACCTTTTTAGTACCAATAGGGGTCCACTGAGTGTTCTGTATTACCGCCACACACCACACAAACAAAAGTTTTTGTGCAGTATTAAGGAATAAAAAAAAACAAGTATGGAAATAACCCTTGGGACCTCTAGATTTAACATTTCAATGTTCTTCTAAATACTACTTAAGTTTGTAGCCCTTCAAAATGTATAAATATTGGCTTCAGGAATATGGGAAGAAATAAATATTCAAACCTTTCCACCATTCTGTTCAAGCGCTTGTAATGATTCAGTCACTTTTTCTTTATACTTCTTTTCCATAATTCGTTTCGACAGCTGAAACAAAAGAGATTCCAAAACAATTGACACAAATTCCAGGTATAAAAAGCAAGGAATCGTTATACAAAAAAAACAACTTGGTAAAATAATAAAATAAAACAAAAATATTTGTATCAGCAAAGTTTTAAAGCAAAGAAACCTAAACAAGAAAAAAAGGAGATCGTTATTGGTCTTCACTTCACTTTAAAAATCACATTACATAAATGAAAAACCAATCTATGACACGGGTCTTTAAAAAGAAAGAAAAAAGAATCCCACTAACCGCCATTAGGAATGTCTTCAAATACACATTTAATGCAGGCCCAACCGCTGCACTCAGCTGTAAAAGACCATCCATACCACGCTCAAACACAGAACTGTCTGAATGGCCCTGGACAAATATAAAGGGAAAATTCAATTAACAATAAATTTCCGCGCACCATGAAAGATGTAATATGAAGCACAACTGGGTTAGACTGAATTGGCAGATTCAAGAGATATTAAATTCAGCACGTCTTTAATGGTTCTCAAACTTACTGGTTTCATTAAAAGAGAAAAAATTTTAACAAATTATATTCAGAATGCCCGATACACTACCCTTAATAATGAAGACTACTATTAGTCTGTGCCATAAATTAAAGCACATTTAACTTTTATATCAATTGAAAATACTCCAACCCAATTCCTCTAACTTAGATCTCTGCCTTACTTTGACACTTTGAAGTGCAATCAATGATTTCTACTGTAAGAGAGGTACGACTTACATATTAAGAGTAAATAGTAGCCTAAGTTAAATTGTCTACAATTTTTTGTCACAAACCTATAAAGCATGAGAATAGTATGTACCATTAGAAATTACAAACTTGAACCAGACTGAAAACTCTTTTGAAATACTTAATAACAGACCATATTCACCAAAACTTTTTTTCCAGTGAGAGGCAGAGAAAAAAAAGATTTTAAAAAACTCTTTATGAAATGACATTGTAATGAACAGTTCTTACAAGTGCAGCGCGTATTGGTGGAGCCAATTTTGGTAAGAGGGGAACAGCTTTCTGAGAGGCTCCTGGTGTACTGAGCAATTCTCTGAACCCCATGCAGGAAACAAATGTGTATGGATGTACTGTCTCTTTCAAGCCCTAGATGAAAATATACAGATATATGACAAAAAGAACTGGGGGCTGCAGAGAGACGGGTAATGCCCTAAAACAAACTTCTGTCATCATTGTATAAAAAAAAATTAATTGAAAAATAGTAGCGGAAAAGCCGTGGGTGGGGGAGACATATCTTCAGGAGAGAGGAAACAAAGAACCTCATGTTGCACTTTGCTCAAGACTTAGAGTCGGACAATTTGTCACAATTTTTAAAGCTTGTACCTTATCAACATACTGTCGGAGCTATCAAATTCTAAAAGCCATTTTAAAAGGCAAGATGTATTTTAGTCCACAGCTCAAGAATGTCATTTGTCTAGTAAAACAAAGCATGTGTCAGAGAGAGAGAGAGAGAGAGAGAGAGAGAGAGAGAGAGAGAGAGAGAGAGATTCATAAAAGCTGATATATGAATTTGGGTCCGCCAGAGTAGGATGTCTGACAATTCATTATTTTTCAAAACAGAGCTCTTTCTGTTACCTCAATCACATGAATCAAAGATCATGCTGTTAAAGTCCGAGATAGGCCGTACAATTTTAAACAAGAAAGCAAGTTTAATTTCAAAACAAGTATACACTACATTTTCGAAGACAGATAACACACTTTTATCTATGAAAACAAGCCAATTAAAAATATAAATATTAATATATATAAATCTATTTAATTTTTTAAAGGAGGAAATAGTCCACTAAAAGTTCAACAGGGTCAAAAAGTTAAGCTTAAGATTGATACTAGTCAGCTATTTGGAGATATAGCCCTAGACAGGTTCTTGTTAAACATTTCGTAAAGATATCATTATGTCACATATATTGTCACCTCTGCAAGCGTGACTAGCACAGGATCAAACTGCACTTGCTCCGGTGGAGTGTCCCAGGCCAGCTTGTGTTTGACACTACCGTGAATAAGTCTGGGGAGATAAGAATAAGTCATGGGGGCAAATTGAATGAATGCTAATGATATGCATACATGTATGTTTAAAAGCTTTATATTTTGTATTACTTACCAACATAATTGAAAGGCCAAAATCAAGAACATTACAATATACTCTGCATCTATAAAAGTAAACTCACTAATTAGCAAAGAGTCTCAATACCTGAACTCTCTTGACAGAGAAAACCAAAAAGCCATTGTTAAGTGTAAAACTCCCCCACATGTCATTATGAAAAGTGATGTATGATGGAGAGCTACACTGAGAAGTGGAAATGATTTTTGTATAAACCCACTTGGACAAAAGCAACTTAAAACAGTTGCTTTTATTATCAAGATAGTGTAAATATGTTTATCAAACAGTAAAATGAGATACGGTACAAATTACAATCATTGCAAACCTGCATGGTACACCACCATTGGCATAGACTGAAGCAAACGCACTTTGGCCTTTCGTACCATTGGAAAACTGAAATGAAAAAAAAAAGGAGATAAATAAATACCAATTTAATAATAATCATAACAGTAAAATCCAGGTCATCACATTCGCAAACAACATAAGAACAAAACCAAGAAAATATGATCTTATAATAATACTTACAATAATATTGTAACTATCAATATTTGGGGAAAACTTAAAATATTACTAAAACACCACAGCAAAACAACAAAAATAACCATTTTCTCATTTCACTGAGACAATCTGTGCCCAGGGTACTCACCGGATCAACTGTTTTCGGATTCAATCGATCAGATGGTCTGGGCTTCGAAGCATTGGCTTGTGATGTCATTGAAGACTTGCTCTTTCCAACACTTGTTTTACCTGCACTGGATGGTGGTGTGCGAGAGCCTCTCGATCCTGCAGAACCAATAGAGCTAGTGCGGCTTTGTGCACTTCCAGGATTGGAGGAGGCCATAATATCTGACAAAAAAAGGCAAAGCAAAGGGGTTACAATTAGTTTACAATTACGATTACAATTTTAGTTCAGGAGCAAATAATTTATTCAAAGAAATCTAAATTACTAAATTGTTTTAATATATGAATATTACAATCTAAAAATGTGAAACATGTCACAGGTCCGTTCTAAGGGCCTGAGAATTAAACAGCTGAACAGATTCATTTGACTCAATCTTGCATTCGATCAACTTTTTTAAAAATTGCTTCCATTGATAGTTTTCTATAAAGCCAACTTAAAGTTTTCTTATCTCAGCTTCTTGTAAGGATTAGTCCATGAATATTGCTATTTTTGTAACTTTGTGACTGGTTTTCCCATGGCACCCGACATTACTTGCAGCTTTACAAAATTTTGAATAAATGTGAACAATTTAAAAATTCACCAGAATCCTGATCTATTTTGAGCTTATATTAATGTTAGGTGAGGGATAGTCTAGTAAGTACCGATTACTGTGATTATATATGCAAGGTTTAGGCTTGCAAGTCTATACTGTGTAATGAAACATGAAAAGAGGTCTAACTTCACTTAAAATTACATTTTCTCTTTATAATAATTTACTACATACTATATTATATTCAATAATATTCTATACTTCTCGAGCAAAGTTCAGAGCTGTACACTCATTTATATTATATATGAATATAGAAGTATGTGATAGTGACAATGGAAAATAACAAAACATCCATTGCTAATGCAAAGCAAGAGAGAAAGTCTTATAAACGATCCACCAGATAGTAAGTAAAATGGTATTGGGGAATATTTTTTGACGGCTTAGAAATATACTGTAGTCTCCGCCTAAGACACTACCGCTTACGATCCCGGTTCGCTTAACTCTTTCCAGACGCATCGCCGATATTTCGGCGTGAGTCCAGACCCCTAGCGGACGTATCACCGATATATCGGCTGTGATAGGGTGCCTCAGTATTGTTTCGTATGAACACGATCCATCTTTTATAATTACTTTATATTGCTATTGAAAAACTCGGAAAGGATTTAGGAAACAAAAATATCAAGTTTCACTTTGTTAAAGTGTGGGTTTGGGGAAAAATGAGTGAATTAGTTCTTGCGGTCTTGCATCAACTAAACAATGTATCCGCACTCAGTATAAATTTCATATCTCAAAACAAAAATAGGAATTTTGCTTTCAAATAAAAAGCAGCGCATTCAGAAATTTATGTATTGTGCTCTTGGCCTGTATATGATAAGATAGATATATGCTGATTTGCTTGCACATATGTTTGGTCAATATAACTTTTTCTGTCAACATGTATTTTCCTCACGACCATCGCCATTTCTAACCCTTCTAATGAATACTTATGTTCAAAATTAATCCTTGTTTCATATCGGGAAGTATTCCTCATTCAATTTCCTTAAATTTGATATATCATGTTACGTTTTGAGTGATGGTTATGCTTCTATGAAGTTATTTTGTACACTACCTGCATAGCCAAATCGAGCCACAAGTTAATTATGTCTAGACCCCCAAAAAACTACGTCCGGAAAGAGTTAAGATCCCCCTGATTTAAGAGAACATAATTTTTACCATACAAAAACCACCCCTAAGATCCCACAGTGATTCATTTATTCATTGACGACATCAGAATCACAGATATCTAAATTCAGAGAAACATTTCTCTTGTGATTCATTGAACAAGTACGTTATAAGTTCTTCGAGCACAGCTGATTAGGCTTAAATTGACTAATCTTAAATCCTAGAGAGGCTATCTAGTGTTTTACAGCATTCACATGTGTTATGCATCATAGGCCTAGGTCTAACTAATCATTACATGCAGTCACCTAAACAACGGTCAGAAACCTTCTCTTACACCAAAGATACATTTCCAGTGACCAATCAAAAAACATTTCAGTCCCCCAACCCCCCAACATTTCACCAACAAGTCCTAGATCTATGTGTCTGTGGGAAGTTGGAGTGTGAAAACGCTGTCCATCACTCTCTTTGTTCGACATGAGAGGCAGTCTCACCAAATATCCAGTTTTCTAGGGCTTGTCATGCAAGCTGTGCAGATTATAGAGAAAATTTCCTTTTGTCAAGCTTTACCTGTCGGCATGATTCGTGGATCGGAGCGTTCGTTTAGAAGGAATGACAGTGCATTTTGTACGTCTAAATTAAATTAAATTAAAAATCCGTCAGATGACGAAAGAGTGTGTTTGAGCGAAGCGTGCTTTTGTACGGTGTGCGTTTAGGCAGAGACTACTGTAAAGGATGTTGACAACCCCCCTACAGATTGAACTCCCCTCCTACTTCTACTGCTTGCCTCATGAACTCTTTTCTTCATGACTGCCTCATTTTTTAAAATGTACAATATAGAGACCAAATACAGATAATTAATCAAATTAACTAGGAGAATAGGGACTACAAATTTACATAAGTATAAATCAAGTTTGGAATGTTTTATTCACACATTTGCCTTGCTAGGACGTTCTGATAATTATAGGAATTATAACCCTAACCCCGACTTTGGGCTATAAAAGGATAATAACTGCTCAGAGCAGGGTTAGACTAAACCTTCTCTCATGATATAACCTGAATCCAGCATGAGAATAAAACTTTCTAAAATTAAAATGGAAGATTGCTGAGGATCCAGATTGGAAAACACAAACTTTCCTGGATAATCAGAGGTGGAGGTGTGAAATTAATTTGACCTCTGCCAGCCACTCTGATTGGAAAATAATTAGATCTAGATCTAGATCTACATCTAGATCTACATGCATCTAGATTCTAGTCTATTGTGTTCCCCTCGGCCCAGCTCGCGACTTGGTGAGCATCTACCCCGATTGTCCGCTCATGTTATTGTATGTGTGTGTGTGAGTCTTTAAATTATTGTTGCCACGGCTAGCCCCCCTGAAACCCCCCTCCCCCCACTGTTGTTGCATTGATATGTAAACACGACTCTCCGCTCATGTTATTGTTTCGCATTTGTGTGTTTTCTTTAACAATTCCAGGGACCAGGGGGCAAGCCCCTCCCCACTGTTGGATGATACACGGTGGTCCACCAAAGTTAAATCCCCTGACCACTCTCAACCACCACCTCTAGCTCACCTCGCCTCGCCAGTCGCCGCTGGATAAGGCTTGCGCTGTGCGTGTGCGAAGTCGCCCGCGGAACTACCTTTTACTTTTGTCCACACGTAGAGTACTATGAGTGTGTAGTTAATTAGGTAATCACAGGCCGAGATGGGTGGTCCGGTAAAGTACAATCCAGCCTCTAAGTCAATAGTCTAGTTTACAATGTTTTACAGTTAGAGCTATTTTACACGACACAGGAGACTGAGGAGTGAGTGTCAGGATATTGGTCCTTCTTGGAAGATTGCCGAGATTCATAAAAGCTAGACTCTAGATCTAGACTTAGATTCTATAAATAGATCTATAGATCTATATCTATATAGATCTAGAATCTAGGGTGCTTTTTTGGTAGTTCCCACCCCCCTTATTTGAGCCTGACCTACATCTAGATCTAGATCTAGATCTATATGTTTGATTCGCGGTGAGCTAAGATATCAAACCTAACAACTGCAAAACATTAAATTAAATTATGGTAAAATTCAGGGGGGCATGCCCCCCTGAAACCCCCCTTCCTATTTTTATTAGGTCAGGGGGGCAAGCCCCCTGAAACCCCCCTACTCTTGTGGCCCAAATCCGTGAATAAAATTGCGGGGTGGGAACTACCGAAAAAGCGCCGAATCTAGTCCATAGACAGTCCATAGACTATGCCATAGAGTAGTATCATACTCACTCATAGAGTCATAGAGTCATAGTCTAAACTCATGGGTTAAATTTGTAAACCAAATCTGTTGATTCTAGATCTACTTCTTGTCCTTTGAACAACGATATTGGTTAATTTGTGGTTTGTTTCTTTACCTCTGAAGTTGCTTGATTAGTTTACTGTGCCCTGTGTGTAGTCCACAACACTTTTTCAGACCATCTTAGACGAGTACGAAGTAGACATGATTGTTTTGGAAAATAACCATGAAAATATTTGGGTTTCTTAATTTGAAGAGTTCTTTTCTTGACGTCATTGTGCAAGTCAAGGCTCAAAACGGTGATTCACCTTGTGTAACGTACCCTGTACCAATTTTCATGACGTAGGCCTCTATTAAAGTGGGGTACACGTATTGGGTCTTGCAGAAAATGATATGAGGACGTTTTACTTGCCGTTTTTAAAGAAGCCGAATGAAAAAAATTCAGTTGAACATCATCATCATCACTATCATCATCATTGTCACCATCAGCAACACCATATACCATCATAAAGTGCCGCATCTGAAAAAGACTATTATTTTTCTTTAATATTATATCAACAATCATCGTTCTTCGTTCATTTCTCTGCTACGCTATTTCAGCCCCTAATTCGTTGTAAGTGACAATTTCTTCAACTGGAATATTATTTTTCCCAATAGTTTATTGTGTTTCGTTGTCTTTAATGGAACACTAGCTGAGCCAGTACTATTTCTTTCTGCATAATATGGACCTTTTTTTCTCTAAATTACAACAGGTTTTTCTTGTCTCTTATCTTTGAAAAAAAATTCTGTGCGGGCTATAATAATATAACAGTCCACCCTGCCATACGGCCACCTGTACAAACAGCCACTTTCCATTAACCCCCTTGTATTTTTTATATACATGATATATATTAATTTAACTGTGTAAAACGGTCAGCTGTCCAACGCGTAGCAACTTTTTCACTTCGATCAATCTGCTTTAATAAGTTCTCTCTTCCGTTTATTATAATATTTGGCCTGAATCATCTAGTTTCTTTTTTTTTCGTGGGTAAGTTGTTGTCGCTTCTTTTGGGGTTGTTTAGGATTTCTGTTCATTTCTTTTGTTTAATCGCTGGGGGTTTTCTGCCCCCCCCCCCCTCTCGCCCCATAGCATCCTTTTTAAAAGATCCCATTTCTTAAAGTTCAATATGTTTTCTAGAGCTTGAAACCTGCCATACTTACATTCGTTGAACATTGTTTTGAATAAAAATTCAGAAAAAAAAGCTTTCAATTATATTTTATTATAGACAGACCAGCTGATGTAACAGCAAACATTATGAGATCATACTATTCACAGGGACGGCTCGTATGGTTTGTAGAACGGACCGACTGTCATTCACGCACTCACACCGATCTCTCACCCCCTCCTCTTTACCCCCACCACCTCCCCCTTACCT
>NW_004797278.1:1372994-1375299 GCF_000002075.1 Aplysia californica | reverse complement strand
AATATAATATATATTACTTTCCGTTTTTATACCTACATCACATATTTGCTTTGGCTTTACTATCCCTCACAACGGTTTCAACAGCTTATTTTGCTATTTTCATTTGCTTTGGGATAGAGAGTCACAGCGGGGGCCAAAAACTAATAGATCTAGTCCCAAAAATGCGAGCACTGACGGCAACAACACACTGTTTTGGTGATAGTATTATAGATGAAATACCGTGTATTAAATGTTCAAAACAGTCGTATCGTCCAATTATGAAGTAAACAACTGAGAAGCTAGACTGGCAACCTGAGAGCGACTTGTGGGCAAGGAGGTTATACAAAAGGCCTAATTAAGGTTGTTGTAGGTCTTGCTTGTGGGTGAAACCGACAGCTGGGAACCGTTGCGTTTTTGTTGTTGTTGTTGTTGTTGTTGTTGTTGTTGTTGTTTTTTGTTTTGTTTTGGTAAGTGTTTTACGGCGCTCGCAACTGCATAAGGTCATATATGAGCGCGAGGGACACACCTAATATTTTCTGTTAGTAGGAAATTTTGAATTTTGCCCGGGAGGCAGCCGAAGCCTACAGTCTAATCGACTTTAAAATTAGACCACCAATTAGGGATCTTTAACGTGCGCAACTTGCACTCGGGCCCTCCGAGATTTTTTGCCCTTTGTCCGAGAAGGCTTGGTGTAGATCTTTCCTACCAGAAGATCAGATGAGGCAAAAAGACGCCAGTAAGAAGGAGTCAAGGAGTAGCGTAGAAAGGCTGCCGAAAAAGCCAGCGAGCCCTGATGAGGGAGCAAAAGGTGGTGAGGGGGTGGGGCAGAATGAGGAGACGAAAGCAGACGACAGAACATTACAAGAGAGCAGGAAAGGAGGTGAAAGGAGACAATTTTAGAGAAGAAAAATTTTCGGTCGCTACCCGGATTCGAACCCGGAACCTTTGAATGCGAGGTCAACACCTTAACCTCTATAGGCCGCGAGAGTCCCCAACGTGGCGTTTGCAAAAAATTTGTTCGTCGAGACAGGTGGCAGTGACAGCAAGTTTGTGAGCCACCGTTGATAAAACAGAGACGAAAGAAAGAGAATATGTAGTAGTGCAACAACTTACTGAAACCCTGTCGTCTTTTTTTTATGGGGGCTTCAAAAATAATAGAAAGAGCGGGGCATGGGTTCCCTTTCGAAAGAAAAATATTTTGAGCACAACAAAAGGGGGTACCATGCTATTATCCCATTTTAAAAAAATCATTGATTTCCACAATAACTTTTAGATCTAGATCTACATCTAGATTAGAATTAGATCTAATTCTAGTTGACTAGCTCGACAAGCAGTTAATTCGAGCCAGAGATCAAGGAGTTTAGAACTACTTTTAAATCTCCTTGCCAGAGATCTATCTCGGCATTTGCCTTTAAATGATTTAACGAGTATACACACCACACACAGACCTTTATCTGTGGTTTAGTGAATATCAAATGTTTGTGACGTCAGAGAGCGAAACAAGAAAAGGATCTACACGTTAGCACTTGATTTTATCATGTTATTACTATTATTATTTTATAATTATTATCAACTACGGAAATAATTGCCTACCACCAGCTGTGTATGCCACATTTTTGCGCCTTGCTCCGCTTCCGGACTCCCCTGCCTGCGCCCTGCAATCTCCCTTTACGAATATCAATGGTCCACTGTCCAAAAGCTAAAACAAAATATGGCGACAAGCGTTGTAAACAAGGGGCAGTGCTCTTGATTTTGTAAACCGCACAGGCTGTTCTTTGGCCTTGTGTTGTGTGTCTACCTTTTTTCCCCTTGCTGTCTTTGGGACCCAATCAAGAAATACATCCCTAACAGCTCTGTATATGGCAGTGACAGTGTTCTATTCCTAACAAAATTAGGTAAGTCCTCATCATTATTAGGGCTAGCCTTTTCGCCAAGCCAAGACCAAACTCAAACCGTCACGATGTTTTGTGCTTCCCTTTGTTTTTGTTTTGATCTGAAGTCTGAAGAGAGATAAATTTCCTCCAATATCGGTGCCAATTGCCTAAGAGGTTCCGAGAACACATAGGTACGTGGTGCGTTATGACTTTACAAAATAGGCTACAGGTGAGAAAGACAATAGGTGGTAGAGTAATGCCTACATCTAGATCTAGATCTAGATTTAGTTAGATAATAATTAGGAAAGTGGCTATTCTGGCGCCGCTATTCTCACCCGCCCAGAAGTTCTCGCAAGATCAACTCCTCCCCTCTTCTCTCTCTCTCTCTGTCTCTTTCTGAATACTGTCTATCGGTGTGGACGATCAAATTATTGACCAAAACAAAGTTAAAA
>NW_004797278.1:1357020-1372676 GCF_000002075.1 Aplysia californica | reverse complement strand
TTAAGGTGTTAGCCTCTCATTCAAAGGTCCCGGGTTCGATTCCGGGTAGCGACCAAAAAATTTTCTTCTCTAAAATTGTCTCCTTTCACACATCCTTTCCTGATCTCTAACAATGTTCTGTTGTCTGCTTTCATTTCCACTTTCTGCCCCCACCCCCTCACCTCCTTTGCCCCCTCCTCTGGGCTCCTGACTCTTTCCTGCAGCCTTTCTACTGCTACTCCTTGGCTCCTCCTAACTGCTGTCTTTCTGCCACACCCCTGATCTTCTGGTAGGATAGATCTACACCTAGCCTTCTCGGACAAGGGCGAAAAATCTCGGAGGGCTCGTGTGCAAGTTGCGCACGTTAAAGATCCCTTGGTGGTCTAAAATGGATAAGAGTAGGCTTCGGCCGCCACCCGGGCAAAATTTAAAATTTCCCACCAAGGCGTCCAAGGAAAAAGTATTAGGTGTGTCCCGCGCGCTCATATATATATATATATGACCTTTTATGCAGTTGCGAGCGCCGTAAAACCAAACAAACAAACAAAACACGATAGTCGAAGTGACTATTTCGGGAAGATTGAAGAATACCGGACCACTGGTACATTATTGCGCGAGAAAGTGGGGCGGGTGGTTGGGGTGGAGGAGGGGGGAGGGGGGGTTCAGGGGGGTCTCCCCCCCTGACAAAATTTTAATGAATAGATCTACTGGTCCGAGATTTTCCATTGAGAGATATAGAGTCTATATTAAAAACAGGAAAATCATAAATTCTTAAGGCCTAAGGTTGAGACATAGGCAAAGTCAGTCCGCTGGTCCGGTATTCTTCAATCTTACCACTATTTCTCCGAACGTTCAGAGAAATAGTGCCGATCTTTATTTCTCCGAACGGTTTCCGGCTTCGGGTCTCGTGATTTTTTGTCTATTTATTGCGAGAGTTCAGCGCCAACTTTCATTCTGCCTCTGGTCTGGGAAGGAACACCGCATGGCAAGCCCGCCTACAGACAACCTTCAGTAACACCCATCATACACCCACCACCATCATGCACATGTACACATGCTAACTAAACATGACCAGTGGGCAACTTTTGAAAGTATGACGAGCTGAACTGTGGATGGAGAGACAGTGTGAGTGAAAGAGCGGGTGAAAGGAAGAATGTGCGAGTGTATCCACAGGCGACAGCAACTACAACTTGAAGACGACGACACCGACCCCCCTGGCCTGGTCCACAGCTCACGAACGAAAGGAAATGCAGCTCAGGCAGTGTTTTGCCTATAGATATTATTGTCCATGGTTCGCAGGGTGCAGGGGAATGAGTGAGATTTTCTTTGTGTGTGCCTGGAGGGAGGGGGTGGGGTATGAAAGTCATGCGGACGGGGATGAGCCGCGGGAGAGAACACGGGAATTAAATGAATGAGTGAAACTGAAAGAGACGAACGACTCATGAGCCCTGGAGTGAATGGATCCTGTGTTTCTATTTTTGTATATACTTTGAACTGTTACTAAATAAACGCTGAAATAAAGCCCAAAAAACAAACACATACACACACTCCTCACTCTTCACTTACTACCACACACAGACACACTCACACACGCACATACATACACACACAAACACAGGAGCAAATTTTTGGGTCTATATATCTATTTCAATTTTCAAGAGCTAGTCTAGAGATTTTTAGATGAGTGTAAAAACGTGAAAAAGAAATGTTTCACAACAGAAAGAAATCAAAATTAGAACAGCCCATAAACAACAACAAACATTAACAAATAAGGGCGTGTGTCCACCTGTCCGAAGAAGATTGGCTGTTTTAACGCTAAATGTGCATAATTTATTTTTAAAAAGTACAGGATATTACATGTAAATTATGGAATCACACACGTTAAGGGGCTTGCCAGTGTCAGTACATTGGTCGCAGCAGTTCTATGTGTCGTTATCAATAACCCTCCATAGATCTAGATCTAGATCTAGATCTAGATCTAGACAGCACACGAGTGAACACAACACATTACGTTTAAGAGCAGCACCCTTTATAGGCAACACGTCATCTGTAGCGTAAAACTGTTTGGAATTGTAGCATTTCTTTATATAAATACGGACATTTTTTGGACCGATTGAACCATATTGTGTACGAACAATCTTTGGTAGGCCTATACTATAATTATAGATCTATATAATATCCGAAATTTGCGGGAAAGGATGAGATTTCAGAGTGTTCGGAGAAATACATCTAGTGCCCAGCTTTATTTTCCCGAATGTTCGGAGAAATAATGCCGGCCTAAATTAAAGACAATCAGTAGTATGGCATCTGCGGCATAGTCATAGTCATAGATCTAGATCTAGACTCTAGATCTAGATTCTAGATCTAGATATTTTACCCTTGCACAAAATCAGCAACAAAACTCGGGCTACCAAAAAACCCCACAAAACAACAACACCAAAATGAATAATAATGTAAACGAAGTGACTATTTCTCCGAACGTTTGGAGAAATAGTGCCGATTTTTATAATTTCTCCGAACGGTTTCCAGCCTCCGCTCTCGTGATTGTTTGCCTATTTGCGAGAGTTCGGCGCCAACTTTCATATGCCATTCTGCGAGGTCTGGGAAGAAGCATTTTTTTCCCCAGGACATCGAATTCAATTTCTAGAGCAAGATATTTTTATATATTCAGATACTTCAGTTGTGGTTGTGGCAATGTTCTCTGGCTATACTTCATTTCAAAATACCTTCAAAAGGTATTGCGAGAAAAAAAGACTGTTCGACCTTGGCAGTAACCTATTTTAGTCACTCAGCAAAAACTAAAATCCTTCATGTAAAAAAAAATCCCCCCCCACTTCCATTCACACCTTACACACTCACGGACACCTACACACGCACACGCACACGCACACGCGCGCGCACACACACACACACACACACACACACACACACTTATTTATAATTTTATCAACAAATCTTGAGAACGTAAACCGTTCGGAAAAATAGAGTTCAACTTTATTTTCCCGAACGTTCGGAGAAATAGAGCCGGCCTTAAAAAAGTGTCCTCAATATTCGGTGGCGCCCTCTTCGAAAAAGTGCGGACTTTTCGATCAGAGTTACCCTACTCGTGTGAAAATTTAAAAATTTTAAAAGTGAAACTAACAAATTGTGCTATTCCTATTCTTCTTCTGGTGAAATGAAAGTTCAAAACCAAGACTGCATGCAGTGTCATCTGAACCAATGTGCGGACTTCCATGGACACCTTTTTGGCTCAGTGAACTATTTTGTCAGTACGATCTTTGGCCAAGAGACGGTCTACGAGGTCAAGATAACTTGCAAAGTCATTGGTCACTATTTATAACTTTAACCTGTAATTTGCTACGCCATTTTCCAAAGAATGCTGAAATTTTCCATTGAAAAAAGGTCTATGCCCTTTTTATAAGGGCCTGCGCGCTTCCCAATCAAAGTAAGTCATCCCTATGCCCTATGTTATAGGGCCTGCGCGCTTTCCGGGTAGGCCGGCTCTCGGCCTTTATAAAGGGCCTGCGCGCTTCCAGGGTTTAAAAGTTTGTCCACTTGTAGTGTACGGTTTGATAGTTTCCGTCTACGAAGCCTAGCTTATTATAGTGAAGTGGAGGGCCATGCACATAGCTGTGATAGCCTCTATGCTATGCGTACGGGAGCCGTACGCATAGCCACTTCGTTTAAAAAAAAGGCCACCTTTATTCTCAGGCCACCTTAATTTTCACCCCGGTGAGAATAACCCTTGTCTCACTGTTCTCACCCCGGGTGAGAATAATTCATGACTCGATATTCTCACCCCCCCCCCCCCCCTGGTGGGTGGGTGAGAATAGCTCCCACCCCATGTGGACATTAGGTGAGGAGTCCCCCCTGACCTCTTGCAGGATGCTAGTAGCTTACCGCATGTGGTTGGGAACGAATAATAAAATAATAATTTAAAAACATTTTTCGCCTCTCCAATGAAAAAAAAAAGGCTCACTGCCGACACCATTGAGCAGGATGTGGGACCAGCCGCCGGCTGGCCCATTCGTTGTTTACACACTGACTTAACGATGGCAGGCTTTCTTTCCTTCCTACTTTTGGCTGGCCTCCGTTAGGAGGGCGGCAGTCTGCCACAGGCAGACAGGTAAGAGGCAATCTCTTTTGGCCTCGTCCAGAGTACATCTGGGCCCGGTCTCGCGTTGTTCTCCATAAGTGGGCCTTGATGTAAGATGGCAGGCCTCTCACTCTCTGCCTGCACACAATAAATGGTTCAAGGAACAGAGAGTGTGTACAATTGTAACGAGACACAAGCACGAGACAATTAATTTATGCTCTTGCACGACGATAGAAGGGTTGTAAATTATTCAGACCAAGTGGGCAAGGGAGTTAAATCGTTTAACTAGTTTAATAATTATTTTTTATCAAGCAATCCAAGCTCTTTCCTTCACTTTCATTTTTTTTCTTCTATTCTTCTTGCTTTTTCTGTCTCCTTTCTTCTTTTTTTGGAGTTTAGAGCCAAAAAAGAGCCAGAGAGCCAAATGACATTCTCCGGGTGAGACGCAATCCAAAAGAGCCAAATTTCTGGGATTTGGCTCCAATCTGACAACCCTGACTGTGACTAGATCTTTGTCTATTCGGACACCAACACGATCCTGTGCAGCATCAGCCCCGGTAACCTCAGCCCTGATCCCTCTTGGGTCGTTTCCGGTAAAACAAGGGAGGGGGTGAGAATAGCGAGACATAGGTTATTCTCTCACGGGGTGAGAATAACCACGTCTTTATTTTCACCCTGGGTGAGAATAACCCATGTCTCGCTATTCTCACCAGTAGGGGGGGGGGGTGAGAATAGCAGCGCTTTTTCGGTAGTTCCCACCCCGCAAATCTTATTCGCCAGTTTTGGCCCCATGAGTAGGGGGTCTGACCTAATTAAAGTATGGTGGGGGGGTTTCAGGGGGGCATGCCCCCATGAATTTTACCTTAATTTGATGTTTTGCAGTTGTTGGGTTTGATATATTAGCTCGCCGCTCATCAAACGTATAGATCTACATGTAGATCTAGGTAGGCTGTAATAAAGGGGGGGGGGGGACTACCGAAAAAGCACCAGAATAGCTCCCACCCTGGTGTGGGCATGAGGCGCCCCCCTGACCTCTCGCTGGTCGATAAAATCACATAAATAGATAGGCCCTTGGTGGCTTACTGCATCTGGTTGGGAACGAATAATAATAGGCCAGTGCTACTCGCCCAATGTCGGGTGACTAGCGTCAGGTGAAGGCCATTTCACATCATGAACAGCCAGGGTTGGGTTGATTTAAATCAGTTGATTTTTTAAATGTAAAACAACTTGATTTTTAAAATAAAAATCTGTGATTTAAATCACTTTAAAAAAAAATAATTTTTATTCAGTTTTTACATATTTCAACATTCAGAATTCCTTTCCTTGGTTTCATTAAACAGATATAAGGTTTAGTAGACTAAATAATCATGCTAAAAAGTCTGCTTTCCCCCCTTTCACTGTAAAATAATACAGTATTCAATTTACTTTTTTTTCCATAATTGAAATCAGAGCTGTGTTGATTTAAATCAGTTGATTTTCTTTATTTTAATCAACTTGTGATTTAAATCTCTTTTCAAAGAAATGTATTCAGTTTTTACATATTTAAACATTCTGAATTTCTTTCCTTGGTTTTATTAAACAGATATTAGGTTTAGTAGACTAAATATAATCATGCTTAAAAGTCTGCTTTCCCCTCTGTCACTGTAAAATAATACAGTACTCAATTTAATTTTCTTTTTCATAATTGAAAACCAGGGTTGGGTTGATTTAAATCAGTTGATTTTAAAAAATTTGAATCAACTTGATTTTAAAAATAAAACTCAGTAATTTAAATCGCTTGAAAAAAATGTATTCTGTTTTTACATCTTTAAACATTCAGAATTCCTTTCCTTGGTTTTATAAAACAGATATAAGGTTTAGTAGACTAAAATAATAATGTTTAAAAGTCTGCTTTCCCCCCTGTCACTGTAAGTAGTAAAATAATACAGTATTCAATTTACTTTTTTTTCATAATTGAAATTAGCATTTTCTTTTTCTTTTTACCCAAGCACAAGCGCGCATACACACACACACACACACACACTGTAATAAAAAGCGAGTTTATCTTTGCATAATTACCCCCCCCCCCCCCTTCCTTTTAGACTGACATTTTCTTCATTTTTTTGTCTGTAGCCATAATTCACTGATAATAGCAGATAAGGTTTTCTTTTGCAATTGCTTAAATTAATCATTAGTTAAAATAAAGACAATGCATTTTGCACTAAAAGAACACACTTGTAGCCACCTAAAATCCCAAACTGTGTCGACATTTAAAAAAAAAAAAAATTTAATAAAAAAAAGCCGATTTAAATTTTAAAAATAAAAAAAAGCCGATTTAAATTTAAAAAATCTGATTTAAATTTTTAAAATCTATTTAAAAAATTTTTATTTAAAAAAATAAAAAAGTCACCAACCCTGTGAACGGCAAACAACAGTGAAAAAAACCCGAGCTACACTCTATGGTTATGCAAGAATGAAATGTCAAGAGCAGTAGAACATTTTTTTTTTTCCGGTTACGTTCCAGTACTCATAAATTCCTAATTTTTTTAAGGCTATTTGATTTTTTTTAAAAGATTGAGGTCATGGTAATGATAATCAGTAGTTGGCCTACATGAGGAAACAAGCGCCAAGCGCTCGTGAGTCATTTTCCAACCATATGCGGTAAAAAAACTAGCTACACTATAGAGGCCCTGGGTGATTTTATCGGCCTGCGAGAGGTCAGGGGTGAGGCCCCGCCTCATGCCCACATAGGGGTGGGGGTGAGAATATCGGGTCATGAGCTATTCTCACCTGGTGTGAGAATATTGGTAGCCTTCCCTAGAGTGAAGTAAAACAGTAGAAGTAGAAGTAGAACTAGTCAGTAGTAATAGTAGTTACTGAATTAGTGGAGACTTGGTAGTACAGTGTAATAGAGAAGTTTTCTTTAGAAGTGTAGCTCTCTAGTAACTTAGGGGTGGCCTTTTTCCATTTTCCTACATTTGATCGGATTTTTCGAATTTGGGTAATACGCAGTGGCAGGGCGCCATTGGTGCAATTGGTGCAAGCGCTCCACCTAACCCTGGCCTTCACCCCCCCCCCCCCTTTTTCTAATTGTTCTAAACCAGTCAGTGCTCTAGATCTACACTACTACATCCTTGTGATCCGTCACCCGCTGGCTGAGCCAGTGAAGAGACAGACGGCGAGGATGGTTTATGCTCGTCGCACCGCTTGCGGTAGTGTCTGCTGGGAGCAAGCAAAATCTTTGCACCAAAGTTATTTTTGTTACAGTAGGGAAATCTATGCATCGTTCTTCCCGCACAAGAAGAAAGGTGCATGAAACTGCTCTTCGCAGCACCAATTTCGTGCAAGCTAAAAATTTGATCCAAGTTTCTGCGAGCCTATCTACTACACTATACTAGTAGAGTCAACCAACGGTAGCTCAATGAAGAATGGGTATCGAAACTGTTGTTTCCCTCTATTGTGTAGCAAGTCCTGGTGCAGCACGAAGTACATTTGTAATTAGAAATCTTTAAATCTTCTCAGGTTGTGGGCAGAGTGTTTTGTTTGTTTTGTTTCACTTTATTGCAGCTTTTATGCGGTTTCATCCAGAAACAGTTGTAAATTTCGAAAGATGTAGATTACGGGATATCCTGCAGATTCTAATTGACTTTCTCTAGAAATCTTAATAGTAGCTACTAAGCCTATTGCCCATTTGCTCACTTTCCAATTATGCACCACCTTGTCTGCAACCCACGCGACGCCACTGGTAATAGGGTAAGATTTGGCAATCACATTTCCGGATAACTGACTGAATTTGGATTCAGGTGATAACCATTGGTGTTAGGGAAAGGACCCAGTGCATACTGCCAAATGACTTCATAAAAAAAATTATTCACTTGATTCTAACTTGGATTACTTGGTTCCAGAGCTAGTATCATAGCAGGCAGCACATGTCCATAGCTGCTCATCTCTCCTTTCCAGCGTCCACCCCGGGGGTCTTCCTGCTAATTGTCTCCATGACATTTGATTCAGTCAAGGCCAGTGTGGTTTTCCTCCATGGAGGGGTAAATGTTTTCAAGATTCTCATTTTGACACAATACGACTTAAGGGGAGGAGCGCCCCTTGATTTTGCTGATTTTGGGTCAGGCTATGCACATTGAGATGTTGGCTGATTATTGAAGATCAACCAGTTTTTTTTGTCTAAAAATAGCATGGAGATATTTGAGAAAGTCTTTATTCTCCTCGTAAATTGCCTTTGAAAACATGAGGATGGGTTAATATAGTAAATTTTCACAATAATTGTCGTTTTTCGCAAAATGTCATTTTTTTGCAGTTTTTTCCCTACTCCTTCCTTAGTTTTCATCCTTTTGACATTTAACGTTTTGGAAACATAAATGGCACAGCTGCCATCAATGTATCAGTGAGATATTTGCGAACAAAATTACACTTTTCTATTGACAAGCGATTACAAAACCTAAATTTAAAAAAGTTTTTTTATACTTTGGGAAAATTCTCTCTTTTTTTTTCTCTTGCACTTATTGAAAAAAAACCCTCACTGTTACACTAATAGGGTCTGGTTCAGGTATACTCTTACCAAATTTGGTCACATTTAGTCTGTAAATAAGAAAGCCTTAGGGATTTGAAATTCATTGTTTATTTTCAAGATGGCTTCTGTTTCCATAGCAACTGCTGTAGCTATGCCAAAATAAAATTGCTTATCAAGAGATTTTACTAATGCTTAACTTATATATGTACAGTCGAACCTGCCCTGACGGCCACCTCTATAAGACGGCCACCTGTACAAACGGCCACTTTTCATTTTCCCCCTCGCGTTTTTTCTATATAATTTAACTGTGTAAAACGGGCACCTGTCCAACGCGGCCGCAGCCACCATATTTTAACCCACAACCCCTATCACACCAAGCAATAACACCTGTCTTAGACGGCCACCTTAGTGACTCCCTTACGTTTTGTCATAAATTGTGCCTGGCGTTTTGAGCGAGCCATCATAATCCAATCACCTGTCGTTGTTGTTTGGTAATCCCTCCAACCGATCATGTTGCGTAGGCCCCTCCCACTGTTGACCAATAGATACCAATTCCCAGCTTCTGGTGAGGGAAGCGTGTGATCCCGCATAACCTGTAAGCCCCGCCGAGAACTCATACACAAATCGTAAGTGAGATGAGTGGTCACTGTTTCCTCAGTCTGTAACAAAGTAACAATGGACGTCATCATGAACTTGTGACAAGAGTATCGCTCGTTCTTTGAGTGGTGGCGACCCATATGTTTGTTTTACCGCTGCACTCGGTCTTCCTCGTCTGATGCATTTAGTTTTATTGTCACCCTTGCGCAAAATCAGCAACAAAATAAAAAGAACAAACGAAATACAAAACAACAACAACAAAAACTACAACAATGCGGCTACTTTCGATTGAGACCTCAGATGGGAATGGTTTGTTTTCTTCATCTTGATCAGTCCTGCCTAAGACGGCCACCTGTCTTATACGGTCACTTTTCTCCTTGACAATGGGTGGCCGTCTTTACTTAGATTTGATCTCGGGCAACAAACATAGAAAATGGCCCTCAAGGGTTGCTCCTCCTGTTAATTTGTCTGTTACGTAATAATCAATTGTGTTTTTTTTTTCAAAATTGTAAGGGACACCAGTTGCAGCTGTCAGATGTGAGAAGCCAATCACAAGACTTATTGTGGTCAAGAAAAGTACAGGTCCCAAGGTCAGGGTCATATTTTATTGCGCTCAGAATGCAGTAGTGTAGTTAGATTTGGAGATGCTGATACTGATAGATCTTGAAAGCTATGTATACATATATATCAACATTTCCCATGTGTGTGGGGTTCAAGAATCTCTCAACACGGCAACCATGGTTGTGGCAGTCGGCACTTGAAGCCATTAATTAAAATTATTGAAGAAAATGGCTGTGTTGTAAATTGTAAGTTTTGTGTAACTACATAACAACACAAAAGTATTATAACTATAATTTTTTAAACTTCTGCATCACATTGGATACAACAAGGGAGGAGTCTAAAGTGTGCATTGAACCCACCATTAACCCCTTCATTGCCTTATAAATGACGTACCTGGTACATCATGAAAATGCATAATTTTGAGCTCTGTGCCATACCTCTTAGCCCTTATTTCTGAATTCATAACTATGAAATTAAACTGGGAAGATTTTCGACATATTTAAGAAAGAACGTAGTTGGAAAACCCCCCCAATATTTTAATCAAGAAATATGTGGTAGGCCTACCGGAATCTTACACATTGTTCCTGGATTTACTAATATTGAATTATAAAATGTTGGAGAGTGGAAATAATATAATGCACTGGCTAACTTCCACTCAGAGATCTAAAACTGAAGCTCTGCACATATGGAGTATTTTTATATATTCTATGGCCAAATCAAATGAATGACTATTTCTCTCTTCCTTCCTCCCATTTTTACTAGATTATGATGACACTGTTTAAGATGACCACTTTTCTCCTAGACAATTAAAAAAATTAAATCTCTTGTTTGTTTTAGTATGGTTTTACAGCGCTTGCAACTGATAAGGTCATATAAGCGCCAAGGGGTGGATGTCAACAGAAAAGTTCAAATGGGGAATCAGGCTTACTCTGCTCGCCTCTCTAGCCTCAACAGCACAAAGTCTGCTTCGGCTATCAAGGCACCCCGGAAATAACAGTTCGCAAGAGAGTGACAAAAATACAGAAGAAGTAGAGGAAAAATGATGATAGTAAGGATGAAGAAAGAAAAAGCAGCAGTTCTCCCATTTGTTCCGGCACAGTATTAACATCATGGCATTGATAAATCAACCCATTTACAATTCTACAGTACATTTAATATCTCCCTTTGGGAAAGACCTGAAGACACTTCAGTCAGTAGCACTGCCCTGGTGGGGGGGGGGGGGGGGTTGAATCTCTGATAGTCTGATCATGAGTTTGACTCCTTATCTGCCCATTACCGACATATCGGCAGCCCGACCATACCATTT
This sequence comes from Aplysia californica, assembly GCF_000002075.1. Taxonomy (NCBI): domain Eukaryota; kingdom Metazoa; phylum Mollusca; class Gastropoda; order Aplysiida; family Aplysiidae; genus Aplysia; species Aplysia californica. The sequence continues at coordinate 1,361,633 of NW_004797278.1, read as the reverse complement.
TCGCTCATTACTGATACATCGGCACTGGCTATACACCAACTTTATTTAGTTTGTAAATGCTTGATCCATAGTTTTAAGTTTTGATATAAACAAATCTCTAAAGTAGAAACTTCCTGCAACGAAATAGATTCTATAGTGTCTATTACTACGCAAGTGGGTCGAAAGTTGAAATAGTTGGAGTTGGAGTATTTTGTGTGATGTGTTTTTGAATTTTTGAAACAAAAAGATGAAAGATGACCACACCCTTTTCTAGTTGTAGCTATGTTTCTGAGCCTGGTAGCTAATGTTGATAACCACACAGGCACATATAACTTGAAGAACAGACCAGGGCATTTTTTCTTTAGTTATTTTGAGGACAGAGATGATAATGTCCCATAAATCCTTAGTTAAATTTTGTTAATGCGCAATATATCATATGATGATTACTACTACTACTACTACTACCACACAGTCAAGAGCAAAGCTCAGCATAGTGACTGGTACCTCGCTTTTATAGACCATTTCAGAATTCTGCCAATGAACAATTTTTTTTTGGTCTTCAGTAGAATGCTTTTTTAATATTTTGCTTTATAAATATTATGGCTTACTTGTGAGCATGTGTGGGCTTTAACCCAACAGTTGACAAACCTAGCCTTATCTGGTATGGTTTTTGGCACCATGAGCATATTTGTATTTTCGGATTTGCTTGCAGTACTTAAAATAAATGCTTAGCCATTTACTGTTTATGAATTTGATATTTGGTAATAGGGAATTGAGATTAATATTTAAGTGAGGTCGGGAGTATTTTTCTTTTATGGAATTTTTGGCCACACCCAGATAGTTTGATAATTAAGTGCCCCTGCCTTTGAATTTGAAGTGACTTCCATGGTAGATAATGGGGAGTTTGAAAGAAATCACAAGAAATCTCTCCCCCTCCCCCTCCCAAGTACTTCAGGACTTCCTTTCTTTCTCTTGCCTTGTGGATTCCCTCATTTTAGGCTTGGTGGGTAATTTTTCTTTTTTCTAAAGGTGTGTATAATCCACATTCATTTTTTTCTTTTTGATTTCTATATATTCTGTTTTCTGTTGATTTCTTTGCTTTCATAGTTGTTCACGTCTTAAGGTGTCAGGCCATTGAATTTTTGGTATTTTTCTTAAGCAGCTACTGATACGCGCCTGTAGCTTTTTAGAAAGTTTATTTTATTTCTGATCCATAAAGAAGAACACCTCAGACTCTGGTGTTTAAAACCCTTGTCTTGGTTTTTGTTCCGATAATTCCTGTTTTCATTTATATGTTTCTTAGCTGTGTGAATGCACCCCTTGCCTTGACTCTTGACTACTCATAATTCTTTCTTGTCTTTACCCTAATCTCCAATGCCAGAGGGGTTTTTGACCGGTGCTCTGTTACCGTCTGCTCTTTTCTTTCCAAGTGTCCGAAATCTCTCTTTCTCTCTCTCTCTCTCTCTCTCTCTCTCTCTCTCTCTCTCTCTCTCTCTCTCTCTCTCTCTCTCTCTCTCTCACACACACACACACACACAGAGAGAGAGAGAGAGAGAGAGACAGAGAGACTCTCTCTCTCTCTCTCTCTCTCTCTCTCTGTGGGGGGATTTGGGGGGGGGGGGGGTATCCTTGTGAAATGTGGGTGTTAACGATTTCGCAGGCCAGCCCTAAAGTTACTGAACTATAACTGGTGCTGACATCCATGTGGCAGCAAAGTGGGCACATACTTTTTTTTTTAAAACATTGATGTTTAAAGATTAGTTTTAAAATCTCCATAGAGTGTCATTGTTTGGAGGCTCCAGTGACTGAGTGAGTAGTGAGTTCAGATTCAAAAGTAATGTCAAGCAAGTGTCGGTGTCGTGGTCACTTGGGTTTATCCTTGAACAAGACACCACACAACTCTATAAAAAAAATTTAAAAAAATAAATAACGCAAACCAGGGCGCTGTACAGTGGCGATCAGCAGTGGCTTGTTTGTGAAATTGTGCTCTATTGTTGTAATATTGTGTATTTTTTATATATTTATGTGTGTACATGATGTATTTCTAATGATGTACAATGTATTTATGTACCTGTATCATGTATGTTTACCGTATTGTAACCCAAATTTCCCCACGGGGGTCAATGATAAGTAACTATTTTATGTATGTGTCTTACAAAACCAAACATGTCCTTGGACGACTAGGGTTACCATACGCCAGACTGATGTAAACAACACGAAAGTCAAGATGACAAAGACGAGATTATGTTTGAGATACGGGCAGAGTCCGTGCCGTGCTCATTGGCCCAAAACTCTGAGAAATTCCACTAAATCCAATAAAGAACTTACCCCCCCCCCTTCCGACACACACGCACGCGCGCGCGCACACACACACACACACACAGACACACACGCACACACACATACACACTCTCTCTCTCATTTTCTCTCTCTCTCACTTTCTCTCTCTCTCTCTCTCTCTCTCTCTCTCTCTCTCTCTCTCTCTCTCTGTGTCTGTCTGTCTCGCGCACTCACACATTAATACAGACAGACAGACAGACAGACAGACAGACAGACAGACAGACAGACAGACAGACAGACAGACAGACACTATTGTCCGTGCCAGCTACATCAAATTTAAATGAAACACACCACCCCCCCTCCTTTTTTTTTGCTAGCAACGACAACTCGATGTCCCCAAACCTTCGCCACTCCTCGCCCAGCTGCTTTGATATTACATCGGCCTGCGGTAATATTATATCGTTATTTTGCTGCTTTCTTTTGATACACCTAGAAAATCGAAGACACGAACCTTTGTCTGGCTGACATCCAGTGCAACGATTCCTGGTTGTTTTGCTCTCGGAGACCATGCATTTCTGCATTTTAAAAAAATGTTGGTCAGCTGCAAGTTGGTTTTGTATTATAGATTACTTTCTCATTTTCCTGCCCATCTCCATTTGAGCCAGATTTTTCGCTATTGGTAATGTCTATATCTGTCCTGTCTGTCTGTCTGTCTATCTGTCTGTCTGTCTGTCTGTCTGTCTGTCTGTCTGTCTGTCTGTCTGTCTGTCTGTCTGTCTGTCTGTCATTTGGAGATAATTCCTCCTGTGGATGAATGAAGGGTGTCTCTGGTAAGTCCTATTTTTTAAAATCTATTCCTCTTTTGTTTTTGTCAGTTTAAACTTAACCTCTGTACTAAATAGCCGTTAGTGTGTAGTTGTGATACCCAAACAAGTAATAATTTATCATACTGCATTTTTCGAGATACTCCCATTGCCCCCCCCCCCTTTCCCGCCCTAAATCCGGCAGTTGGGCAGTTTTTAATAGAAAGCTGCTACTGTGTATCATGGTCGTAGTAAGATCATACTTGCAGGCTTTTTTTGTGCATTTGTTACTCTCTTGTAACACCTCCAATCTTCGGCACTTATAATATATGACCTTATTGTGTGGCAAGTGCCGTAAAACTCTTTACTTGGGGTGGGGGATAAGGAATGTTCTGATTCACACTTCGAGACAGACTGTCGAAATGGAAATGTGCAGTGCAGGGAAAAGAATCGGCTGCGTGTTGTAGCCCTCACTGCTTGCTGTGAGGAGATTGAATTCAGTAATGCGATCATGTCTATTAGGCAATTCCAATTTCTCTCCAGTCGCCGAGATATCATTTTATGCTGTTGTCTGGGCGGGTGGTTGGAGGGTGCCACTGGTAATTCCTACTTCTTTGCTTTTTCTCTGTTGTTTCTGTCTGTTCTGTCTGTCTGTCCACAAAATGACCATTATTTTGTCGATTTGCTTCTGTTTACTCAAAAACTCCAGCCGTTGCATGAGATTTTGTTTTCCTATTATTTGCTAATTTAGAGATGTCGAATACACTGTGTACTTTGTTTTGCTTATAAAATATATGGCTTGAGAGAAGGACCAGAGTTTTCATCTTGTTACACATAGTAATGCCTGGCGTCTGTGATGCAGCTGTCAGGTGCTTCGCTGTTACACGCAGAAGAACCGAGTTCGATTTCCATTTGGGGAGAATTCTTATGGTGTAGTCAAGGAGGTTATGTTGCAAGGTATCCTCGGTGTAGTCCTTCTCCCGGTCTTTGTGCTGGGACGTTGTACTCCTCTTAGCCTGGGTTGACCATGACAGGGCAGGGTCGAAGCCCCCCCCCTCTCCCCCCTAAACTAAATGTGATCTAACTTGTGTCAATGAGGACGTAAAAGATTCATAAAAATGCCCCAAAACAACAGTGTATTGTATCGACCTTACCAGGTTGTTCCTTGCCGTGATTATCATATTATGTTGATCTGTTTCTGAGAAAAAATCATGTAGGTCTAAAAGATATTAGACAGATAGGTAGGTGTGCATATTTGCCTTTTTGTGACCTTTCTATCCCTTTGGGTTTTTGTCTTTACCCCGTGAAGTGTGGCTGGTTGACGTTGTAGGAATAAGCCTCTTGTTATGGCACATTTCGATTTTGTGTAAGTCTAGCTCTGCATAGGCATTTTTCTGTAATGTCATGCTCTTACTGTGCTGGAACAACAGGGGGGGGGGTGTGTGCTGCCTTTTCTTTCCTCATCCTATCGTCATTTTTATTCTACTTCTTTTGTATGTTTGTCACTCTCTTGTGAACTGCTATTCCCGGGGTGCCTTGAGAGTCGAAGCA
>NW_004797278.1:1329041-1355801 GCF_000002075.1 Aplysia californica | reverse complement strand
ACACACACACCAGCGCTTGCGCACACGCACAAACACGTGAGCCACCGTTGAGTTCACAGTTACAGTAAAGCACTAGCCTTTGCAAGAAGAGTTACAAAGACATATATCTAACAACTGGTCCAGGCGCAAATTGAAAGTGTGTGTGAATGGAAAGGGGAGAAAAAGGGGGTAGGGAGAAGGGAGGAGGAGCTATTGCCTTGTTATAAACGACTGAGAATTTTCAAGTCTTTTGTCACATTGTCCCGGTTGTCTTGGAAACGCGAATGGCTAGCTACGTGCGAGGTCCTCGGATGTTGAGACTCGGCGATACCGCAGTGGGAGACGAGTCGATAGTGCTCTCGCTCTCCATCCATGACCCAGTCTGTTTGTTGACAGTGGCGGTGCGTGCGTAATAACTCCACCGGCTGGGCTGCCGTCTTCTTTACCAGGTTGTCAGTACCTCCGAGACAGTACTCTCAAGCTTTAGTTGAATAAGGACAGGTATTGTCGGGCTTTCCCCCCCCGCTCTTATATTTAAAAAAAAAAGTGTTTTAGATGCCCTTACACAAAAGGAAATCATATACCTTCTGAAGGTATATGTGGAGTTGATGCGCCTATATTTTTTACAGTCGTGATTCTTGTCATTTTCTCCATTTTTTTTAAAATCAGTAATTTTTTGCTTTATCCTGGACTTAAGGGGCACTTTTAAACTTTTTTCTGATTTTCCTTTTCTCCTATTATTATACCTCAATACTTTTGCCCTGGGTTTGTTTGATCTTTCAATTCAATGTGAGAACTTTTGCCAGGGGCCCTTGCAAACTATTTACAGTCATTTCGTATTCAAAGTCCTTTCAGAAGTCGTGATGCTCTACATCAGATCAGTAAAGCTGTTAGAAAATGAATATCAGTGTTTTCATGTATGCTTTTTTCCCCCCATTCAGATATATATAACTGCTCAGTGCTTTGGACCTTTCCTTGATAACAATGGAGGAAAATGATACAAAGAGCCATGTTAGTGTTCACTGGTTTCGACATGGTCTCCGTCTGCACGATAACCCAGCCCTACTAGACAGCTTGGAGAACTGTCGAGAGTTCTATCCAGTTTTCATATTGGATGGAAATGTTGCAGGTTTGTGTTTATTTATCAGAATTTTGTATGAAATGATTTTATTTGCTTTTGTAGTTGTGATGTGAAGTAAGAAGCCTACACAATGGTCTGATTAGGGAAGACATGTTGTTTTTTTTTAACACTTGCCTGATAACTTAACAACCAATGATGCTGGAATACTATGTTTTCCTTGTGCTTTTTTTTTCCTCGTGCAAGTTCTAATTTTACTTTAAAAGACCAAGAACTACCCATCTCATTATGGCCACAGACTCCCAGAGCATCCTGCGAAGGATTGAGAAAGGGCTGCTTCGGAGTGAATGGATGAACCCAATACAATACTATTATACTCATCACTTAAAGCCATCATGTGGATATTCTGTCCTGGGCACTCTGGAGGAAAGGGTATTGAGGAGGCTGATAGGCTGGCAGGCAGGGCCATGGTTGATGGTGAGGTGAAATTTGACAAAGGAGAAGTGTTGAGGACCTTCGAGGAAAAGTTGCGGGGTGAGGAAGACAGGGAGACAGCAGAACACCACGCAATCATTAGGATGCTGGAAATGGGGATAGAGAGGGGAGAAGGACGAAAGGAACGATTATTTGGAAAGGAAAGACGTCGCCATAATCAAACAGGCACTGGAACAATCAGTATGCATAGATACTTTGCTGGCTTTGGTGCAGAGAGGAACTGAGCACTTATGGACCTGTCTGATGTGCAATGACGTGGTTGCCCAGGACAGGTAATACAGGTATATTGGAATTTAGCAGTGTTGCTTCTTGACTAAACCCCAAGAATATACTTTCAAAGGATCACAGCTGTGGAGACTTTAGTAAAACCATTGCAAAGGATCACATGAGGTATAACATGAAGCATATGAGAGACTTGTCAAAATCTCTTGGACCCAGTGGTCTCTTTCAAAGAAGATTTGCCTGGAAGACACAAGAGTCTGTGTAAGAAGAAAGAACCTGCCACAAGTGACACTGTAGTAACTGCTGAAAGATGATCAGGAGTTCAGAAGAAGGGATGATGTGGTATTGGCTACTGGAGACTAGAGAATAAAGGAATTCCAACATGTTTTATGTTATTACTTTGTTCATTCTGTGAACACATATAATCAAAAGCAAAAATGAATAGATTGGAATTTGTGTGCTGTTTTGGGTTGCAGATAATTAACAGTATAAAAAGTCTGACCCAAAAAGGAACCCAAAGTATTTGATAACCCTTACTAAGGTGAAAAGCTAACAATTTGATCATATGTGTATTCCCCCCACCACCACCTCCCTCCCTCTCATACAATCACTGTTTATTATGACTTGAAGTAGTCTTTAAAAATTGATAAACTATTGTATTCTCCATTTACTCATCAGGTATTAGCTCAGCAGCGTTTCCTCGCATGCAGTTTCTATTTGAGACTCTACAAGATTTGGATGACAACCTCAGGTCCCATGGGTCTCGCTTGTTTGTACTGAGAGGGAAACCAGTGGATGTTTTTGCAAAAATGTTTGAGGTGAACATGATCTATTTTTTTCAGTGAGTGATAACCATTTTGAGTGTGTGTGTGTGGGGGGGGGGGGGGGGTCAGATTTTTTTCTTCTTTTGTTTTTGGGTTTTGGTAATGTCAGAATCTGAGTTCATTCATATGTGAATGAAACTGCCAGTGCTTTGCCTTCAGTTTAGTTTAGTTTTAGTAAGAGTTTTTCAACTCTTGGAACCCAAATAGGTCATATAAATGCCAAAAATTAGAGGTGGGGTGTTGATAGAGAGTGATATAAAAAGAAAAAGAGGAGAGTTTGGATTGTAGATGTTCGATAGATGAAGGAGCAAACAGCCTCAGAGCACCTGCCAACGTCCTACAGTGCTTTATGTAGAGGTGATTAAAAAATTGGATGCTAAAGCACATTTTGACTTGTGTTTCTAATGTGAGTGCAGTCTTCTTCAGAAGGAGTTTGGATTGCAATTTTTCACTTAACTTTAACTAATACAAATTTGTTCACTTTCATGCACAGACATCTGTAATAGTAAAGCACTGTTTAGTATGTGTGCTCCAAGTGTAGCTTTTTAAAAAAGTTGAAGTCGTGTAAAGGTGTCTGAATTGTTATTGTTTTACTCCCGTTTGCCTTCTGTTTAGGTGTAGACAAGGTTTTTTCCTAATTTACGCATGTAATTGAACTACAGTTCATATTTAGTCTGTAAAAATAATGGTACATCTGGAATTTGTTTTTTCATTGATCAATCATGTGACTTATTTTGTTACCAAAAGTTGTTGCACTTTAGAGATATTGTATTCTTATAGACTATTATTGCTGCCATAAGTTGCTGCACTGTAGAGATTTTGTAGTCTTTAGACTGTTATTGCTTGAAATATCCTTTTTCTCATTGATGAGTCTTTCAAGGTTTCTCCACTGTGACTAAGTTATGCACTCAAATTTTAGTTTACATAAGTGTCCATGAATGTTTGGTCATTATAACACTGTTTTGTGTCTTCCCCAATTCTGTTAAGTTGAATGGACCATATATATCATAAGATATGTGTATACTGATTTCTCAATAACCTTGTTTCTTAATGAACAAGCAAGTTTTTAACAGTGTTAACCTCCATGTTTTACTTTATTCATACTTGTTTTATCTCAAGGAATGGGGCGTTACCCGTTTGACGTTTGAGCAGGACCCGGAACCGGTTTGGCAAGAGCGGGACAATAGTGTCAAAGCACTGTGTGACAAGCAAAATGTTGAATGGATCGAACGAGTCAGCCACATGCTCTGGGAACCACGCTTGTAAGAATAAACATTTTTTTAAAAATTTGATCTATAAAAATGATGTTGGGGTTGCAGGTTTATGCTAAAACCGCTTTGTGGTTGAATTTTCTGCTTTGTTGCTTTACTTTCTTTTTTTTCTATATACTTCTACTCACAGGCTAAAAGATCAAAATTCAAGTTGCCTTTTTCTTTTTTTCATTTTTTTTTTTTTTCCATTTTTAAGGTGATGTGAGTCAGTAATTTTTAAGTTTGAATAAGCAGCATGCTGTTGGAAAAAGTAGATTGTATAACCCAATGATACTTCAGCTTATTTGTACATAGGCTGTGTACTTCTATGGTCTATTAAAAGTAAAATTGTAGGTTTTGTTTCCTTCCCTTTGAATGTTTTCCTGAAATTGATTTGTTTTAATGTTGATTCTGTCCTTCAGAATATTGGAAGAAAATGGAGGTGAGCCTCCTTTGACCTATGCTATGTTCAATCAAGTGGCACAAGTAGTAGGTCCGCCTCCAAAGCCAGTAGGTGATCCAGATTTCTCTGGCATAAGTCTACCTTGTAGAAAGGATGATGAGGAAAGCTACAAGCTCCCTTCTTTGGAGGAGATAGGTAAGCCGGTGTTCTGAAGGGAAATGTTTTATGTTGTCATACTGTTAATGTCCATATCTTCATTTATGACCCAGGGGACATAGAATAGTCATAAAGATCAAGTCTCAATTTTTGTTGTTTCAAGGCAACTAGCAGATCTCTGGCTGGTTTTCTTTCTATTGCTTTCCTTTCTGACATGTTGCGAATTAAGGAAAATCATGAGCAGGGGAGTTTTTTAGTTAAATACATGGTCAAAGTTGCCTGCAGTATTGCAGTCTTTGCTCCTGGGAAACTTAAAGAAATCTTGCATAGACTTTAGTGCCTGCTGAGGTCATAAGGTTTTTTTTATAGAGAAGAGAAAAGAAAAAGAAGAAAACTACTTTCGTTTTAGCGTGTAATGTAAAGTTACTAAAGAGCGTTGCTTCGTGTTGTGTTATGACTTTGAAAGGTATGTAATTATTCTTGTACTGTACCTGACATAGACATTTGGTCATTCACTTTCAGGAGCATAGAAATTGTTTCTTACAGCTGTAGAGTTTTCCAAATCTCTTGAGTTGATGGAAACATTGTTATTTTGTTTGTAAATGTTGTAATTGTGTTTTTCGTTTCTTTTTTCCTTTTTCTTTTTTTGGGTGTGGTGGGGTGGGAGGGAGTATGTTTTTGAGCCTTCTGCAGATTTTTTTTTCTTGGGCTTAAAGTACATTTCAAGGCTTTCCTTAGTTTCTTCCACTTTCTTTACAGTGTTAAATAGCCTTGTATTGTGATTGTTAACTGTGCTTCAAATTTTTTTAGACTAAACATCCTTTTTGTATTTATGATTTAAGACATTCGACCTGAGTCTGAGGAACAAGCAAGTCCTTTTGGAAGATATCTTGGTGGAGAGACGAAAGCCCTCAAGCTGCTCAGTTCTCGCTTAGAGAAGGAACATGAGGTATGGTTTTTTTTCTTGGTTGTGGAGGAGGTAGTGACAATCTTTGTTTAGTATATATACTTTTTTAAAGCGATGAAATGTTTTAGTTTTAGTAGAAGTTTCACGGTGCTCGCAACTGCAAAAAATCATATGAGCGCCAGAAGATTAGAACTGTTACAAGAGAGTAACAAAACAAAAAAGAAGAAGGGGAGATAAGGACGATAGATGTTTGACAGGAAAGAAGAAACAAACCACACAAGAGCACCTGCCAACCACCCACGATGAAATGTTTAACTAATTGTGTCTTTTCCACTTTTTTTCCAAATTCAAACAAATCAGTAGATTTTATTTTTATGTTCCGACATTTATGTTTTAACATTATTGGTCTACTCTTGGATGTCAAAGTTGAATTTTAATATTTTAGGAAAAATGTTGAGTTTGTTTTAAAAAGCGTTTGAACTTGTGTGTAGTGGTTCTTTTGTGTGTTAAACCTAACAAAATATAATAAATACAGTTATATAATATGTTTGACCATATGAGAGACCTGCTGTGAGAATGGTCCGTGCTATTGTACATCGGCAAAGGCAAAAGAGGTTAATATCATATGTTTGTAGAGTGGTATGTGATAAATATTGGCATGTTGTTGTTCGTCATACTTTGATTTGAGTGTGATGCATGTTTTCTTCAGGCTTTCAGCATTGGTCAGTGTCTTCCCACTCAGCTGAATCCAAACTTGATCGGCATGCCCATGAGCCTGTCACCTCACCTGCGCTTTGGCAGTTTGTCGGTTAGGAAGTTTTACTGGTCACTCAGGGATACATTTTCTCAGGTATTGATAATCTTTATTTAAAATTAAACCTTACAACAGCGGGCTATTTTTAGCTCTCACTTCCCTCTGGCGCAGGTAATACTGGAGTCCTTGGCTTCTCAGGTGCAAAGATTGAAAAATTTCTATACTGATTTTGTTTGAAGTTTTAGAAGTTAACATGTAAAATATTTTTCAGAGATTGATTACAGTAAAAATGCACAACTGGGTTTGAGGTGGCTGCTTCCCTGTGAGGGTTAAATATGCGACCGGTTTTGGGGGGAAAGAGAACTGGCCATGGAAATGTATGCAACTGGGGCTGTAATGGATAGCGTTTGGATGAAACATTTATGACTTTTGTATCTCATGCTTTGTTCTTTATTCCTTCTTCTTTTGCCATTTCTGTCAATTGTATGTGTGTGTGATGTTGAGTGTATTGCAGTTATGGAAACTTTTTTCTCCTTGCTGTTTTATTATTGGTATTCTTAATAATGTTTGTTGAAGTCAAACATGCTTTTTTTTATTCACCTTGAAACCTATTAATAATTTTCCCATGACCTTGTCTGATTTTTACCAGACAGAAAACTCTGTAAGTGGGAGCAAAATAAAAAAGCAGGTTTAATTGATTGCAGAATGAATATCTGTGTGGAAACGGTATTTCAAGTACTCATTCTATGCTGATGCATCTGTGTTTTGTTATAGCTGTTTCCTGATCGCCCAGTACCAGGCTCTATTACCAGTCAACTCGTTTGGAGAGAGTACTTCTACTGCATGTCAGTGAACAATCCAATGTACAATCGCATGAAGGAAAACCCAATCTGTCTTGATATTGATTGGTATGATGATGAACAGAAATTTGAGAAATGGAAGAAGGTATGACACTCAATTGTTTTTTTCTTTATCGAGTTCAACTGTTGATATTGGCTCTTTTTTTAATGTCCATAATATGTAAAAATTTTTGCATCATACAAGTTCCTGTGCCTATGCGTTGTTCCCTGCCGTTTTGTGTACTGTGCATATCCAGAGAAGAATGTTAATTGAAGCTGTCAGCTGTTATTAGTTGCTTCGTCAGGATGATGTAACATTGTTTAAAAAAAATTGTTTTAGATGTGATATTATAAAGAAAGAAAGACAATCTCTTGAAAAATAGTCTGCATAGAAAAGTCACATTTATTAATATTATATTTGGTAAAATCTGTAAAGAAGGGTATTACAAGTGATGAAAATAGGTCTTCCCTGTCACAAAAGTATGTCCTCTCATTTCATAGTTAACTGAGAAGTATGGACTTCTGGCAGTTGAAGTTACATTGCTCTTTAAAGAGAAAAAAGTTGCAGCGTATTGTTCAGTTGCTAATTTGTGATTTTTTTGCTTTTTTTTTGCTTTTAAATATCCTTTGCAGAAACAGCCTGCTAAGTGTTTTGTTCTTTTGCTTTTTTCAGCTTTACTGAGGAGCAATACTGTTACTTTGAAATGTATTAACAATACACTTGTGTCTTTTTGTCATTCTGAACAAGCTAACTTTAACAGAAACTGCTACATTAACACATTCTATTCATAACTTACCAGTATTCGGCACCAAATCAGGACAAAACAAAAGTCAAACAAACAAGAAGACATACCTGCAGTTTCTAGCATTATTCTTCATTGCTACTATTTTTCTTTATGGAAACCATCATTGTATAAACCTCCCCAGGGTCAAACTGGTTTCCCCTGGATCGATGCGTGTATGCGGCAGCTGCTCCAGGAGGGCTGGATCCACCAGGTGTGCCGTCATGCTGTGGCGTGCTTCCTCACCAGAGGAGACCTGTGGATAGATTGGCAGAAGGGCTTGAAAGTAAGTGATCCTTCTGTTCTCGTAGCTCCAACTGCCATTGCCCTTTGGACTTGAAGTAAAACCGGACCCAATTGTTATCATTAGCCGACATTAAGTACAATCTTATAACTGTGCTTTAGGTAAGCTGTTTTAATTTTTGCTGTTTTTCTTTTCTTTTTTTTTTCATTGAAAGGAAGGGGAATGAAATGAGTAGATATGTGTTGTATTGTTGGAATACTTTGTCCTAACACATTTCAGATATTTTTTAATTAGTGTCTCGCAATGGGTTTCTTTTTTTTTTAAATTTGAACTGCACTCTTTGTTAGTACACATCCTACAAATTTGTTGGGTTTTTTTGTAGGGAGAAAAGTGAAGAAAAAAGTCACACGCAATGTTTAAAGAATGTTAATAATCATGATAGAAATTTTTATTCCTGTGGTGATGTAATCTTTTTGGTAAGTTTGTATATTGACGTTTATTTTATGTTGACATAAACTATATTACTTTCATTTCAGGTGTTTGATCGCTATTTGTTAGATGCTGACTGGTCCGTGTGTGCTGGTAACTGGATGTGGGTGTCCAGCTCAGCCTTTGAGAAAGTGTTGCAGTGTCCCCGATGTATCTGCCCTGTACGTTATGGCAAGCGTATTGACCCAACAGGGGCCTATGTCAGGTCAGTGGTCAGTGATGTTTTGTTTGTGACTGATGAAATGCACTTTATTTTTTTGGGAGGGAGGGGGGGGGGAGGAGTAGGTTTGTAGTAGTAGTACTACTAATGATTAACCCTTTCGGATTGTGGTCACTCAGTTTTGTTACACCTTAGAATGTGGCCTCCCCGAGCAAGAGTGCTAAAAAATAAACCCTGTTTAGGGAAAAGGCTATAAAAAATTAGTTTGAAGTACAAGACCCTGGACCTTTTTACATTTTCTTGTTCAGAAATGGTTTCTGCTTATTTAAATGATTTTAAGTATTAGGTTTGGGGAAAAAGTTTGTATAAGAGTGCATGTATGTTGTGTGAAGTGTCACTTTTATCTCCACTTCCTGATTCTTTATCACCTGAATTCATGGTGGAATCCCTACAAAGTTGTAAAAGCTGAAATGTGAACCGTTTATAAATGAAGGCGAAATCCACAAGTTTGTCACTCCACACAGAAGATTTTCCTTCCTTTTTAGCCAAAGAACTGTGTTTTTAGCTCATGATTGATACACCCCCCTTGGTCGCCGGTACACCGACGAACTCCATTCAATGGATTCATTACGTAATTGCCAACGTACTGGTGATAAATATCGGAAAAGGGGGCTCTCTTGGTCGAGAGGTTACGGTGTTCGTCTTTCATTCAATAGGTCCTGGGTTCGAACCTGGATAGCAATGGAAAATTTTCTTCTCTAAAAGTGTCTCCTTTCACCTCCTTTCCTGCTCTCTAACAATGTTCTGTTGTCTGCTTTCGTCTGCCCCCGCCCCCTCACCTCCTTTGTCCTCTCCTCTGGGCTCCTGACTCTTTTTGCAGCCTTTCTACTGCTACTCCTTGGCTCCTTCTTACTGCTGTCTTTCAGTCTCACCCCTGGTCGTATGGTAGGTAAAATCTAACTCCTAGCTTTCTCCGATAAAGGCGAAAAATCTGAGGTCTAAAGAAAGGTACCAAAAGTCGGATTTTGACCATTTTGAGATAAGGGTTGTACCTTATAGGCAATTCAATTCTGAACACAGTGATTTTTTAATTTTTGAGATATCTCAGGTAGTTGTTGAGAAATTACACATTTTGTAAGGGAGGGTATAAAGATCTAATTTTGAGAAAATAAACTTTTAAGTGTAGGACACATTCAGACTTTAAAAAATACAGTAGTTTCAAAAGTATTCAAAATGAAATATTAAGAAGTCAAATCTGTGAAAACCCTTTAAACACATTGTTAAAAAGTGGTGGAACTATCATTTTTTTGTGGACTCACTTTTTGGTCAAAAAAGTGGTTTTCTGTCATTTTCAGTCTGTAGCTCAAAATGGTCTGTGGCGACTTTTGGTACTTTTCTATAGGTGCACACACAAATACGTTCTGACATACTGTGAGTGAGCACACAGTATGGATTTGTCATGGCCGCAGAGAAACAGAAAAGGAATTGTTTCATTGCTGCACCCCTGTTTTTGATGTTTTTATAATAGCTATCTTTAATTCGTTGATATGCTGTATTCTCCTAAACAGAAATAACTTAGCTATTGTCTTGTTAATTCTTCTTTTCCTTGTTTCTGCACAGCATAATTTGGATATCTTTTTCAGTTAGGATTTTAAAATTAGAATAGAAGCATGTATGCAAACTTCTTTGAATTGACATCCCTAGTGCGTTGTATTACATAGATTTCTTCAAATGTAAGTTGCAAGCATACACAATGTCTTTTGAGGGTGTAGAGCTTTATTTTTATACTTCTGCAGACGGTATGTGCCAGAGCTGAAGCGAATGCCCCTTCAGTACTTGTTTGAGCCATGGAAGGCCCCTCTGAAGTTGCAGGAAGAGGTAGATTGTATCATTGGTAAAGACTATCCAGAGCCAATGGTAGACCACAGAACAGCATCAAAGGAGTGCAAAACTAAAATGGAAGCGATAAAGAAAGTGTCCAAAGGTTTGTTTTACAGAATACAGAATATCGTAGAAGTAGAATACAGAATATCGTAGAAGTAGAATGAATACAGAATATCGTAGAAGTAGAATACAGAATATCGTAGAAGTAGAGAAATCCTGCAAAGTGGCAGGATATTCTTCTTCTGTTTTTGCAATAGATCTTTGTTCTAAATTTTGTGCCCTTGACTGTTTTAGTATACAACTAGCATGTTTGTTTTATTATAAATTGTTTTTGACACTGGTGAAATTGTAGAATGCAGTTTTTGAGAACTTTTGACCTTGCTTATGACAGCATTCTAAGCCTTTGAAAAGGTGTTCATATTTTTTGTGAGACTCCATTCTTCTGGTATTGACGGTATATAGCTTATGGCTTAGGTCTTCTGAAATTCTCGGTGAAAGGTTTTGAAAGATGAAAGAAGTCCATGTTTATAGTATGTAATCCTTGTTTTAAGGCTCCTGTAAAAGCTAGTAAGAGAAATCGCCTAATAAACTTCTCTTTTTTCTACTGAGACATGTAGTCATTTTATTAAGTTGAGTAATTTGGTCAAATGGTATATCATTTATAATTCTTTTAGATGTGCCTCACATTGCTCCTGCAAATGAGGAAGAGGTGCTCACATTGATGTGGAGTGGAAAACAGACGCGGTCAGAACTGATGGATGCGTGTACGCACAACCTTGACAAAATCTGGTGCGTATGGTCTTTATCTTTCGTTTACACCTTGTCGGTCAACTTAAAAGCCTACAAAAAATTTTTTAATCCTTATAGCTGTTAAGTACATTTGCGATAATATTGAATTTGAACGTGTGTATTCAAACAATCAAATTTGATTTTTCCATGGAAAATTTCTATTCTCATTAAAATGTTATACATTCAGGCTTCTTTTTTTAATTCTCTAAATAAAGTAAAATAGGTGTAACAAATATTTGTTGGTATAGTAATAAGAGATCATACTCGTAACTCAAAGACAATGTGGCAATGCCTTTAGTCTAGATCAAGAGAAATACGGAAGCAATTTTTAAACAGGAAATTTGTATGTCTCTCACACATTTTGGTAGTTTATAGTTACAGGTTTTTTTGGGTTTTTTTGGTCATTTTCACATTGAGAAAGTAATCAGATAAAACACTTGCACTGGAAAGTTAATAATTTCTTAATATGAATGGATTTGCAGGATATTCTTTAATAAAAAATGCAGCACTAGGCAGTGGCAGTCATGGTGAAATAATCATAGTTCGTTACTTAAAACACTAGGTTTTTCATTCTTTTGATAAGCTTGTGAAGAGTTCAAACTGAAGATCACAAAAGAGAAGCAATAATTTAACGCGGTGACCCGAGTAATCTACACGACTTTATTACCCCTTTAACTTGATGAAAGAAGGAAGTTACAGGTGCAATATTTTTCTTCTAAGTACTTGCACCTTTTATATGTATGAGGCAGCTTGGTGATACCAGGTGCTCGTCAAAAGAATGAAATCAAAGAAATCGACATTTTTCTTGGCGTTGGGCAATTTTTTTCAAATTTCCTTTATTTGCTTAAAACCTTTGATGTCCTTTAAGCTAGCATCTGCGTTTGTTGCCATTTTTTTGTCCAAAAGTTGCCACGAAAAGTGGCAAAAGTTGCCATTAATGTTCAAGCTTTCTACTTTCTGTGAAGATGTATATGGCAATATGTTGATAGAGGTAAAATTCTAAAGCACCAAAATTTCTTGAGCTCGGTTTCAAGCATCCAGAATATCATTTGTAGTCGTCCAGAGTGTAAAAACGTTAAAAATAAAGGTTTCACAGCAGAATGAAATCAAAATTAGAACAGCACGGATAAAGGACCACAAAAATTAACAAATTAGGGCGCATGTCCGCATGTCTGAAGATTGGCTGTTTTAACCCTAAACGTGTGTATTTCGAGAAAAAGTAGGCCTACAGGATATTACCTGTAAATTATGGAATTACACGCAATTAGGGAGTGCCAGTGTCAGTATTCGGTTTTGGTGGAGACAAGCTCTAACATAACACATTTATACTTTTAAAAGGGTAGGAAGAGCATCAAATTAAATAACTACGCTGCATAAACACAAAAAAAGAAAAACAAATCATCAGAACAATTTTTAGAAAAATTAAACAACAAAGAAGGAAAAATTAAAGACAGCAATATAAATAGTATGTAATGTAATTATATTCTCTGCAAGAAAATAGATACTCATGGATGTCTTAAAACTTATCGAAATACATGTCTAATATGTTATGAAGTAGCTGTGTTGTTTTGTCTTTTTTGAAAAATGCAAAAATCGCGGCCGCGATTCTCGGACCAAAAAATGCTAAAAATAGCGTGCGACAAACGCAGATGCTAGTTTAAGAAACACATTTATGTATGGATGTGACAGAAAAACATTGATTAAATATGCAAAACATGTAAATTTCCAATTTCCAAGGACACTCAAGCTTTGAAGTCACCAAACTTTGGGAGCCATTTTCGTGCTAATTTTTCTTCTCTCACCAGGCAACCCCACCTCCTTCAATCTCAAATATCTCAACTTCTATTCAAGATAGAAGAGTATTTTTTTTTTGCAACGTGCAAAACAAATTAACAAGCGTTGAGATAATACCAATAATTCTATATGCCCAAACATTGAGGAACGTCTGATTCCACCACGTTGCAACACATAATATATTGTTTTTTGGATTTGAGGGCCTAATTGGTTTTGATATTCATAGCTGAGACTTGTAGGAGCACTTTTCGAAATCATTGACATACAAATCTTTTCCAAAGGAAAAGAGCCTGATTTAATCAAAATTCTCCTGTGTGATGTTTGAGAGGGATGGAAGAAAAGAGTGCTCAAGCCAAGCTCACTTTTGAGAATGACTCATGTATGTTTTTCTTCTCTATATTTCAGCCTCTGATGGATTTTGGCTTCTTTGTCCTGCCAAACTTCTAAGTTATATCAGTGTTCAAAAGTACTTCAAGAGAGTGCTTCACCGTTTTTTTTCCAGCCCCCTTCAAAATGACATTGAGACTCCTTTTTGCTCAAAGGAAATAGCTACTGTGTTCAAATGTTCAATAACCACTTGCTTCAGAGTTATTTCAATTGTGTGGAGCCTTGACTTGAATGCGATATTGCATTGCATGGTTTTAATATAGTGCTTTATTGACGTTTTGTGTGCCTTGCGCACCATGCTCTTTCAGGCTTTTCACTGTATTAGATGGGCAGCGAAAGATAGTTATATTCTTTTTTTTTTCACTGAACTTTGTGTAAAGACTGAAATGATTTAAGATATTTTGTCTTAACAGAGGTGAGATAATATTTTCGAAAACATTTTCTGTCTTTCTGTCTTTAACATGGCTTTGAGGTATTCAGGTGCCTTTCCATCACTTTAATACTCCTTTGACATTTTGGCAAGCACATAAAGAAGTTAATGGCATTTTTTTCATAGGTCGTCTCTTCCCCTATCCTCCCATTCTACCATAGACTTAGAATTGGTAATCTCAATGTACCTGTTTCAGGAAGTTTATTTCAGGAAAAATGGATTGTTTGACTCTTCCTTGAACTTCAAGTTACAATATATTAGGTATCTATAGTACTTTTACTTTTAGTCAGAAGCTCGCCCATTTTCTTGGTCTGAGTGGGCGTGTTTTGCTCCTAAAAGTGCTCATATCAGTATTGTGACTGGAAAAATAGTGAAAAACTGAATTAAATTTTTAGACTCTATTAACTCTTTTTATCCGGGCTACGAGTATACTTGTAACGAGGACCAGTCCGGGCTACGAGTATTCTCGGAACAGCGATACGGTCACGTCAAAGAAGCTAGTTCTGCTTGTAATTACCAAAATACGCAAGTACGGCGTTGCTAGCTCTGCCTGAATATTTTAATTTTCCAATGAACAGTGGTTTCTTTGTTTTTGATGGGTGTAGAAGCTTGAAAGTTGTCTCGAAAACGCACATTCATGACCGACGAAGTACTTTTTGAAGTGGCGCTGGGTTGTGAGGGGGAATGATACTAATTTGATGAAAATGGCTCTGAAATAAATGCCGTAAATTCCGTTTTGGATAATAAGAAACAGGACTTAGACTCATCTAATAGCGATTCCGATCATGGTGAAGGGGTCGGTGCTGGAATTCGTGCTCGATGGGTAGAGCTAGATCTAGATCTATAAAATCCAGAGGGACGTCGTGGGCGCGGCAATCAGGGTCAAGTTCGAGGGTGGAATACACCTCAAAATCTACATTGTGCTATTGGTGTATTTCCTAACCACATACATTTACAAAAACTACATTCAGTTTCTAACATAACTGCCAAATTTCCTTAAAACCTTAGAGTAAATGTAAGAAATATAGCACTTTGAACTATACGCACTGACTTCCGACTCATACGGCGCGGCGGCCCCAGGACGGGTACAGAGTCCGTGGCGGTACGACTAGGATAAAAAGAGTTAAGATGATGTTCGAAAGGCTGTCCTCAAATGTATTACTACCTCAAATAATGATCAATGTCATGATCAGGCTAACGTTATTTCGTTAATCATGTGAACAACCGAGTTTTTGTACGGTTGAATGGATTTTATTATCCATTATAATGATATTAAAGTGTGTTACAAACTTTATAAGATCTCTGAAAAGTATGATAAAAATGGCGCTTGTTCCTGGTCCTTCTCTATCATCAAACTGTGTATATAGTAAAAGCAAAATATGAGGGACATGAGGCACCCATGTAGGGCTCTTGAAGTAAGAATTGATGTCACTTTCACTGCTGCAAAGTATGTTGGTTGGAGCAATACTATTGTATGCATGTGCTGCACTTACTTTTCAATCAAGAGCTCACCTGCGCAAAGTACCCTGTTGTTTGTGGATGGTTCTTGTTGTCTGTTTGTTATTAAAGAAAGCTTTTATTTGATAATAACTATGATAATAATAATGAATTATTTCAATGAGCTTCACCTTTTTTGTATATGTTGTATATATACAAAAGCAAGCAGTGGAATATTGCATTAAAAAGATGGACTTTAATGATTTTGTTGTAATGCAGGCAATTGTTCAAACGGACTTTTGTTTTTCGTGTTTTTGGATTTGGTTTTCCCTGTGTGGTTTATTGTACAACATTGTCTTTTCCTTTTTTGTTTTAATACAAACTCTAAGTATTCTTTCTGGAGTGCAGTGCAGTGCTGTGCATCTTTTGTCTTTTGAATTATGAGGTAGTGAAAGCCTTATGTTGTTGTAGGTTTCATATAGAGCTTGATTTGTCAGGGCCCATGTTCATCTAATTCTCACTGTTGTTTACTTTATTATTGTAGCTCTCTGGGACATTTTAGTATTATTCTAGAAAAAATGTATCAGTATACAAAAATACAGAAAATAATCTCTTTGTTTGTGATATATAGCTGCTTTGTGTTATTTGACTCTTATGTGCAGGTTTCTGCTCGTAGTTGTGTTTATGTATTTATCTTTATGTCCTTCTGATTAATGTATGTAGGCTTGTTTTGTTTTTTTGTTGTTGTTTTTTTCATAATGCTTCATTTGTAGAAACTCATCATTAATTGGAAAGGGAGAAGATCGCTCAGTATGAATATATAATCTTTTTAAAAAAAGCAGTTGGGTTGCTTTTAAGATGATGGACTATGGTCAGTCGTTGAGATCCCCGTTCTAGACGTTTTGGGTAGAAGGATCACCTGTTATCATTACTACGATTTATGTCATAATATTTGTTCATTGTCTTTTTAACTATTCTTTTCTCCAATCTGTCTCACATTCCCTACCCCCCCCCCCCCCCCTCTTTCATTTCATTTTAACCCCTAATTATCATTCCATCCCTCTGGTGACAACAATTTTGAATATCTCTATCAAAGTGGTAGGTAATGGAATCTATGCCAATAGGAAAATTGACTCTCAATAAATTTTCTTATGTCGGTTCAGTTTATGAATAAGAAAACCTCCTTTTTATTAGTCTTTTCTTTTTTTTCAGTTTTAAAAGTGATTTTCACATTTTTTACTGCAAGCATATTTTTTTTGTTCCTTTGAATAATAATTTGTAGAGTAAAACTAATTCATGTTATTGATGAACATTTTTTACGAAAACTTATGGTTATTATTGTTTTTAGTGTCATTTTTGTTTTAAATTGTGAAATGATTTCTTATGAATTAGATCATACATATTTTCTTGATCCAATAGAAGAGGAAAGTCCAGACGTCTACAGACTGAACTTTTTTATTTTAGTAGCATTTCCTTTTATCTTTTGATTGAATACATATACAATAGTCTTCATCTAAGATCCTGATGCTTAGGAGCAAGGAAAATGGGGGATCAAAGGTGAACAAGATAGTAATCAAATCATCAGGAGGGAAGAATCCATGGCAGGACATGGTCCGACCCGCAATCAGTAAAATAGTCACCCCTTACTTTGAAATGAACTGCCATGACGCCCGAGTGTCTATTCAGAGGTCAAATTTTGTTGTTATTAGTGGAAGATTTGTGACGTAATGGACAGTACAGTAGTAGTAAAATTTTTCAGTTCTTGGTTTATCAACTGTGCCTGCTCGTGGGGTTTTTTTTCCAGTTAATTATGATCTGAAATGGGAGGACGTTAGATGAATGTTATAATATTCCAGAGCAGGATCTTATGGATGACTTTTATGCAGTAAACATTCTGTTTTCTTAAAGCTGTGGGATTTTAAACGAAATGGGATCATAGGCGGTGGGATCTTAGGCATTGACTACAATACAAGATCTGTTGTTAGTACTTGTATTGCATCACTCAATTGCGTACTTGGTTATCAGTGACCTCCTAATCTTTTGCATCATTGAAATACAAACTTAGACCTTATGGAGTGGGGTTTTTTTTTCTAATTCTGAAAACTTTGTGGTAGGTCAGATCTCTGTGCTTTTTAAAAACATGACTGTTGGTTTACTGGAATTTAATTCATTGTTTATTTTGTGGAATTTTTATGAGTGATTATCTGGTATTATTTTCTGTGATTTGGATTGCATAGTGTTTCTATATATGGACTGCAAAAACATATTTATGTTCTTCACTATTTAAAGAAAGAACCTTTCATTTTTTGTGATAGTCCTTTTTTGTCTTTTGAATTGGACTTTTGGTTAATTTTCTTAGAAATGTCTGTTAAAATTCTTCATTCAAAGAAATAAGATTTAAAGATTATTGTTTTCTTTATATTCTAAGCTACTCTCTTATGTTTACGTGATGTGAAAATGAATGTTAACAGATTATGGGTTTGTTTTGGTCAGAGTATGTGTACAACTGAGTCATTATTAGTTGTGTCTGAGAATGAAAGAATACTGAGAAACTTGTTCAGAGGAGAAAGGAATTACCAAGAGTTTATTCCACATACGGCCGGCCCAGAATTGAAACAGGTGCAACTTTGCACATGGAGCAAAATGCGCATCCTTCATGCTTGCATTGACAAGTGCTCATTGTCACCCGTACCTCTGGACAAAATGGGGACAATAAGTTCATAATTGTGTATGCATGTGAGTGTAAATTGTCTTGGGTAGGGGAGAGGGTGTTTGTAGAAAGGATTTTGTTTAGTGGTTCTTGTTTCATGACTATGAAAAGTATATTGATGATGTTCTAATCCTCTTGTCTGTAGATCTATTGTTATTGTATTGCGTTGTGCTCATATTTTGTACTTGTGGCATATATATATATATATATCAACCCATAGTTTTCCTTGTTTAGGTCTCTGAAATTGTATGTGAAGATTTGCTGCTCAGATCATGAAAATACAGCATTCCATTGAAAAAAAAGTCAATATTGTTTACATTAAATAAATTGTAATAACTTTTGTTTCTTGCTATTTCCTTTTTTCCCCATCTGTTGTCCTTCAGATGTCTTTGAATAGTTTCACACTTTCATCATATGACCTGTTTTTTTACTATATAATTTAGATGTACAAATACTCTGTCACTTCTTCTAAATGCTCTTAGAAAAGCACTAGATAGGCCTAGAATCAGTGGCAACGTCGGGGATTGTGTTATGTTCTGTGAACAGGCTGGAATAAAAAAGTGTAAACAGTAGAACATGACTATAGTGGCGCCCACTGTAGCGGGACCATCCCTACTGCGGGACCTTTTTTTTCTTCTATGTAAACTCAATTGCCTATGCTTGGGTTTAATGGGGCAAGAAAAGGCGCGAACTTGGATACAGCAGGAGAGATCGAGCAAGCTGTAGCTGGGGGGAAGGGGGTTTGGGGGTAGTTGGCTGTAGGTGGGCTCCAAACAGGTAGTCAGCGCTGCGGCATTGTGATTAGTCAGTCCACTGATGAGTGAGGTGGGGCAGGCGGCAGAGAGAGATGGTGTGGAGAGACCCGTTACATGAGCCACTCCAAAAGGGATGTGCCGTAGCCCTAGGCCCAGGCCAGGCCAAAAAGACAGTAAAAGAAGAGGAGAGCATGTAGTGTGTGATTTTTCGGTAATTTTCCTTTGTATTCCTAAAGTGGGAACTTGTCTACGGTGGGATTTTTCTTCTGGAACTAAAAGTTATAGTCCACCCTGTAGTCATGTTCTACTGTACAGAGACATTTTAAGTGGGTGGTTGGCGGGTGCTCTGGTGTGGTTTACTTCTTCTTTCCTATCAAACGTCTATCGTCTTTATCTCCCCTTCTTCTTTTTTGTGTTTGTTACTCTCTTGTAACACCTCTGATCTTCTGGCGCTCATATGACCTAATGCAGTTGCGAGCGCCGTAAAACCTCCACTAAAACTAAAGACATTTTAACCCTGTCAGTACCGGGCATAGTAAATACCCTAGTGCCGGGGAGAAATTCAAACTTATCAACACTACCCTCACTAAAAAGCTACCACCCTCGGCCTCTGCCACAGCTGCTTTGTCTTTGCTCCACATTGTCATCACTACTAGAATTTGATCTAAACCTTAATCTACACTCAGATGTTGAAGGACTAGCAGCACCATCTACAGTTTTTTTGGGGGGGGGTTTTTGTAAGTGTTTTACGACACTTAACTGCATAAGGTCTTTTGAGCGTGCGGGACATGATGTTAAACATTTTCAATTGGAAGAAAATTCTAAATTTTGCCCTGGTGGCAGCCTGAGCCTACTCGTATCAATTTTAGACCACCAAGGGATCTTTAACGTGTGCAACTTGCTCACTGGACCTCCGAGATTTTTCACCCTTATCCGAGAAGGCTAAGTGTTAGATCTTACCTAACATAAGGTCAAGGGTGTGGCTGAAAGACAGCAGAAAAAAGGAGCTGTAGCAGTAGAAAGGCTGCAGAAAGTCGGGAGCCCAGAGGAGGGGGCAAAGGAGGTGAAGTGATGGGGGCATAGATTGGAGACGAAAGCAGACGATTGAACATAGAGAGCAGAAAAGGAGGGGAAAGAAAATTTTCCATCGCTGTCCGGATTCGAACCCGGGACCTATCGAATGAAAGGGGAACATTGTAACCTTTTGACCACGAGAGCCCCCCCCCCCCCCCCCCCATCTACAGTGAAGTCACTGCTTCTTTCATTTCTAAGTCGAGGACTCTCGGGAACACCGTTCGTTTTACACAATACAGCATCTGACTTTGTCTGCAGAAAAAAAGTCTCCTTCTCCCTCTGTTTCCTTCACTTTCACCCTATAAATTATCGTTACCACTGTCAGAATCATTCATAACCTCATCACGGGCTTTGATTGCTGAGTAGTGAGGTCAATACCGATATCTCTGACGAAGAGAAGTTGAGAAAATTGAACATGTGGTAGAAATACTCACATAGAAATTGCCGTAAAACAAACATTGAAAAAAAACCCACACTTGAAATGGACACTAAAAAGCAGGGGAACTTGCTCCTGTAATTAATCTTTGTACTATTGGAGAAGAACCCCTTTTCTTTTATTGTACGCAGCATATTTCGACACCTCACAGGCCTGAAAAACTCTTGGGTTCCGTGGCATAAATTTTAAGCTTAGCCCCAAGAAATTCTCGGGGCAAGGTAGTCAATGGGCTAATAAATGACATCTTTTGGATGTCTTCGTACATCTTTTTATTCTTTCATGTCAAATCAAATCCTTTCACTTTACTCAATTGATGTTGGTAATAAGCACATCTGTCAAAGCGACACGAGTTAGACACAAACTTAAGTATAGTGTTCCCCTCCACTCTTCTGTTCAGTTCTGAGATGTGCGCACCTAATAGATCAAGGCTCGGCTTTCTTTGGGAACTGATATTATTCCCTAAAACACCATTGGTTATCGCTTATATTAATTTCTGATGAGAGGCTAATTTAATTGTTTCCACAACCTTGCACAGTGCATGAACAGACAGTAAAACTCACAGTGTTTCTCATTGCTGACATGTTTCTCATTGTATGGGGAAGCAAAAGCTACCATTTTGGCACAATTCAACAATGGAATTACATTTTCATAAACTCACATTTTGACATGAGAGACGAGAACAAATGGTTTTCTGAAGCACATTGAAAAGAGTTACCATATTTAATATTGCTTGAATGATAATATGCCGTCATATTCAAATCTGTTGAAACTACATTCCAACTCACAGTTTAAGGTCATCAGCTGACAAAAAGAAATTTCTTTTACCATCGATACAATGAAACTTAACGTAAATGGTGAAAGGGCATTTGAATTAAGGCCCCAAGATCTGGAATGCTTTTTGCCCAACAGTTTAACCCTATCTGTACGTCATGTTTTACTATCGTATCCTTAAGACGTTGAGAACTCTGTGCCCCCACTTTCCAAAGAGGAAATTTACTTGTTAATTCAACCTGTACGCTTTGCACAGCAGTCTGTTAGAATGATTTTTTGAGAAATACTGAAAGTTTCAAAGAGATCTTCGCACTAGAAGCATTCTAAAATTTGTGAAGAATACAACCCCTGAAGTACAAAATGATCCCAGGCGTACAGATAGGGTTAAGAGAGATCCAATCCTTTCATTCATTCAAATGTCAGTTAAAGCCATTTCAGTTTTTATGAGATTAATAATAGAGAGATTTATATTTGGTCAAAACACAATGTACTGATTATATGTTACTGTTGAGCACTACATAAATGTAGTGTATTACAATAATTCTTTTTTCCTACATTTTATATTATGCAGAAAGTAATAAAAGAATTGTGAATGGCTTACATGAGAAAGGGAAAACATCTGAAACACACTTAACTCAAGCCTGAGTACTGAGAATAATGATTTTTTTAATTCAGCTGATATACTCAAATGGAATGCTTTTTGAAGGGATTTACAAAGATAAGAATCAAATAGATTTTCAAAACATTCATACATTCAAGCCAGAGCTACTTCAAAAAGTGGAAAAATAAAATACATTTAGTTTCTCTGAAGCCCACTCGCATTCCACAATAAAAAAACAACAACCCAGCAACAACAAAATCACGTACAATGAGATTCACAACCTGTTCATATATATACACACTTCAGTAAGGTAAAACTTTCACAGTTGCAAGGTCTGATTTCAGGAATCCATTCAACAATACGTTTCGCATTCAACAGGATTTAACAATAAGCTTCTGCAAAACACACGAAATGGAGGCTATTAATAGTAACATTATTAAACAACTATTTTTCTGAGGTTCAATTGTTTACAGAACACCAAAGTTGATAATAAGTCCTGTGATGCAATATTGCCTATTATAAAGTATAAAGATGATAAGAAATAAACAAAGGAAGCCACACTATAAACCTCACAAAACGGCTCCCATTGTTTAGCTAACAGTGTTTACTTGTACTTTTTCTGCACATTTTAACACCTTTTTCTCTCTCAACGTATTTTTATATTGTGCAGTGTTAATATTCAAGCACTTGGATAACTCTTCACTTTCAAGGACACAGTATTATTACCCCAAACCTTTTTGATAAATTTGGACTCTGCAAACCTGATTGAGAGATCAATAGGCTTGATTTCATTTTTATATATGTCTATATATTATAATATATTTATATGTACAAATATACACACACACACACACATATATACATATATAATATATAGGCCTATATATTTGTGTGTGTGTGTGTGCGTGTGTGTGTGTGTGTGTGTGTGTGTGTGTGTGTGTGTGTGTGCATGTGTGTGTATGTGTATTTTTACATGAGAATATCAGTTTTTCATGTTTAGAACATTGCAAATGAAAAGACAGTGTAATCAAGAAACCAATATCTATTCATTTACGTTTATCCAAAAGGCTGGAGACTTAGAAAAGAAAAGCCAGTCTGACAAGCCTGAACTTTGACAAGAATCATCAACAAAAGAAATTATTTTCTGAAGACTGACTTCTAAAATATAACTGACATATCCAAAAGTACGCAAGATAGAACATTTATTTTTATCTAGATAAAATTTAACATCAGAGAGGTGATCATACAAAATTTCATTAAATTGCGTGGATCCTGATCCCACATCATCTCAGCACTTTCTTATGTTCTGTAGACTGTCAATGGAACAGCAACTGGAGTATTTGGGAATTAAAGGCAGCTACTGATTCAGGGAAGAACAATATACACGCATTGCATTCACAAATTGCCAAGCATTCTCTAAAACATAGCAAGTTATTAAATCCGACTATTTGTTGAATAAAGAATAAATCTATATTTATACTGCATATACACTACTACTTATATATGTATGAAAAATGTTTCAGTCGATATTATGTACCTAATTCCTTCTGTAAAGAACTTATCATTGTGCAAGCAAGTCATAATTTTGAGGGACTGCTCTTAATCTGTTGAAGCTATCATGAAAAAAATAAATTTTTTTGGCGCATGCAGTGCTAAATATTGCAAGGCACCTGGCCAAAAGCAACCAAAATAGTTTCAACATTTTGGTACCGTCCCTATAAACAGATCTAGTTTTTCTATTTATAGTGCAGATTTGTCCGTTTTAGTATTAGAATTCTTAGACTTGTTTTTCATTTCTAGGTATGTTACTATGCTTGCCTTATGTTCTTAAATGAAAGTCTTCAAATGGCTGATACATAGCAGGTGGAATGTACAATGCATGAGAAAAGTAAAACCTTGAAAAATTAAGAAAATATAGGGTTCATTCATACCTCTGAAATATTTGTATATATACATGGAATTCAAACAAGGTACTGTACATAGTTATGAGTAAGTACACTGTACCTGTCATCATCACCATCAAATATCACTGTAGTAAACTGTGTAAGGAAGAATGAACACAAGCCATAGGAAAATTGGCGTTCAAAAGCATATTTTTATATATATATATCTATTGAAGTCACTCAAGGCTTGCACATTGCATTTTATTGACAGTTGTCTAGGCCTGACCTTCTCAGCCATTTCATGTAAAGATTACTCACATGCAAATCTGGATCAATCATGATTTCTGTAATTATAAAGGAATTGTTCAAGTGTGTGTGTTTGTGTGTCTGTGTGTGGGGGGGGGGGGGTGAGCTTTGTTTAACTGCAAGCGTATTTACCACAGTGTTTATAAAGATACATCAACATGTATTTATAAGAATGTGCATTTCAGTGTGCTTACATAGGGCCCAGGTATGTTTGTCACTGTGTGTGTGTGTGTGTGTGTGTGTGTGTGTGTGTGTGTGTGTGTGTGTGTGTGTGTGTATGTGTGTTTGCACGTGCACCAATGAGTGTGTGTGTATGCGTGTGTGTGTGTGTGCGTGTGTGTGAATGTGTGTCTGTGTGTGTGTATCTGTGTGTGTGCATGTGCATGTCATGCGCACGCGAGTGTGTGTGTGTGTGTGTGTGTGTGTGTTTATGTGTGTATGCATGAGCCATTCTCAAAAGGCTGAAATACTGATTTTCCTCTATCCATGACAAACAATAAAAAAGGAGAACATGTGTGAAATAACCCTTTCAATTAAGAAATGACCATAAAGATAAAGATTTAATCAGAAAGCGGCTGAAGTCCACAACTCTATGCAATTAGGTCTATGGTCTTGGAATACGTTGTTTTTTTCCTGTGTTTATTTTCATTGCATTGTGACGCGGGTGTCTTCTGCAAGGTTCTGTTGTAAATATCAAACCAAATAGAGGCTCAAAGAGTTCTCAGATATGATGTGATATTCTCCTATTAAGGTGAGACTGTAAAAATGTGGGGACGACACTCATTATAATGATGCATGATATCGGACATTGTTTTTCTGACTGAAGTTTTAAAAAATCCCATAGTTAATCACAAGAATAAAGTCCTTACAGAGTTGCAAAGTAACTATAGACACTACCTCTATATTTCTACATGAATTATGCTCAGTAGTACTGAGTTTTCACCCAATAGAAATCTTCCATACTTTGAGAATGGCATATATAATTAAGCATTGTTTTAAGTAATATGAAAACCTTGAATTTATGTGCACACCCTGTAAAAAGAGGTTAAAAAGAGTTGAGCATTTTTCTTGCCACAGAATCAATGATAAAAAGTAAATCAATAAAAATAAAAACTGTGTAGAGCACTGATATGAAATCAAAGTGCATTTTTTTGTGTTGGGGTGGGGAGGGAGGTTTGTATAACTCTTTTTTTGAACTAACTGTCAGTCCATTACAGAAGTCAGTAAAAAAGTGGACCCAAAGTCATAATAATTTGAATAACAATTTGCCTCTTGTGAGATAAAATCTTGCTTTCCAAAAGGCATTTTGCTGTTGCTTTAAATTAATCATAGACGGTGTTAAATGCACCTGTTCTTTACATATTATATGTAAGATGAAAAATTGCATGTTCCCTCTCTTCCACATTTTGATGTAATAATATCTCACTTTACAGTATGAAAACATGGAGGAGGCTATTTCAACAATGTCAGTACACACAACTGACTCTGAAATTTATGGTTACTTCTGAGAAAGTAATACACATAAACACGTCTGAAAATCAAAGGGTGGCTTGGCATACTTGTACATTCGTTTGTCCACATTCCTTTTTTTGCTTGAAAATTCTTCAAGAGAACCACAGTAGTCAGAAAAGAACCTTGTTTACAAAAACAAACCCTCTCTCAACCAAAGCATTAATGTATTTTTACTATATCTTCAAGGCAGTAATTAAATAAATTTATTCTGGAAAAATGTTTGAAAGCAATAAAAAAAAAAATGAAAACATGATATGCTCAAAATTGTTGCTTACCAAATGTGCATTCAGTTCACTCCCCCAAAAAAGTCATACATCTCTCTTGCATGCACTATCTTATGAATTAACTAGCAGGCAATGTTACATGACACAAGAATTATGTACCTGGTAATTAGCTTTCTTCATTGCCTTTTCTCGAAACAAAAAGCTACTACATTGATTTAAGAGTCTTGATTTACATGGATGGCAATTTTCCTGAAAGACATTTTGCAATTATTCTCTTCAAAATCTTTTCTGCAATGTATATCATACTACCCAAAGGAGAACAATTTCTCACAATTACGACTAAAGACAGTTACATGGACAATAAGAGATATTCAGAGAAGGAAAGCCTTAGCTCCAGCATAGCCTGCATCTACTGGTATCCCAGTGATATTGTACAAGCGGCCGTTTCTGTGCACTAAATCCTAGTCATGGCTTAGACATGCTCTTTGTTTTAGTAGAGGTTTTGCGGCGCTCACAACTGCATAAGGTCATATGAGCGCCATGGGGTGGATGTCACCAGAGAAGTCCTTACAGGGAATCAGACCTACTCTGCTCACCTCTCTAGCTTTAACAGCACAAAGTCTGCTTCGACTGTCAAGGCACCCCGCAAATAGCGGGTCACAAGAGTGTGACAAACATACAAAAGAAGTAGAGGAAAAAGACGATAGTAAGGATTAGGAAAGAAAAAGCAGCAGTTCCCTGTTGTAGTTCAAGCATAGTTATGAGCATGACATTATTGGATCAGCCCATTTACAATTCTACTGCGCATGAACGAGAAATGTCCCCACTTTGGGAATGGCCTAAAGTCACTTCAGTCTGTGGCACCACCATGGGAGGTGGATATGCTCTTATGATACTAATTCAGTGAATTTGGGAATGGAACCCAATTTCTCTTGGTTCTTTTAATCAGCTGTGATGCGATTTCTAAATGATTAGACAAGTAAACAATTTATTCCATGATAGTCATTGCTCAGCATTCTTATGTCTCAGATTGCATCCACAGTGTGTGGTACAAATCATATAAATAACATTAAGAAAAAGGAATGAGGGGAGACAGTGGGTATTATACAATGACAGACAATACCGGTATATCGGTATCGTGAGCAAAATAAGAACAGGCACATTTCCATCTCCCTCTACCCTCCC
>NW_004797278.1:1256908-1328941 GCF_000002075.1 Aplysia californica | reverse complement strand
CCCCCCCCCCCTAAAAAAAATATGTTGAGCTGGTCCTAATAGATACCCATTCATTGTACCATTAACACATAATATATGTGTTACAATTTGGCAGATCATACACATGAAACAACAGGATATTAAGAAAACAAAAACAGTATAATTTTCATTAAAGGAAAGACTGGTTCTAAATGCACATTTGTGTACTCAAGATAATTTCAATCCCATTTACATACCATTTATTTAGAAAATGAAGCCCACTTTTTGGGTCATACAGTAATAGGATTATGTGCTCAACATCATGTCATTGTGGTGTAGGCATCTGTGACATGCATAACAAAAACACAAAAAGCAAGTCTACCCACATCTTTTAGAACTCAGTCAGCATTGAAGCCTTTTCAACAACAACAACAACAACAAAAGAAGTGGATTGACATTACAGGAAAATGTGGATTTATCATTCCTTTTCATCTCGATATATGAAAATTAATCAAATCTGAATCAGTTGTAAAGAAATATTTCAGACTGATATATTTATTTCTATAATTAAGTGGGCAAGGCCAAGATGAACAGCTGGCTAGACAACAATACCTGAATGAAAATAGCTTGAATTTAGAGAGAGAAAAAAAAAACTTGTTTTAAAGCAAAATACAAACAGCAGAGTTACAAAGCCAATCAATCTCTTCTTTTCCCTTTTTCCTCTACTGGAAAAAAGGCAATATCATAACAAAAACCAAACAAATCAACAAAAGTTAAGGATAGATCACACTTCACCATCTCTAAATCTATCACAAGTGACGAACATGTTAAATAGAAATGATTCTCAGTTTGAGCACAGCAACAACATGTTCTTTGGATATAAAATTTATTCATTAGAGTAACATGTCGTCTGATACAGCCCCTCAACATTTAAGAAACACTAGGGCCAGTTATATATACTTTAGGCAGCTTTCATTAGGTCTGAGTCTGATTTGAAGGCTCTGATCCATTCATATCAACAGTAACCGCGTCCACGGATGTCTCAGCACTGTTTTTCATAACTCCGTACAGAGGGTTAGAAAATCCTTCCTGAGGTGCATCATCATCTACCTCAGGACTAGTGGTTCCTTTTGAGAAAGAAACGGAACCCGAAGGATCCATGAGGATTTCTGAGCCATCGTTCATGGACTGAACCACTGGGTCATCAGGGTCCCCTTGTGACATGCTGTACATCTGATTTTGCATGGTCAGAGAGCCGTCGTAACTGTGCTCTATGATGTCATCGTGGAAGCGCTCATGTGGAATACTAGGCTTGGTCCTCAGTCTGTACTTGTAGACCAGGAAAACAACCACAGCAGCCAAAACAATGGCCAGTACAATAGTAATGCATGCAGCAATGATAACTTTGGTCTTTCTATCTTTCTGATCCCTCTTCTCTCCCGAACCTGGGAGCTTTGTGGGTATGGCCGGTGTCGGAGTGATTTGTGAAGTTGTGACTTCCTTGACTTGGGTAGTTGGCAGCTTGGTGGTGAACTCTATCTTGGGACTTGTAGCTGGCTGGGGAGCAGGGGGCTTTGTTGGGGGAGCAGTAGGTGGTTTTGTTGGGGGAGTAGTAGGTAACTGTGTAGGGGCTTTGGTTGTGGCCGGACTTTTTGTGGGCTTTGGTGTTGAGACTTCTGATGGAGTTGAGGCAGGGGGTGGCACTGTAGTCTCTGTATAATCTACAAGAAAAACCAAAATAGAAATCACTGTTTATACTTACATTAATTACAATGGAATAAAAACAAAATTATTTTGAAAAGAGGGTGAACAAAAGGTAAAATACCAATATGTTATAATTCAACACAGAGTACAGGTAAATCAGTAACATCCATTGCTGAAAAGTCATGACTGCCTCAAAGAAGTCCATGTATTACATAAGCAGTTACTAGAACTAGAAGTGTTACAGAGAAATGTGGATGAGAGAGAAGGTGTAAGCATTAACACTGTAACTTTCTTGAAACCAAAAAAAATGGAAATTAGAGATACTCCCACCATGTATGTACATCCGAATACAGTGGAACTTGGATTCAACTAGCTCGGATTCAACTAAAACTCGGTTTCAACTATATAAGAGTTAAGTGTATTTTCCTGGAATTTTCCAGCATTTCTTCGGTTGGGCATCAAAGAAACCAAAATACCTCTCATTTGAAACCAAACTACTTTTGACTGAGAAAGTCGATACACCATATTTTTTTACTTGTTCAGTGCCTCTAATTATCTACACAAGAACCTCATGTTTGCTACAACGAACACTCGGACTAAACGAAATTAAATGTCAGGCCCGACGACTTTATTGAATCCAAAGTCCACTGTACATTGCTTGTGCAGTTTCAAGCACCCTAAAACTCTTTCCAAACAGGCAAGAAAAAAACACATTTGAACCGGTGCAAGATGGAGTCACAAGGGAGCCCCAAATAAATTATGTCTTAGACAGGGGAATTTAGGGGGAGATGGTGGTCAAAATTTCACAACTCTCAAAAGCTATACTCTCTGATAATGGTATGCATCAGTCCTAGTCATCCATGGCCACCAGTTCCTGCATTTCATAGGACCGCTTTTTGACCTATTAAACACAGAGACGTCAGTACATCTCCTTTGCTTCCACCCTGAGCCCCACCTATCAGTGTAATAAACACAGTCAACCAATGCCACCCCTCTCGAGCATGTAACAATGATTTGAGGAACTCTTTTCTCGACTGGCATTGGTCAAACAATTTCACTCCTTTGGCCTCTGGCTACTCATGAAAGTTTCTGAGCTAGAGGGCCATTTGAGTACTTTCACAGGCACTGGTGAGATTTCCTACCCGTACCACCCTGACCATCTGCAATGCAAAGGGCTTACATGGATGAGTTAATATCTAACCTCCAAATTGCACCCCTACTCCCCTTACTTGTCTGGTGGGCAAGGCGTAAATATTAGAGTCAATGGTTCCAAACTTGACTGTTTTGTTTCAAAACAGGGCTGAGTGGGTAAAGCATTTTCTTCTTAGACAGGTATAAAAATTCTCTAAATGGAAGAAATTTCTCTTTCTGTTTCTGCGTTAGACAGGCTTCCGTTTTATAGAGGTAATTATAATGGAATTCATAAAGGGAGGAAAGGGGAGATTCCGTTATGATAGGTTTCCGTCTTAAACAGGTTTTTGTTAAGGCAGGTTTGACTGTACTATCAATAGATGTCTCCAGTTAGTAGAAGAAAGACTAACAATGTACAGGTGACACTCTCCAATCATCTGCACAGATATATACGCTGAATCATATCAGTGTGAGTCATAGTGTGTTTTAAAATTGCTGAGAATTTGAGCAGCTTTCATTCATTAGAACTTATCAAATACCAGTCCAAAAACAAAGACTCTGCCCTGATAAGTTTCTGCCTCAGCATGTTTGGAACTATTGTTAAAGTAAATAAAATTTGAAAAGGATGAGAAACATACTAAAGCAGACAACACCAGCATCCTCAGAGTGGTCGCAGTTGTGTGCGTTGATACCTGTCGATTTACACAGCCCAATATTGGTCTCATTTCCCAAACATTCCACATTATCTAGGAAAATGTTCCCTGTTCCTGTTTCATAATCTGATTCCATGACGATGCCTGTTGGAAAAAAAAGCAGAACAAAACAAGATTGTACTCTATTAGAGACAACAGAAACAACATAAATGTGTCTAATATAACCAAAGAAAATGTTTGTGACTATAATGTTAAACAGCTCATCACCCTTCAGTGTTGACAAACTGTTGTCTCCTTCTTGTTTGTGCACATGTACATTGCCCCTTATACTTGATGAGGGTGGTTTGCTGACACTTTCCCTGACTTCATCATAACAAAAAACAGAGAAAACGTGTTGCCCTAGTGGCACAATGCTTCTGCTAGCCCCTCATTCCATAGTACTTGGTTCAAAGTCAGGCCGGGACCATGTGGGCATGGCCATGAGAAAACACTTCACATCCTTATAATTAATTGAAAAATGATAAGGATCTAGCCTTTAGTCTTCTTGGATAAGGATGAAAACCTCAGAGTTTGAGAAAACATGTTTGTATGTTGCGTATATCAAACATACCATGGCAGTTGAAAGTTGAAGAAGCATTGATCTACACAGTCTGGTTTATAAAAGAAAAATGATAAAAGTTTGAAATTTCTGTCTAACACCAAAGAAACTTTGGTCAATTCAAATAAGTAAAAGAACCTTTGCGAACACCATGAGGCAACCAGAGGAGAGGAAGGTGAGGGAAGTGAGTTCATAAGTGGTATACGGTATACTACAATTACTTCCACTGAGATCTTGAAGGGGTGAGCAACAGCAGAATAAAAAATAATATTCATGGTGTTTGGTTTAAAATTATTCCATGACTTCATGAAGTTTTTGTCAAACTTGATCCTCTGCATGCAGTTTGATCACAAAACTGATTACCCCACCCTACTCCACCCCACTTCAACAAAGTCGGCTACCAGGTGTATGATTGTCCTTATGAGACAGGGAACCACAATGTTTTAAAAGCACAGCACTTGTGTAAGTTAGAGCTGCTCTTTTTCCTCAAGCAGACTTTGAAATCACTCTATAAGGGACAACATAAGTTTTTAAACATTTCTACATTCCATATATTATTTTGGGCTGAAGGGCAAAAACCTGTAAGTTGCTGGATCAATAGCAACAACAACAATATTACTTTGTTTTATTTCTTGAAACCGAAAAAAAAAGGTTAAGCTTTTCTTTAACGGGAGGAGCGAACCTTTCGAGGTCCATTTCCTATGTTTGTTGCCCGATATCAAATCTAAGTACACATTTAAGTTAGGCATAGAAAAATCTCTTTATACGTATGCTATGAAAACGGCTGCTATCTTGAAAATAAACAATAAATCTCAAATCCCTAAAACTTTCTTGTTTACTGATCTAATTTGACCAAATTTTGTGAGAGTATACCTGAACCAGTCCCTATCAACATAAAAGAGTATTTTTAAATAAGTGTAAAAGAAAAAAAAAGATAATTTTCCCAATGTATATATTAACCTTTTTAAAATTTTGGTTGCGAAACGACTTGCCAATGGATATAAAAAGTGTTGGGTTTTTTTGTTGCAAATATCTCTCTTTTGCATTGAGGGCAGCCTTGCCATCTAAGACTCCTAAAAGTTTCAAGTCAAAAGGATGAAAACTAAGGATCCGAAGGAGTATGAGAAAAACTGCACACAAAAAAAGATATTTTGAGAAAAAGGACAATTATTGTGAAAATTCACAACATTTTAACCCACCCTCATCTTCTCAAAGGCAATTTACAATGAGAATAAAGATTTTCTCAATTGTCTCCTTGCTATTTAAAAAAAAAGAACTGGTTGACCTTAAAAAATCAGCCAACATCTCAATTTGAATAGCTTGACCCAAAATCGGCCAAACTGAGGGTCGCTCCTCCCGAAAATGAATAATAATGAAGACAGTTGAAACATATCCAGGTTTGCAGACAGATAAGCATGGGGGAAGAACAAGACGAGGGTACTTTGAGTCATTTAATTTAAAACAATGATTTTCAGTTAGGCCTGCCATTATTTTAACAGCAGTAAACCATAAATAAAACCAAACAAAGAATTCACAGGACACACCGTCATCAAAACCCATCTGTCTACAAGCAACCCCGGCATCAATGTCATCCCAGCTGTCGTCGCAGACTGTGCCCCAAGCATTAAGAGGAGTGACGTAGACTTCCAGTCGCCCTGCTGTGCTGTTACCGCCTTGCAGCCGTACTTCAGTTATTTCTGTACAGGAGAAATAAACATATATGCCATATTTTCATTTTTAAAGAAAGCTCTTCTTTTCTACAAACTTGTTAAACATAAAGAGAAGCACATCAATACAAAAAATTTTATTTCAATCTCCACAGGTATACAACTCTTGCTTCATTATTATAAAATATGTCACAACGCGAGTGGAATCAGGCGCACATCAATTTTTGGGCATATCGAGTCATTGGTATAATCTGAAAGCTGATTTATTTGCCTTGCTTTTGAAGAAATAAATATCCATCTATCATAAATAGAACTCAAGATATTTGCAACTTAAAAGGAAGTGAGGTCTCCTGGTTTTAGTGGTAAAATTAGCAAGAAAATGGGCATCAAAGTTTGGTAACTCCAATAGCTAATGAGCCCTTGAAAACAGAAAAAAGACGTATCTTAAGTCTTTAATCAATGTTTTTCAGTAAAATTCACATGGAAATGTGTTTTTATATGAATATAAAAGAGGCTGAGCCAAAAAAAATGCCATAAAGACTTCCAAATCGGCGGAAAAATGCCTGTTTCTCCGATTTCTGTATTTTGACGGGTGCTTAATTTTACCATGCTGCCTCACAGAAGTTAAAGATAAAGAATTATATGCATAAGAAGTCGCACTACACACTACTATCTGATTCTCATCACCGTAATCAGTCGTTACACATGAAGACAAATCTTGAAGGAACAAAAGATGGCTTGTATAATACACAGGGAAATTTCATACCACTGGGAAACAAAAACAAGCCTGAGATGCTGAAGGATCCTGATATTACCAGGCTTTCTTTTACAATATAGGCCTAAATGAAAACTTACATTAAGTTGTGCTCAGTGCATTCAACAGTTAAAATGAAAGTCACAAACTCTTCCTTTAGCTTAAATAAGAAAGCTCTCAAAGCACTTACGGACTTCCTCTTTAAAGCAAGATGCATATGCACTTCCACCACATACAAAGACATGAGCACCATCATCAAATCCTGAATTAATGCAGCTCAGAAGAGAGTCCTCGGTGCCTTCACACAAAAAGAAGCTCATTACGGGCGCTAGGTAGTCAAGATCCGGATTTTCGTCATAGGTTGGGATGCCATCCGTGTAACCCATGGATCTGCATAAGACTTTTGAGTTTCCTTGCTGCCAGTTGATGGCACAGATGCTGCCATAGATGCCATCTACACCAATTTCTACTCGGCCAGAGTTCTGGTCTTTGCCTCCTGTGAGCCTGTATTTCACTCCTGGTAAAAAGACAACCATACTTAAAATCCAGTTTGAACAATATCGACTTCACTAAAAATTTCCAAAGATCCCCCCCCCCCCCCTTAAAAAAAACCCCAAACCAGTTCTAAACATCAAAATGAAAAAAAAGACCCCGCAAGGAGAGTAGCATATTGGGTCTTTGTAATTTTGTTTTAATGAAAGAGGTAAAAAAACAGTCTTATTTTTCCCCCCAGCCTGCAGGAAATAATGACAAAAGAGATATTAGGATGATTTAGCCTTATACTTCACTCTTCATCAAAAGTTGATGAGAACAAAACAAATCCTTAAATTGTTAAGCCCTAGATCTTTTTAAGGCTCACAACTCAGTTGACAAGCATGTAAGCAAAAACAAAAAACAACAACAACCCTAACCCCCCCCCCCCCCCCCAAAAAAAAAAACAACAACCCCACAACAACAACAACAAAAAACCCAACAACGAAACAATAGGGAAAAAAGTAATATTTCACAACTAGTTGTGGGAAAAGGAATAAAAGATGAACTAGGAACATTTTCTTTGAACATGTGTCAAATTGAATGAGTGTTTTGCATGTTGTTTTGTAAAACAAAGAGTATATTAACAATATATCCCCCAAATATAGTTTCCTTTAATTTCATTGTAAAATTAAGGTGAGACTCCATCAGAATAAAACATTAATTCCAGTATGCATGGTTCTTCTGAAAATTTTATATGAATTTATGCAGCATGTTTTTTAGATGTGCTTTTTGGTCTCATCATTCCCATGAGACAAGTAAAGATGTAATATGATTATATTTATGTACACCGCCCTGAACCTAAGCTAAAGCAGACTCAATTCACAAGACCTTATGCTCATTCACATCTGTCCCACTTTGTGTTTAAGGCCATCACTTGCATCATAACTCACCACTGTGAAGCAAGATTATATCCTCTCCTCTTTAAGGGAAGGTCCAATTAGTTAAATGGTAGCCTTCCTTCTTGACTATCACTACAATCATTGTGAAGTTTAAGTCCAGACCTGGGTCTGCACATGCAATATATCTGCCTCTGTCTCAATATGCCTTTACTGAAATCCATCATCCTCACCGTTGTCATGTTCACCATCCCCCACAAAAATGCGATAAAAAAATATATAAAGCATATGCAACAAACACAGCTGATCTCCGGTTTAAGAATTATTGAAAAGGATGTTCAAGTCATAGACAACTGTGTTCACTAATTAGTAGTTACAAAATTTAGTTTCACCTGACTTTACATCATTACGTTTGTGAACTGTGACTGTTGCATGGGAGCTCACTGAGTTCCCACAGAAAGCAAAGAGCACAGAGTCAATTTACCCATCACCTTAATATAAATTATACATATTATAACAATAAGAAAAGCAGAAGCTTCATTTTTTTTTAGTTGCTTTTCTCATTTTTAGAAAATGGACAATTTTTTCTGGCTCTCAAAAGAACTTTTGGGTCTTCTTTTCTTGTTCTCATCTTCCCTATAACAATTAATGGTGTCATAATAGAGGAAAATATTCTGTCTGTAAGAGATTTATGTTCTAAAGACATTTCATCTTCACAAACCTTAAGCAAATGTGTCTCTTTGAATTGTCTGTTTTTGACTTTTATTTAGCCCTATGGCATAGAAATAAAAAGATCCTTTATTTGAGAGCCAAGGTCGGTGTCTCTCTCTCTCTCTCTCTCTCTCTCTCTCTCTCTCTCTCTCTCTCTCTCTCTCTCTCTCTCTCTCTCTCTCTCTCTCTCTCTCTCTCTCTCTCTCTCTCTCTCTCTCTCGTAGTATAAAAATGTAACTTGATACAGTTGAAATAAATGTATATAAGAGAATGCTGCACAAATGGGGCACTTGATTATCATACTGATTGCCTTGCACGCAGTAAAACTGAAAATAATATGATAACGTATACCCATATACAACATTTAGGCTTTTGGCATGTGTGGGTTAATGCCATGTGTATACTAATCAAGTCATGATGAAGGTCTCAGCAAAGTTTTATTCTCCGCCCGGGGTAGTGCCACGGACTGAAGTGTCTTTAGGCCATTCCCAAAGGGGCGACATTTCTTGTTCATGCACATTAGAATTGTAAATGGGCTGATTCATGTCATGCTCATAACTGTGCCTGATCTACAACAGGGAACTGCTGCTTTTTCTTTCGTAATCCTTACTCTTGTCATTTTCCTCTACTTCTTTTGTATGTTTGTCACACTCTTGTGACCTGCTATTTCCGGGGTGCCTGGATAGTCGAAGCAGACTTTGTGTTGTTGAAGCTAGAGAGGTGAGCAGAATAAGTCTGATTCCCTGTAAAAACTTCTCTGTTGACATCCACCCCTTGGCGCTCATATAACCTTATGCAGTTGCGAGCGCCGTAAAACCCTCTACCAAAAAAAAAGAAAAAAAGTTTTATTGGGGCTATACCCCAGAACAGATGATTCAAAAGCATCCCCTATAAATAACAGAATATCTTGAAAAGGTAAAATAGAAATGAAAAGCTCGGTAATAAAAACGGTTAGGAATCAAACATTCACATGAGAGTGCAATTTTGGTCCCTAAACCATAGAGCCTGTCAAATCTAAACAAAAGAAACAAAACTGGATACCTTCAGATTTATAACAGACCACTCCGGCGTCATTAGCATTGTAGTGGCAATGCTCCTTGTCTATGCTGCTGTGCATGCACTGATCCAGGGAAGTCTCAGATCCACTGCACTTCACTCCACTCCACAAAATAGGGAGACGATTGCGGAACAGATGAAGATATTTATGGCCACCTGCAATGTGATAGTTAATGAGGATAGAATAGCTATGAGAATTTCAGTATACAGGTTTGCCTTCAAAATATGAAGTTAGACATAGCCTACAAATGCACACAAACAGTGTGCAAAAGTTCAAAGAAAGGCAGATACATACATTACACTTTGATAAACAAAAAGTTCACTTTAAGAAACCTGAGCAGATAATTTTTAAAAAAGAAAATGATCAAGTATCAGAACTCATGTTTTTTTATTTTTCCTCTCAATTACCTAAAGAATCATAATGCATTCCCAGTTTCAACTTTAACAATGCTAAATTTTACTGACCTCAAAAACAGAGATTAGCAAGGATCATGCATAACAGCAATAACAACTGCTGTACATAAAATCTGACTCTTCAATCTATATGACAATCCATTTTTTATTCTATCAACAGTTTTGATCTATATTCCATAATCTGTATACAGAGTAGAGGTAAGCTGAATGAGTCACCTTTGAAGTTGAGCGACTTGCAAGCCACAGACGCCTCTGCATCAGTAAACTCATGCATACAGATACGACCCCATGCTCCTTTGTCTCTGACCTCCAGAATGCCATGGTTATCACCTGTCCTTATAGAGTCCGATGACAAGGTCAGGTTAAACTCTGAGGAGAACATTATACAATGCATGATGCTCAGCTCTGAACCTCCACGATTAGGGGAGAATTGAGATATATTGTAGCAAATTTAGAGCAGATTATCCATTATTCTCATTCTTATGACTGTTCTAGGCTGTTAAAAAATATCACACAAATGGTCTATTAGTGAAAATAATAATACCGAACACAGGAAATAAAAATCATTGTTTTAAATGAACTGACTCAAGATACCTGCAATGTTTGGTATTGTGATAGACCCGTGTTTTGTGTGGAGTAGAACAAAATATTTGACTGGCTTTGGGTAAAGTTGGAAAATCAGTGACAACCAAGATTCCTATATATGAATATAGATAGGGGTTCAGGAACAAAAAGTCTAGTACCTGCCACATGGGCAGAGTAATCAGACAGGCATTTTGTTTGGAACCATAGACCCCATTATGATTGTAGTAAACAAAGTATATTGCAGAACTAAAAGTCTTAAATTTTAAGTCTGATTTACACTTATACAACTCATCAAAGAATAAAAATCATCTTGATTTATTCTTATA
Organism: Aplysia californica; assembly: GCF_000002075.1. Lineage (NCBI taxonomy): Eukaryota > Metazoa > Mollusca > Gastropoda > Aplysiida > Aplysiidae > Aplysia > Aplysia californica. Next base: position 1,318,014 of record NW_004797278.1, on the reverse strand, counting down.
ACAACAAAAAATGTGCCACTTCATGGCGGTGTACTGTGCTAAATCTAATCTCTGTTAACAGCGAATCGTCCTCTCGCACTCTGTCTGCATATCAACAAGCATACTCTGAGCACATATATCCACATACCAAAGTCACTGTCTGTGAGAGTTTCTTTGAAACAAGCGACTGACATGTATGTCTCTGAAGCACACTGGGAAGCGGTATTATGACTGCACTCCGATAAAGTGGATTCTTCTCCTGAATTACAAAAGACAAAAACAGTAACATTTAGACTTCAAATAAAAAATAAGTGATAAAAATGCCATAAAAAAGAAAAAATTAAAATATCTCCGACCTAATTATGAATGTCTTATGCACCCTAAAACACAATTTACATAATTTAGGGAGTTTGGTGCTTCTACACTGTATGTAATGATAAATCCAGCGTGTAAAGGAAAAACATCTGCAGAACCACGGAGATATTAAAATACTCTCCCCGTAAGAAAATCAAGCCCATATGTTTGGTAACAATTTAAAGTAAAAGGCCAATCCATTATATTATAATATGCTGGTCATCTCCTGAGATTGAAAGTCTCTGGAGAATTTGAGGAACATAAGATTGTCAGTATTGGCCTTAATCCATTGCACCCGAGCTACGAGTAGGCTATATTCATAGCTGCATAGCTGCCGCGCGCTTCCGTCCACCAAGTTACGAGAATAGTCGTATCAAAATACCAGTCCATAAAATCGAGTCCTAACCACTTATCCAGGTTTCTATTGAAAATAATAGGACGCTAGTAGCTTTTAAAAACTTTTGCAAGCCTGTTTTGATCCAGTTTTTCGTCAAGTAGCCTACAAGTTAGTTTTGTTGCTTTGTAACCACAAATCATGACGAGAAGGAGAAAAAAACTGCCACAAAAAAACAACAGTGCCACGGCTATTTTTGTGTTTGTTGAAATACAAGAACTGTTTTTAGTTTGTTTTAGGCATAAACGGCAAAGATAGTGAAAGTAGACCTAAATCTAGAAAAACAAGGAGATTGGATTGATTTTATAAGTGCCTTGAAAACTTCGAAGAGAAGCTAGATCTAGACCATAGATTTACTATAAGTTGCTATGGCTAAATCGAGGGTTGATGAGTCGCAGTCGGATGATATTGTTTTCTCTGCTCTTTCCTTGATCTTTCTCTCTAATGAAATTCAATCAAAAGAACATTTTATGTAAAATCTAAGGGAAATTTCATATTGATACCCTAAAAAGTTTGGGTACAATGCGTGTCTAAGTTTAGTGTGTCGAGTTCAGACCAATTTTCCCCCCGCCTCACTGCAAGCCAGTATGGACTCAAATGTACTGATGCAGCAAGGCGGGGTGAATTGGGTTAAACTCTGAGCTCTTAAAACACAACATAACGAGCTTGTTTAAAAAATATGAAAATTTGGCGTGGTTGTGCGTGTGTGTGTGTGTGTGTGTGTGGGTGAGTGAGCCATCGAGAGTGTTTGTGCCCATGTATGCTTGTGTGTGCATGTGTCTGCTGATGTATGAGGGTAAGCGTACAGAATTATGTATGATTGTGCATGTGAGTATGTATGTCTTGTGTATGTGAATGATGTTTGTTTACAAGGGTGATCTATTGTTTGAGTGAAAATCATTCAGATCAGTTAATAGACTGAAAACCATATATAGCTGTTACATAACCATGAGTCACCATAAACTGTAACCCCACATTTCCAGTCACCATAGGTAACATAATGACCTAGGCACTTAATATCGCTTATCAGTGCAGTTTAAAAAAAATACCCAGCCTCCTTTTCTCCTCTCAAAAATGAAAATAAAAAATTGTGAAGAAGGATCTGATTGTCTTTTTGGGGGGGATAAAAAACGTTCCCCTCAAACTGAAACTATTTCTCAATGTTAATTATATTATTTATCAGATATTTACCACATCTTTCTGTCTTTCTGAATAGTATTGTTAAAATCACGTTGTTTCATTGATCACACTTCAAGGGAACAATCTCCAATATGTACAATTATGGAGTGGACCATTTTGATTCTAGGTAAGTCCATGTTGACACTAGAGTCAAGCCAACAAAGACAATGAAAAGGAGAGAGAAAACAGAAGCTTTTTTTTCCCCCTTAGTGTAGGGAATTGAGTTACAAATGGAAAACTCACCAGCACAAGACACACACAGAATTATCTTCAGTCAGAAAGCCATTTCTATTACTACCAAAGATGGATCGGTTAAACTTCTTTACTCTTTCAAATAAATGGGTTTCAGGAGCATGATTACCTAATGAGGCTAACATCTGTTTCATGGAAAATGAAACTCATGTCACAGAGACTTAATATTTCAAATCCTCAGCATGACCAGAAATCCACAAGATTAAACTTCTGTCTTCGGTGATTTCTAAAAGATGAAAGTCAATCACTTAATGAAGACTTTCACCCAGAGCATGTAAGGATGTGAGTAGTGAGTAAATGTGTGTTTGTGTGGGTGAACACAATATTATATATATCTTATATCTTTCTCTGTTTGTGCATGTTAGATGCTGAAGTACATAATCCCCCCCCCCCCTTACAACCCAACCCTATCAAAAGTGTACAAATGAAAACAAAGCAGCCTCAACCAGATGTGAGACAGAAATTCACCTGAACAGGAGAAGGACACAGGGGCAAGAGGTTCTTCCATTTCGCCAAACACTCCCTTTTGGATGGGCACACCATCAACATAGTCCTGAAGAAGACTTTTGCATGCTACCATAGCTTCTTTTCTGGAAAAGCTTTCATCTGAACAAATATGCTTCCATTTGTCATCCATATTGTACAACAGCCCACCAGAGCTTTGTTCCAAAGGCTGATCCAGTTTCACTGTAATGTACAAAATGTTATGGAAGTAAATATATATTTCTTTGCACCTTGAAAATTCCACTGAAAACATATTGCACCCCTTTTCTAACATGGACAGTTTTTGGACAACGAAACAGACAAAAAATCTTGTAGGTTTCTATGTTTGTGTGCCTGGTGAAAGGTACCAAATGACGCATTTTGAAGTATCCCGGTTTTTTGCATTAGCATGTAAACGGATCATATCTGAACAATATCCTTTTTGAATTTTAAAGAAATCTTCAGTAGTTTTTTAGATCTGGGTGATTTTGTAAGGCAGGGTACGGAAACAAAGTTGCGAGAAAAACGGCTTCAAATAGACAGATCTGCGCTTCGAGACGACCTGACAACACATTCGCTACTCACAAACCAACTTTAAAAAGCTGCTAAGATAAAAGAACAGCTTCAAAATGTTCATATTATGTCTTCAAAACAAATTCGCCACTATACAATTTGCTCTCCAAAAAAACGAAAGGGTGTGGATGCCCAAAGCTTTGCTTTGTTTACACGTTCTTATATTCATGTGCACTACTCGCCTTTAGAGAGGGGAGAGAATGACCTAAATTTTGGTATGCAATGTGATTGGGTTGACTTTATGAATGGACAAGAGAAACCATCCTCAGCGTTTACTCAGAAAACCAATTTTCTCACACATTATTTTGGATTATGCAATGTACCTTGTGTTATAAAACCCGTTTTAAAAATGTATTCTAAAATAAAATAAACTCAAGTCCTAGTAAATATTGATAAAGTAATGGTAAAGTATCCATTTTTAAAGGAATTTAGTTTTTGTCAAAAATTCTATTTTTGACCTTTGAAGCCTGATATCTCGGTTTGAATAAATGCGTCATTTGGTACCTTTCACCAGGCGCACTCACATATATGTGTTTTCAGTTATTTTTCATTGGCATTGTTTTGAATTTCAAGGTACAGAAAAACTGATAACACAAGCTTCAGAGAACCAAAGAATTTCTTTGTACCATACAGATTTCATGTAACATGAACTCTCAATGCATAGCACATAAAAAGAAAACAAAAACCATGATTTAAAACACTTTCATGATAACAGGAATTTTGTGTTGAACAGCTTTGTATTTATTAACAAAACCTATTGTAATAAAAAATTCAAGCTGAAGAGACGATAAGGATAACATAAAATGTGAAGATCATCAGTCTTTTCCCAATTATCACTTCTGCTACCTTTGACAAAGGTTGGTCCAATTAGCCACAACCTACGTCATTACAAGTGACAGATAATCGACAGATATAGTACAAATACTATCGTCTGTATATAGTGACAAAACAGGGTCTTCTATGAATCCCCCAACCTAAAAAAAAACCCATGGATGTCTATGCAGATAGTTTGAGGGGTGGGGGGTTATTTACCCAAAACTTTGAAAAATGAAAATCCTTCCTAAAAAGTCACCACAAGTCATGCTCTGAATAAATATATTACCAAAAATGAAATTCTATTTCCCAAAATGCCAAAGATTGTATAACTAAAATGACACCTTGCAAATCCAGGTTTTCAATTATCCTCCCCTCCCCCCCTCCTTTTCCCCAAACTTTGAGGAGTGGCTTTGCCTGTTTGAGGACAAAAAAACAAACTTTCTTACCGTCATTGAAGCAAAAGACAGACGCATCGTTGGAGTGAAGGCTGCAAGGGTTTATGAACCAGAAGGAATTCCCGAAAACATTAGGGTTTTCATAGAAGCCATCATGAGCACACTGATGTAAATAGGCTTCCTCTCCAGTGCACTGTATAGAGTGTAGCCAGATAGGTCCTTCCCCTCCTCCATAAGGAGCATTATTCTGCGCTGCACCATCCCGGAATTTCTTCCCTCTGCAAACGACTCGAGCAGCTTTGTCATTCCACATTTTATCACACACTGTGCCCCACTTTCCATCAACTGACATTTCCACACGACCAAAATTGCTTTGATCAAAAGTGTCATTAAACACTAGGCGGTATTTGATTCCTGGGGATATTAATTTAGTGAAATTTTAAAGATAGACAAATACCACAACTATGTTAATTCACACTTTGCAACTCAAGCTAAGCCAAGTCAAATACAAAAGCCATTAAAAAATCATTTTTTGACGAATTTGATTGTAAATCAATAAATACAGTGGAGTCTACTTATAACGAGTGCTGGAATAACGAGAAGTCTGTTATAAAGACACTATTCTAAAACCCCGTTTTTTTCTCTTCTTTATCTTTGTAAATATAAAATACTGCTATTGCGCAATCAGACAAACATGTGGATCGGTTATAGCGGAATATTGCTGCTGCTGTGCACAGTGCATAGGCCAATTATATGTTCTGTAAAACCTCGCCAGTTGAGAAACTTGTTGGTAATCTGGCGAAACAAAGATTGGGAGAGCCCATGTGTGTCAACAATGAAGGCCGGAGCGCTTGAGTAGGGAGGGTGTGGTATGCGCAGACAAACAGAACGCATCGAGGGATAGGCCAGCGTAGGCCTAGTCTAGGTTATCTAGGCCTACCATGCCTCTCATTTCACAGATGAGGAGATGGAGAGGTCACAGCAATATGATGGATGGAGCCAATGTGCTACGTGCGCAAGCAGACGGAATGCACCACAGGGTGTGGTGGGGTGGGGGAAAACACAGCGGGTGAGTTAGCCCAGAGCCATTTCTTTCTGATCGCCAACAAGCTGTCAGTCAACATCAATAGCACTAGAGAAAGAAACCTGATTCTATTTTTTATCAAGTAAGACCTAGAGACCATGTTGAAACAAGATCCTCATCAGGGGAGATAACAAAAAGAAATAAACCGAACACCAAACTCATAGATTAGGCCTACTTTACTGTTTTCCTTGAATTTATTACTATATCCCTTATAGCGAGAATCCTGCTATAACGGACATTTTGCACCGGTCCCCTCCTTCTCGTTATAACAGGATTCCACTGTATAAATGATTCACCCAGATAGTGCACTGCAGGCAGGAAAAGTCTTCATAGGTGTAAAGTCAGATGCTCATCAAAATAATGAATGGAAGATACCAATATTCTCCCAACCGTTGGGTTATTTTGTTGAGGGGGGGTTCAGATTAACACTTTTTCTTTCAATATAAAAACACATTCTCCATAGGTATTACCAAAAAATGTAGACCAAAAGCACTAAAAATGTAAATTTGCAGTTTCCAAAGACACTCAAGCTTAGGAAGTCACCAAACTTTGGTTGCCATTTTTCTTAAAATTAAAATTTTTACCTCTGATACCAGGCAACCGCGTCTCCTTTGCTCGGAAATATTTCGACTTCTATTCAAGATACATGGGTACTTTTTTCCATCAAAAACAGGACAAGTGATCTTAGATTTAAGATGATACCAAAAACTTTGTAGCCCAAAAATTGAACAACGCCTTGATAGAATGGTATTTTTTTCTTCAAAAACAAAACAAATGATCAAGCTTTAAGATGATACCAATATAACTGATGAGCACCTAATTCCACTGTACTGTGACACATATTTATTTTCAACTTATTAATGCGTATCATATTTTTTCCTTCAAAGCAGTCGGCTACATGCTTGGATCAAAAGAAGAAGATTGTGAATTCTTTGCATTTGGTATTCATGTTTTTCTCAACCTTCCAGAAATATATTTTCTTTCAAATATATCCATCTCATGGAACCAAATGAAGACAATAAAATACACAATTTTGAACCTAGGCTATAGGGAATTTAACTACAAAACATATTATCAAGATAGCCATTTGTTGTATGAAAAGGAGAGCTGTTTCCTTCGCATAAAAAAAAAAAAAATCACATCCCCTGAAAAAATGCAGTTTGTAAATTATTTAAATATATTGATTAACAAAACTCTATGATTGTAAAAAAGTCAAGATCATAGTTTTAAAGGACCAGCTTGGCTAAGTTCATCATTTGTTTTTGTACAAATGTCATGTCCTACTGAATGCAAAAAAAGATATTTCAGGGGAAGGTTGTCCACTTACGAGTTTTAGCATCAACATTCATTAAACCAAACCTTCAATTGAAAGATCAATGGAAAAGTGAGATGGACATAAATGCCATCCAGCCAGCAGGTAAGTTCTATCTTCTGTCTGAGAGCCATTAGGCTATTTATATCTCCAGCCCATTCATGGTCAACAATACCATCTCTCCCTGTAGCATACCTTCTTCCTTGTAGCAATACACAGCAGCAGTATGGGAATCTGAGCAGTTGCCTAGGTTTGATCTGTCATTGAAGGAACACTCTGTCAAATCTCTCTCTGTACCATTGCAAATGACATTGCTCATCAGTAAAGGACCTATTGATTTCGAGGAGATATACTCCTGTGTGACAGAAAGCAATATTGTTGATTACATTAATGATTATATATTATGCATCACTGTATATTTCAACCAGAGATCACGATAATAAATTCAACATAAGTTCTCTAACTAATGAAAAAAACATGTAAAGTTTACTTGATTATGCATTCAATTGAAACGATGATCTCTGAACAAATTGATTATTATTACCCACCTCTGGCTATTTATGCCATTCAAAAAATACTAACTTACTTTGAGTAGACCTAATAAATATGAAGGCTATCATTATAGCTTTCTGACTACATATTTTGTCCACAAGCCCCTCAAACAACCAGTGATAAATTGTACGCCTACCTGTGTATAACCACTTTTGGTTTTATTTTCTAAAACATACAATTTGAGAATACAAAAAATTGACATTTTCCCTGATCATTACTAGCATTTAACTCTGAAAAATCTTCAAAATAAATGGTAATGTCTTGAGTAGTAAACACGGTTTCCAAATGCGTTTTGTCCCAGGAAGGCCGGTTTGGGGATAAAGTCTCCCTCACCATTGTACTGGTGGCCAGGAATATGAGTAATTTAGTGTGCCACCCGTGTACTGGTGGCGAGGGCTCAAAGGGTTAATTAAGTCTCAGTACTTAAATGTCTCCAGTTTCGAAAGAATATAAAACACCCGCTTTAAATAATAAAAATACTTACAAAGATTAGTATTAAGACCAGTCCAAAAAGTATAGGTTCAGAGCTTTTAATAATGCCTACAACAATATAGTCATGCATTGCAGTCATATTCTGTACCAACAGTCTCTCCATCATGCCTCACTATTGGAAAGTTTTACTTCTCTGTTTTTCCTTTCTATATTTATTTCTCTCTGTCCTTTATGTTTTTGCCCAGCACTACACGACCATAACGGTGTTGATTAACTCTCTTAACTAAAAGAAATTACAATCTTCTAAGGGAAATATACTGATCATACTTACATCAAAGTATGACCGATGATAAGCAGAGCCTCCTTTGAATGACCGACTTTTGCAAAATACGTCAGCCTCCTTGTCTGTCCAGCCTGCACTACAAATTCGACCTTTGATTCCAAGGTGAGATACTTCAAGCGCCCCTTTCATCTCCTCACCTGGACTCATTGTAACTTGGTATTCTGTTATAAAGACAAGTTAATTATTTAGCATTCAATTTTCAGCATCACAAAGTGATTCCCTTTTCTATAGACAAGATTAGTCTTTACAGGACATAGTTTTATTTTTCCTCCCTCACTTGTATAACAAACACATGTAATATGAAAAACCTTTAAAAATCAAAGCAAGAGAATAATATAAAGTATATTATAAGTCAATATAAATTCACAAAAATTAATCATACTAATAACACCCCCCCCCCCCCCACCCAACAACAACCCAACCCTTTCTTGAATTTAAAAACCCCACAGGAAACAGTAAAGAGCCCCCCCCCCCCCCATCTTATCCTTATACATCAAAAAGGGTAAAAAAATAGCTAAAATGAGAGAGTCAAAAGGGTTCGCCTTATTATTCTGCTCTAACAGGTAATAAGCTTCTTTTCATGACAGTAACTTGCAAGTCATAATTTACAGACATCACTACACACCAGGAAAAATTCATACTAATAATATCTGCAAGTTTATTAGCAACAATAATACAGCCATTCTTAAAGATTTTAAAAAATGAACAAACTAAAGGAAAAACTTTAGTGAGGGCAAAAATAACAATTATAATTAACCTAGCTCATACACATTTATAGGAAGGGATCGAAACTTCTTAATTTAAAGATCATGATAAGCTTCACAAGACCAAAAGCCAAAACAGTTGAATAGCTTAGTTTCCTCCTCCTGTGTAACCAAGTACGATAATAATTTTTTTTTAGAAAGCAATATAAGCAGAAAAATTTACAGAGCAATTTTTTTTACCATTTTCGTCAAAGTTGTCATCTTTTCCCAAGCACACCACGGAAGCGTAGTAACCACTAATACATTCACTTTCCTGCCTGCATTGAGTAATAAAAGTCTCATCTCCCACACACTCAAAAGTTATATTTGGGAGTATCTTGCGCCCTGAAACTGTCTCTCCTGAATAAGCAGAGCAGCACAGAGAGCGGCCATCGTAAAAGCCCATTTCCTGGCAGACGAGGCGGGCAGACAGGTCAGTGAAGCCATCACTGCACACTCGGTACCACTTGTTTGAATAATAATAGTTGACTGGACCGTGGTTGGTTTCCATCCCACTTGCTCTTTCAAGTTTCACTAAAAGATAAATAAGAGAAAACAATTTAGTATAAACAGTCACACCTCTCCAATTAGACCACGCATTGTCTCGGAGAAAGGTGGTTATTTTATACAGGTGGTCCTCTTAGACAGTATCATTATCATACAGGAAAAACACAAGGGGGGGGGGGGTAGGAGGTGGTTGTTTGTACAAATGATTGTCTTAGACAGGTGGTCACTAGAGCAAGTTAGAATGTACTTCAATACTATAACCTAGTGGACAAAAATCTCAGAGAGACATTACATTCACATGAAGGATTCTGTAGCTAGGAAACAAATCTTCACAGATAGTAGCTTATTGATCAGATATATAAAAAATACACCACTGTTAATGGATTATATAATTTATTGAGAACTCTTGTTTAGCTTGGTGCAATTTCTGTTATTTAGTTACAGTCCAAAACATAATTTGTCAAGGCAGAAAGTGCATTGATAGAAATAAACTTATAGAATTTCATTGTAGACATTTTACAAAGTACAGAAGACTATGTTAAAAGAATTCTCAGAGACAATGATCTTCGTAAAACACAGTTGGAGAGGATCTCTTCTTTTTTGCGTTCCCCTTCTTGATCTCGGGGGTAATTGACTGAAGGTTCTTCAACCTGCAATGCAACTGATCTTTATTTATATATGCCCACTTTTCCAACTTTGTAGGGCTCTTTGCCTTTAGGCAACCACATTCCAATTTTGAAAGTACTCTATACTTTTTATATTGACCAGAGTATTTTCAGTTGTGATAGGAATTAATTTTGAATTTTGCATGGGTGGCGGCTGAAGCCTACTCATATCTATTTTAGAACCACCATGAGATCTTTAATGTAAGCAAAGAAATAAAAACTATTATAAATACACTATTTAAAGCACCATTACGAACATCATCAAATGCAACACCAGGGAACAGTGGCTGAATGGATGGGCAATGGGCAAAACTGGAAGAACTGTATTTGCACACATGACAGCCCCCAACTCTAAAGATGCAATAAATTCCCTGAGTAGAAGAGAACAAGTCACGATATTTCGCCTGCGAACACAACACATACAACTAAATTCCTACCTTAATAGGATCCGCAAGGATACCCCACCCGACTGCCCGTTGTGCGACTGCCAGGATGAAACAGTACCACACCACCTCTTTAACTGCCCAGCACTTTGTGACCTGTGTAGCACCTACCTACCTGCCTCCCCAGACATCGGAAACACTCTATACAGCGACAAAGCACAGCTGATTAAAACCTGTTAATTCTTTGCCATATCGACAGACCGAAGGGCTAGAACCCAAATGGCCATTGGATCGGAAAAGTAAAGTAAAGTAAAGCACCACACACACCAGATAGCTACCACGAGCTGTCCCGCCAAGAACAAGTGATTATCTTCTGACTAAGAACACAACACACAAGACTGAGACAACATATGTACAGATGTTTTAAACTAGTACAATCACCAAAATGCCAGTGTGGAGAGGTGGACCAAACAGTGGAACACATCCCTCAGCACTGCAAGACAAGACACACAGGGCCCTGAGACAGGAAACGTGGCCAACCCCACTGACACTACTATACAGGCCGACAGATGAACTGAGCAGGACGGCCCATTATAACACAGATACCGGACTTCAAGTGTGATGAGATCGAAAAGAAGAAGAAGTCATGTATGCAATAAGTACACAAGACCTCGGTAATTTTTCGTCATTATCAGAGAAGGCTAGGTGTTCAATTTTACCTATTCTAAGAACAGAGGTGAGTCTTAAAGTAAGAAGACACCAGGGGTAGCAGTAGAAAGAATCAGGAGTGAGAAAGAGGAACAGAAAAGGGGAACACCTTGCCTCAGGATCTCAGAGAAACAACAAATTTTGATAGGTTTAAGTGATTGCTCAAGACTCATTTGTTTAATTGTTAATTACAGTGTGTTGGTAAGTTCTGATTTTTTAAATATACATGGGTGTCTTGTTTTATAATATGTCCTTTCGGGTAGTATAGTTAATAGGCTATGGGCTACTGGGAGTGAACCTCCCCCCCCCCTGGGGATTTTTCACCACCATGATTTTCTGGCACCAAAATGTTGGCAATCTACAGAGTTACGGCCCTTGATTGTCCAGAAATTACGAAAATACTTGATTTTTATTTTGGGGTTCTCTGTGAAGCCGAAAATGTGTACTTTCATATGATGTAAAACTCAAATATTATAAGATGATGTAAGTGTTGTAAAAAAAATACTTTTGCTAATTAATTACAAGATGCAAAGAGGAAAAAAGAAAATTCAAAGGCTGATTTCTCAAAATCTATAGAAATGATTAATTCTATTGCTTCAGATCTTTTATAACCCGGTACAATAGTTTTCTTATAGGTACACACTTTGACTCGAAGTTTGAGGCACAAAATGAGAAGGATTTTGCGCAAAATAACTATGAGTTAAGGAGTTATGACCCTTGCTATTGCTATATTGAAAAAATACAAAACTGCCGCGCGTCATTTTAAAAACGTCAAAAAGGCGGCCTGAGTACTTTTGTCTCAGATATAGTCTAGATCAATCATATGGGCATGATCAAGGTGTCTTGAAAAACATTTTGTTAGTTAAAGCTAATTTAAAAGAAGACTGAGGTGAAAAATTTGAAGTCTGGTTTTTCTAGCAATGTACAATTTTCTTTATACGAGTATGCTTCAGAGAATGAATGGGATGTTCAAAATTAAGCAAGGTAGAACTGAAATCAGTTCCCTTGACATCAAAGAAAGAGAGGTCAAAATCTCAAAAGAAAGAACAGCTTGAAGAAAGGACATGTGGAGTGCATAACTGTAACTTCAAAGTCCATGATGAAACAAAACCTCTCACTGAGAGACGCTGGGACACCATTCAAAAATCAAAAAGACAACGGTGTCTTGCAGAAACTGACAGTGATAGACTATCCTCAATTTGTGAAAGAATACCGACAGAATTTGACTCTGCTCAACATGGGTTCCATGATTACTGCTACAATACATTCATCAATTTGAGGAGTCTTAAGAAAAAGGCATTCACCAGGAGAGTCTGACAAATCAGCACAAGAAGGGTCTTGTTCCACTAGGAAAAAAGTAAAGCAATCGTTTTCAACACGCCTCTTGCTCATGTAATGCCTTTTCTGTGAAAAGACAACTGAATGGACACATGACAGCATGGGAACCAAGAAAGTTCATAAACTTGTCAAATGTGTTACCAGAACATCTGAAGCCTCTGTAAAAGAAGCTGTAAACAGAAAAACTGACTCAAAACTTCGGGGCCAAATTGAAAATGCTGTTCTCATTGCCCAAGAGGCAGGGTATCATGAGCCATCTAGAAAAGCTTACACACGTAAGGGGGATCGACATTCACTAGCTTCTACATCTAAATACTGTTCTGGAGAAGAAAACGCAGCAGCTGAAGAAAAAAAAGAAATCTCCAGCTGCAGAGGAAGAAGCCTACTCCAAGGCATTTCAGCACGTCCGTCAGTTTGTGGAAGAACATGTCACTGCAATGGTCCTTGTTGTTAGGATTAGTCTTTTGAAAGAGATGTATAGCACTTTCATGCAAACAAATTATCCAGAGTTTTACAAGTACTACAAGACATATACGTTGAGGAGAAACTTGTGAAGCACGTCAAGTCCAGGGTCAACTTCTGGCAGAGATATTCTGGGACAAGTGAACTCGAGTACTCTGACGAAATTTCAACTGGGCTGGCTGTCGGAGTTGCCTTTGAAAATGTGACCTCTGAAGAGAGACTTGTTATGGAAGTGGCAAAGGTGATACGACGACCTGTTCTTGATGGATGCAATGAAAGTCAAAAGTTACCTTGGCTTTCAGCAGACACAGATCTGCGCACAGAAACTTTGCAGATACCACAAGTATTAACAATTATATTTCTTTCCTTTCTTTACTCCAAGAATGGAAAACAACAGGCAACAAGATGCCACAGGAGAGTTGTCTCTACAGGTCAGGACATATGCTACAGTTTGACGAAAGGGGGAATGGAAAAAGCCTAAACATATTATGATTGGTATATATGTGTCCGTCATCCAACAGGAAACACTCAGCTGATCAATATCTTAAACCAGCATGGACATTCTGTATCCCACTCATTTCTCTTAGAAGTGGAAACTGCCATGTGTGACAGTATACAGGTTTCTTCAGGTAGTTTGCCCCAATCCATCATGCCTGACAACAACCTCATCACTCACTTCTGTTGGGACAATTTTGACTTGAATGAGGAAACTTTATCAGGAACTGGAACCACACATTCAACTCATGGACTAGTCATACGAGAAATCAAAGTGCAGCCATACATTCCCCAGCCGACACCAGAGGTTGACAGAACAAAGAAAGGATCAATCCATATTCCCAAAAAAACAGCTTGACCCATGTTTTATCAATTCTGAAGTGGAACCCACCTTGATAACAGAGTATCAAAGATTTCAAAGTGTTCCATATGAATAATGAAAACAGAAGGCAACTGACACAGTTCTTACTTTATGTATGGCAACAAGATTGTTATGCAATGATGTTGCTGAACAGAGAAATATACTTTGCAAGTGACCAACAGTGCTTTGTCCTCAGTAGCAGTGATGGAAAGACTACAGACTCAAGACCTGTTCCAGAGTTACCCTCTAGCCATGAGGAAGCAGACACACTACTGATCGTGCATGCCATCTTCTCTGATCAGAACATTGCTACTCCAGACACAGACATCATTATTGGGTCCCCAGACACTGATGTCTTTCTACCGATGATTGCATTGTGTTCAACATTTCACACACAGTTTGAATTTTGACACAGGGGTTGGGAAAAAAAGAAGATGTCTACACATTCAGACGCTCTGTGACAAAATGGAAACACATTTACAGGATTCTATTCTTGGACTCCATGCATTCTTTGGATGTAAGGAGTCTAGCGATTTTGTCCAGAGAGGAAAGGTGAAGCCGCTCACCATTCTCCACAAGCACCCAGAGTTTGCTGTTTCATTCAAGGAGCTAGGAACATCTGAAACTGTTTCTTCACAACTGTTTTCCAATCTGGAAAAGTTTGTTTGTCACCTGTGTGGAAAACCAGCTTACTTTAGCGCTAACAAGTTTCGTCATGACCTTGTAAGGCTAAAGTACATGGCAAAAGGTCAAAGCTTACTGTCATGCTTTGATGGATTTGACACCATGCGAGAGAAGCCTTGAAGCTGACATCCTAGGCGTAAATTATTAATAGTATTAAGCTTTAATATGGAAGCAAGCACATCTGGCTCATCCATTAATACAAATGTACATGATCCGCTAGATCTTGGTTGGAAGAGAGATAATGGTGGAGTGCTCTCAGTGGAGTGGTGCAAAGACTTGGTCCCTCAACAATTGGTTGATATTTTGTCAGGATCAGATACAGAACAAGAGGAAGACAAAGATGAAAACCATCTCCTCTATCATTTGTGATGAAGAAGATGAGCTGAAGTGACAGCAGTGAAGATGAACTGATGACATAGAAAGCATTTAAATAAGACTTTACATACAACATCAACTGACTTACAGTATAACATTTGGATAACTAGCACCCAAGCAACTCACTTCTGTTACATATTATGCTCTATGCAAGTCAATTTTTAGATGCTATAATCTTTTTCTCAATTATATAAATTTCTTTGTACGAGACAACTCAATATAATACATCATGTACACAAATAGCCAATATTCATCTGCATTGCTAAGGCCTGTCTGTAACTCTGCATTGTACTGATTTTCTGTTGAACTAAATGTTTTGCATGTGTAGCTTTTCCTTTGTTGTGGTAAACCCAGCAGGGAGTATATTGCGCTTACTTTGTGCGGCGGTTTTCAATTTTTAGAGAAAAAGGACTTAAAACATTATTTTTTTCTCTATAAGCTATGTAAATAACTACCACAAAATGTTCAGTATAACTGTTTTTCTTCAACCCACAATACCAACTTTAGTCTCAATTAAAAGAAAATCAGAATACCAACTAAAACAGTGAATTAAAAAAAAAAAGTTAATTTGTTCAATTTTCGACAATTCAGGGGCAATAACTCTGCAGATTGCCTATATTTTGGTGCAAACTTTTTTGTGTGCATAGTCCTGAGTGTGCTCTTTCAGAAAATCATAGTGAGCAAAAATCCCCAGGGGGGGGGGGGGGGTTCCAGTAGCCCATAGTCTATAATGTATGGTTGTGAAAGTTCTTTTTTATGTGGTTGAACTGGTTTTTCTTGTTTCTGTGAAATATTTTTTCTTGTGTGAATGATTATATGATTGGTGTAAAGCGCTCAGAGCTTACACTAGTATGGGATAGAGCACTATATAAATGCAATCTATATTATTATAGACTTTTTGACTGAGAGGTGAACACCGTACCTCTAGAGCACGAGGGCCTGGGAGAGGATCTTAAAAATGGAGGCCAAAGAGGAAATTATTCTCAGTGACAGTTCAAAGTGAAAACAAACTCTTTAACTCTTTCTTTTTTAACCTGGCTAGAAATAGGTGAAAATAAAAGCGTGCACTCGTGTTCAACTTGGCCCAAACTGGCCGACAGAAAATATGTTGTCCCACTGTTCAACTTGCCATCTCATTTCTCCGATGAAATTTCCTCAGTGGTGAGATTGGCTAAGATTGACATTGATAATAGTAATTGACTTTAAACTGTAGCCTTGTTATCATTTCTGGAGAGAAAAATGTGTCAGAGCCAGCGCCAGCAGTCAGAATTTACTTTTTCTTTCCTTAAAGCATAAAGAAAGTCAGCTCTGGGAGGTTGCTATGTGCAAAAGAAGTCAAACAAATGGGCAGCCGCTATTTATGAAGAATTTGAGCAGGAAAAGATTACATGTCACCCGCTTGCCATATGTAGGCTCATCATTATATTTTCAAGTATGACAACACTCTATTTCAAAAGGAATATATCTATCTTCTAAATTAGGAAAATGCAACTTGCATAAAAATGATGCACAATAAATGTAACAATGATGGTATTTCCATTTTGTTTTTCATTCCTTATATCAAGTAGGCACAAGGCTCAAACACTGATGGACCTCCGAGGACACAACGAATAACAACAATAATGACATCATATCCCAGCACAGGTAGGCCTACCTGATGAGTAGCAGAAAACAGCAGCATCATCAGAATGTGCCTCACAGGACTGCCTCCTGTTTTCACTCCAGCCTTGATGGGGACATTCATTGATAGTTGACTCTGTTCCTGAACAGCGAGCTCCCAATTCCCAAATAGGACCTTTAACATGAAATGAAGAGTTCTATAGCATTGTACCACAGCTAAATAAGGAGAACACAATGTCGTATAAGCTGTATTTAAACACTGAAGAGACATGTCTGTCAAAATCTGGTAACTTGTTTTGATTAGCCCATCATATTGAAAATTAACTTCAAATTTTTGGCTTCGTTAATAAAAAAAATTTTATGTGTGGAAAAAAAAATGAATACCATACCCAGCATCTTTAAGACATAAAAGTCAATTCCTGCTGATGGAACACAAAGAAAATAAGGAAAAATTCAGACATCTTAGAACTAACCGGATGGTGGTAGTGCATGTGCTTCAAAGCAGAGTACAACATGATTTCTTGTAATGGTAGTTTTATTATTTATACTTCATGATATAATATCTTGCCTGTAAGAGTACCAAGATCAGTCTCTTGGCTTTACTTACCTAAGGAAAAGGAGTAGGGTAAAAATATGAAGACTTTCCTACTGCTTTGTGCCGAGATGAAGACAAAATTTTAGCTCGTAATCCAGCATCTTATCACAAATTAGGAACAAAGAAAAGACTGTTTTCCCAATGCCACTACATATTTTGTTTTGATCTGTATTTCATCAAACTAAATAGTAACCAGAAGAAGAAGGTAACATTCAAACATAATGAATAAGTTTATAGCAAATCTTCTAAAACCAAAGTGACAATAGTAACTCAAAGCCAATGACCACAGAGGAAGATGATGAAATAGATTACTTCATGACAGCAAAAGTATCATTGCTAATTATGGGTTATGGTAATCCACACAAACAGCATTGACAGCCTCTGCATTTGCTTTTTTGTGAGTCAAGAAGAAAAGATATCTATTTTTGTAAAATTTAACTAAAAAATATAACAGAAATTATAAGTTTTTGTTTCTAAGACCAGTTAGAGATTATATTATGTACACTTCATGACCATCTTTATTGCACATGCACTTAGAAAGATCTGAACAACACAATAATATTTATAAACAATGTTTATTTTCCTTACCCAACCTGCTTTTTTTGTTTGCTACTCGCTTGTAACATTTCTAATCTTTAGCAGTTATATATGATGTTATTGTGTTCCAAGTTCCTTAAAACGCTTACTAAAACAAAAACAAAGATTGTTTTAGACTGCAGATAAAACATCAAGTAAAGGTAATTTTAACTTACCAGTACCAACATTATCCAAGCTTGTATCACTGATTTCATCTCCCGTGGCATATCCTAGCATGCGGCACATGACTGCAGCATCCTTGCTATCCCAGTTGAAATCACACACAGTACCCCACTGGTTATTTATATAGACTTCCACACGGCCACTTTGAACATTATCTGAACCAGCCAGGCGGTAAGTGACAACTGAAAATATATTTTTTTTAAACACATACAAAATACATCTCAATGGGATTGGTGGTCCACTGTTGAGGTGAGGCATGAGTATGAGAATGGTAAGACATAGATCTAGTCTGGAGGAAATGATATATACAGGTCCTATATGCGCACTGATAACAAGAAAAAGAGGTTATAAACAATTCAGATTATTGACTCTGTAACAAATTCCCGAAACATCTAGGATGAAACTTATAATTTTTAGACATACACTTACAATAATAACATGTAGTGTGAGTTACAAAGATGAAACACTCTAACCTAAATAAAACATTTTAATGAAAAGAGAGAGAACTAATTGAGGTGGATTGTATGAAAAGACATTCATAGAGAGGCTGAAGGATGACACTAAAACAAAAAAAGAGAAGTAAAAAAATATAGCCCCTCAAAAAGGAAACTTGTTTCACTTTGAAGCAATCCAAAGACTTAAACTGTTCCCTGATGCAAAACAGATTTTGCAAGGAAATCAGTGAAATACTATGACATTTTATCGGTGGAAAGAAAAGAAATCTCTGCAATTTTGAATCTATTGCGACACGTTAATGCACAAAATAGTTCTTAGGGAAAAGCTTTCGAATCTAGACTACTTACTGGAATCATCAGAACAGAAGGCACCAGCAAAGTGGTCGTTTCTGCAGTGAGTCACACTGCCAAGGCCTGAGTGAGGGCAACTAGTCAAATCAGTTTCATTCCCAAAGCAGCTGATCTGTTTTTGAGCGAAAAGAGTATTTGCAAAGCATGCCATTTTCTTTTAGGTGAGAATTTCAATTTCCCAAATTTCATTTGAGACCACAGGGGAAACCCAAAATAATAGACAACCTAATATATATGGGGTGCCCATTATAGAGGGTGCCCACATACGCGATTGGGTCGGGTCGGGCCGCTTTCTTGTGGTTCAGTGCACACTACAACCCCGTCGCGATTGAACCCGACGACCTGGAAGTTAAAGTAGAGAAACCTTTAACCTACATGCGACTACACAGAGGGCGTAAACCGGGCTACGATTGGCTGAACCTTTGACCCATAAATACATTAAGCACCGGTAGGCCTACGTACGGTACTCTTGGACTTCCCGCACTCCCTCTCTCTGTCTCCCTCTGTGTGTGTGTGTGTGTGTGCGTGAGTGCTTGCTTGCTTGCTTGCTTAAGTGTCTCTCTCCTTTCTTGTCTATTTTTCACTACCCATATATATCAGAGACCTAGATCTAGCAATGTTAAAATTGCTAGGTCCCTGCATAGGTCTATATCTCTCAACTTATCTCTCTCAGTCCCTGTCACTCTCACCACCCTCCCTCTGTAGTGCTCCTCCCCTTTCTTCTTACTCGTCTTCTTCATCTTCTAGGCCTATGAGCGCTCCAAACCCGCTGTGAGAAGTGAGAAGACGGTCAAAGGCGGAGACCGAAACTGGGAATTTCCAACCTACTTAATGCATTCATGGGTCAAAATGGACAAGTGACTCAGCCTTGTTGTGAATGGCTGGAAACCACCCGATCGCACGATTCGCAGGCCTGAAAACAAACGCGTTTGTTTTTGTAGGTCACCGACAGAGTCGATCGGTTTGTGCCACGATGGCTGCTTTGCGCCCTCAATTTGGCTAGCTGCGACTACCCAATAGGCCCAACCCGACAGCATATGTGGGCACCCCTATTAGCGCGATGGGGTCTGGTCGGATTGACATGTAGGGTCGTTTTCTGGTGGTTTTAGTGCACACTACAACCCCCTCGCCATTGTTCCAGACGACCTGGAAGTTAAAGTAGAGAAACCTTTAACCTCAATGGCTTCCAGGGCTCCTTTCCACCGTTCCTGGTTGCAGTGCTGCAGCAGCCTGAAATCCCATAAACATGGGTTACGTCGATAACTTTCTATTATCTTCTCTACGTCGAAGGAATCCATTGTTGTCAATTGTTGATGGTATTTTGCACGGAAATACCCGACTTTGACATCGCAGTGTCAAAATGGACACGTGACTCACCGTTGTTGTGATTAGCTGTAAACCACCTCATCAAACGACTAGCAGCCCTGAAAAGAAACGCGTCACAATGGCCGCTTTGCGTCCTTAATTTGGCTAGCCCTGGCTACCAAATTGACCTGACCCGACCTGATCGTGCTATAAAACTTAGATCATATAACAAGATTCTAGCCATGATCAGCATTTTCCCCCAAAACCAGTGCTGACTATCATGCTGACAATGGGGAGGAAACTTCAAAAAGAAAATGTAGCAATAGAAACTTGAACATAAACAAGAATTGTTTTAGAATGCAATCTTTTCTCTGCAAGCCCATTTTTAGCTTGAAACTTGAGTAAGATGGTGCTTGTGATTGTACCTTGAACTGTTTTTTCAAAGTGGCAACTTCTTTTGCTCCATCTGGAATATCACAATGTTCCTGACCTGAACATTCAATTTTACAGCAACAAAGGCATATTACAGACCTAGCCATCTAAAGCTGTTCAAAGGGGTGTCCATCCATACAGCATGGGGACAGTTAGTGTCAAATTATAATTGTTGTTGAAACACACTGACCTCAAAAGTGTAAATCATTCTCAATCGTAGGCTTATATATTCAAACAAGGTTTGAGTTTTTTTAACCACTAAACAAAGAGACAGAATAAGAAATGGTTTCAATTCTCCTTTAAAAAATATTTCTAAATTCTAGTGCAATTAGTCAAGAAATAATTTACATATAGCAGTGCAAATGCTGGCATGAGACAGTGACTGTTAGCTAGCAATAAGGTACTCCTCACAAAAGCACTACCTCTCTCTGCTCCTTAATGCCCAGACATGGTGCATCCCTCTGTCCTATCCCCCAATGAACTAATACCTTTTTATCTGTCAGCGCATGAAATTTCTCACATTAACTGATTTCTCTCAGTTGTTTGTCACAATTTGTTTGCACTAGTCATGTCTGCATGCGTGGGCAGATTTAAAGGAACAACATAAAAAGGGGAAAAGTTGATTTATCAGTTTATGAAAATGTAGGCTACCTCAGAGAGCCAAAAAGGCCCTTCAGAAGCATCAATGGTGAACCCAGGCTTGTAATGGTTATAAGCAGTTCCTTTATCAAAGCCAAGGTGTCTGCACAGGACGTTAGCATCAGCATCATCCCAGCCATCACTACAAATTGTTCCCTCGATCCCCAGGTAGGTAACACGGACCAGGCCAGACTGTATATTCTGATTAGTAGCATCCATAGAGACTGTGAAATCTGTAAGAGAATAAAGATACCTGAGTACAGTATCAATTTTAATCTTTTATTTCTATCTCATCAAACAATATTTCTAGCTTGACAGGTGTCATTTTTTACATTCTTCAGTTCATTAAACACAGAAACAAAAATGAAGCTTGCACATAAGCACAAGGTACAAAGAGAGTCCATATCCACTTTCAAAAAATCTCTTATCAATAGTAATTTTAAAGTAAGATACACTTTCAAGTTGTTGTTTTTTTAAGATAGACTTTCACAAACGTTTGAGAATATTAGTAACTTATATGTAAGTAAGCAAGCAACTTTTGTTGACTGAAGAACGCCTATGCTTAAAAAAAGAAAGACTTAAGCAAGACTAACATTGACAGAAACATTTACCACTGGATATTAAAATAAATAAATGTCATTTCTCAATTTACTTAAGCTAATCAAGCATTCCATTATTACCATCTGGCCTTTCACCCTTATAACAAGTGATAGCCACATAATCCTGTCTGTTGCAAAAGAATGGGGATCGAGTTGCAGCTGGATTGTGGTCACATTCCAATATGGACTGTTCAGCGCCATTACACTGGAAATCTTTAAAGAGTGGCTCCTCAAAGTTGTACCCATAAGCTTGGCAGCAGTGGAGAATGCCTTTCTCATAACCCAGCGTTTTGCAAGCAACATCTGGCCAAAAAAAGTAAAACATAAGCAATCAGAAGAGAAATCTTTTCATCAACATGTTTTAAGCATGAGACCAGCTCTCAAGCTGCCCATCTTTTTATGACATTACATTTTATCTACACTCAATTGTCTCATTCTGGTGGCCTATTCTTTGCATCACTTTTTAGAATAAACTAGATATTTTTCAGACCTCAAAACTTAAATGAAAGTAGAATTCAATATTCCTACGAGCATAAAGAGCAGGATTTTCATGATTTTGAACTTAAGAATTCATAAAACCATGAATTTCAATTGCTATGTGTCATTATAAAATACTCCAGAATGAAGCCATTGGTTTCCATGCCACTTCTTAAAACTGTGTTCAGTATAGATTCACAACCGCACAGGTAAAAGATGTGAATCTTTAACACATACCTGACTTACTGCTGATGTTTTGTATTGTTATAAAATTTCTGACATGACCTTTTCTTAAAGAAATCCTTCCTCTACATGTCGCTGGCCTTTTGATGGAACCATGAATTTTTAAATTTTACTGGAAAGACATAAAACTATCTAACATTGTTAATGTCAACACTTAGGTAATCAAATTTTGCCTGTGTATTTAGATATGGGCCTCAGTCAAATCAAAATCCTGAAAAGAACTGTGTGTTTTACCTGAGCTCACTATTATGCAATCTTAGTGACAAAACATCCTTTGGCTAACAAAAGTGAGGAGGGAGGGGGGGGGAATGTGATTTTTAATTTAATTTTTTTTTCTTCTTTTTTTACATACTTATAGTGATAATGAAATTTGAGTCACTTCCTGGAAGAAACCTGCCACTCTTTAGAATGTATACAAAGATAGCATTCAATATTCCCAAGAATATGATGGAGCCGGATTTTCATAATTTTGAGCTTAAGAATTTATAAAACGGTCAGTTTTGATCACTATAAATCATGATCATAAATCTACAGAGCTTCGATCTACGACACTGACATGTAAGCACTGCGACAGAATGTGCGCTTAAAAAATAGGAAGAATTAGCCATGAAAGAAGCTGCATGAAGAAAACCTTGAGACCATCTTGAGCTAAATTGACCGTCTGCATAGACGAAATGAGCCATATAAATCATGATATAAGACATTGCTCTCTAATTCCTCTTTTAGAAAAATGCAAGTATCGACTCTTCAGTACATGTTCAAAGCTGGTTAGGGAGCTCAGGCTCACAAAGTCAAGTGTTTGTCGGTGACACTGTGATTAGGCAGGTGGTCACTTTGGTGTGTTTTTGAGCAGCACACGATAGCCAGCTCAACAACAGAGTGCTGCATAGTGGCGACCAACAATGGTGTTTGGATTGTGTGCGCTTGTGATACATTGATAAACTGAAATTTTATTTTCATTTTTATTTAGTAGATATTATATTCTAAAGACTTGGTGACAGCAAGACTGTCGTCAATTAGTTGTGACAGTAGTAGTGGCCAAAAGAAATATAAGACGTTCTTAGCCCTAAGTTCTAGGTTGTTGTGCTGAAGGCACAAATTCAGCTAGTTTAGAACATCTTTAAAAATATAAACTGTAGGAAAGATGACATGAGAAAAAAACAACAACTTTCACATGGAGTTGTAGTGAAAAAGGACTGGAAACTGATAGTATTACTCTTATTTAAATCAAAGTATTCCTGTCTCTTTCCAGCTAAAAATATTCTGCACCATTCACTGTCCATTACTTACTTGCACAGCAAGAAAAGGCACCTACTGAACAAGTTTAAGAACAAATATGCATCACCATTGCATACTTTAGTTTGCCCAAAACAAGGCTTCAACATAAATATCACTTTTGAATATGAATTTCAACGTTTAAGTAAAATGAGCATAAAGCAAAAGACCAAAGAATTAATTACCAGCCTCTTTTTGACCAAAGTCTTTATCACAAACAACACCATATCTGTCTGTCTGTGTATTAAATATGGAAAGGATTCCACTTGATGGTGTGGGTCCACTGTCCAGTTGCACTGAAACAGATATAAGTGGAACATTTAAAAAATCTAAATTACAAAATAAAAAAATATGAAAACAATATTAATTAAAACAATTTAAGATAAAATCCTATTTTTGAAAGAGTATCTTCTGTTTGTAAGACAAAAAAACAACAGCTCTAAAATACACTTACAACAGTTTTACACCTTACTATGACAAAACTATTTTTTCACTATAATCAATATCTTAACATTTTACACTTGTCCATTTGCAACAAACATTTCAGGACATACAGATAAGAGTAGCAAAATGAATAATAAGTGAGATAATGCAAGACAAATGTATTAAATCATAGGGTGCTACTTAATTTTGTTAATCTGAAAAAGGTGTTCAACCCTATCTATCCTGAAACCATGGGACAAGAAAAACGAGGAAAAAAAAATAACGAAAGCCATCAGTCATCATATCCATTCTGCAAAAACAAGTATCCTAGTAATATGATAAGAGCAGAGAAATGTACCCCATCCCTGCCTGTAGTCAAATGAGTTCCCCCCCCCCCCCCCCCCACAAAAGAATTCTTTTCTTTTCATCTCTGTAACGATAGGCACTCACCTCCCAAGCTGCACTCAACATACACCACAGAATCTGCTGTGACTTCAGAGGGAGCTTCAGGCAGTAAGGATCCAGTACATTCTAAGATCGATGACTCAGTTCCAGAACAACTTATAAAGTCCATCAGGATTCGTTCTTGAACTGTTCCAGGAACTCTTCGAATAAGAGTATTTCCACTTAGATATCCCTTTCCCAGACTTTTACAAAATACAGCAGCTTCCTTGTTGCTAAATGAATGAAATCCCAAGACATATGTCGTTCCATCAACCACGACCTCTGCCCGTCCTGAGTCTGTATTGACTTGGTATTTCAAAGAGTCTGAGGGTAAAGTAAGATGTTGAAAGCACAAAATAATAGTGCTAACTAATTGCTACCTCAGAATTACAAAGTTCTATCTGCTCCGTACCTAGTTTTGAGAAATTTGACTAAAAACATTTTGAGTTTCACAATGTTTCAACCTTTTTAAAAATCCAACTCTTTGAATGTCTTGATAAGGACACAGAATAATCTTACCATTTTGATACAGCAGATAAAGTATTTTTTTGATTTCTGACCTCATGAATAACTCAAAACTGTCAAAGATGTCAGATAGAACTTTGTAATTCTCAGGAAGCAAAATTAAAGTAGTGATGATTGTGATGGGACAAGAGCTAGGCTGGGTAAAAAGGAAATGGCATTTTCTACTTCATTTGTCCTTAATTTCATACTCATTAATAAGAATAAAAGAACTTCATTATGTTCTCACTGAGTAGAGTAAAAAGCATTGTATGTGATCTAACAACATTTCTCTAAGCAGCTACACAAAAAGAGAGGTAATGCATCTACTCAACCCCTTGTTACTTTTGCTTTGAAAGCTGTTTTTAGTTGACTTAAACCCTTTGAGCCCTCCCCACTGGTATGCAGGGGCGAAGGCTGACTTGTTTGACAGGGTAATCAAAGTGAAATGGGACCAGATAGGGCCTGGAGATATCACATTCACACAAGTCACAAGAATCTTACGGGCACTGGAGGCGGCAACTCTGAGTTGTGAATGAAAACAAATCCTGAATTCATGTTGTATGCTTGTTCAACCGCTAAAATAATCGGGAAAGTATTTCATTAAATATTTATTCTAACTAACCTTAAATTAAATTTAGATTTGAACACACGAACACCAAGGAAAGAAGCATAGATGTCAGCACTACAATGGCATGTTATACCAGACAGCCGAAACACTTTGGAAGAGCACGCCAATTATTAATTTTTTATTTCACATTTGGCTGTTTTTTGTCTAGCTTTTCGCGGCCAGGAGCCGCTGTCATAATCGAGGTCACGATCTGATTATAGGACGTTAAAAAGTCGAGGAAAAAAACAAGCACTAGCATTGTAGTAACAGGAGTCAAAGGATTATAAGGAGTTAGTTCCCCTCACATCTGTGAGGTAGACTCGACCAGTGTAATAGTTTGCTTAGATAATCAGCGCGTCTGGGTGCTTATAACTGTGGCCCGAGAGGGGTGAGGGGTGAACAGGGTATATACGACAATGAAACAGTTCTGACTGCTATGCACATGTTCCCTTCAAATCTATGGGTTGACTCTTCCAGCCTCACTTTAAGCTTACTTAATCAAAGCTTGTGACTGCTTATGGAGTGGCCCGATAGGGGCGAACAGGCTATTTCTGTGGCAATGAAACGGTTTTGAAGGTTAGGCATAGTCTATTGTTCATTGGTGATTATGAACGTCTTTTTACATTTAATTTATGTGGTTTACGTCTAGGAGTGAATTTGACTGCGACAATGTTTCAAAATTAGAAAGGGAAGCAGTGATTATTTGATTATATAGACGCTTCGCCTCTGCTGGTACGTTAAACTTCCCGTATGCCTAGCTACTGGTACAGCCATGAGCAAGACACTATCTCCAAACTGGCCCACCTGGGACAAAACACTCGCGGGAAACCGTGTTTACTACACAGAGCGTTACTGATTATTTTGAAGATCTTTCTGAAGAAGATGCTAGTAATGACCAGGACTACCATGAGTGGGATATGGAATGTGATTCCCATGATCAAATGAATGTTAATAATATAGTGCTCAGGAGCTCAAGCAGACAGAGGGGCATGGTGGCATCAGGAAGTCAGGGCTCAAAGGGTTAAAAGGTTCAGTGAGCTCTCACACACTCAGCACAATGCATATTTACAGTTTACTAATGAGGTAATTCATACCAAAACATAAAAAGAAATGTTTAAAAAGTGATCATCATACTTAGAACAGTTCTTGTGCACAACACATTGGGTTCCTCTCGGTTTGGACAGCTACCATCCGAATTCCACACTGCATAGTCACAATCAGATATCCTGGTCTCTGTGCCAGAGCAATTGAGGCTTCCAACCATAAATGTAGATCCAGTCCCTACTTTTGAATTCATAAGCATGTGGCCCTTGGCATACCCACGTTCCTTGCAAATGACATTAGCTTCCTTCTCCTGAAATCCTTCTGCACAGACACGCCCTTCAATGCCATATCTTTGCACAGTTGGGGACCCTACAAAGTCCGGTAGATGTACTATTTGGAGGTCTGAAAAATAAAACATTTTGAAAATGGTTACAGAAATCAGCAGCCAAATATACTGGAGAAGACAAAAAAGCAAAACTGATGTCCATCATACGATACTACATTCTAGAACAATGTTTTTTTTCTAACTTTATGCTATATTTTCTCTCAGCAGGGAACAGCAAAATATAAAAAATTTCTCTGCAGCTCAACCACGACTCAAAACACAGAATGGCACAGCCTTTTAAATACATTTGTTTAATGGGGTTGGAGGGGGGAGGGGGGGCATGGGAAGGGGCAAAGAGCAAGTAGGACTACCCTTTCATAATAACTTTTACCTACTGAACTTACTTTCAACAGGGAAAGGGCTTGATCGGCAATGTACAGAAGCTATGGATCCTTCAGTAGGGCATGCTTTGCCTCTACTCACTGAGCAGTTACTTATTAGCGAGTCCATCGACGGGCAAGACAGTTTTGTGACAAAAGTGTTGGCTGTCTCCTCTAGCTCACCAAAAGCATTACAGCACTGCTGTTTGCCGTACTGATAACCAAAATTTTTGCAGATCACTGAGGCCTCTTTGTCACTTATTGTTCCATCACAAACTGGATGCCACTCATCTGTCTCTTTCTCGTGCAGAAGGACCAGCCCACCAGATCTGGCCTGTACAGGCCCTTGTACCAGCTCCACTGCAGAAGAAACACAAGTGTTGAAGGGAACAATTACTACTGCTGATCTAAAGAAAAAAGTAAGCCACTCCAACAACAGCATTAAGTTCAGGTTAACAGGAGCTGAATAATAGAATAAAAGTAGAAATATATATTGCAGAATGTACAATTCGATAAAGAGTTGAGAGAATTTTAGAATTTTATATTGATCTGATGCTGTCTTATATGTGAGGCAGCGTGGTGAAATCAGGTGCTCGTCAAAATACATAGGCTAAATAGGAGAAACAGGCATTTTTCAGAGTTTGGAAATTTTTATTGATTTTTAATTTTGGCTCATTTAACCTCTTTTATGTCCATTTAAAACACATTTCCAAGTGGATTTTACTTTAAAAAATATTGATTAAAGGAACAAAATATGTCATTTTTGTGCTTTCAAGGACTCCTTAGCTACTGAAGTTACCAACTTTGGCGGCCATTTTCTCGCTAATTTCACCACAGAAACCAGGCGACCTCACTACTTTCAATCGCAAATATCTCACCTCCCAAGCTGCACTCAACATACACCACAGAATCTGCTGTGACTTCAGAGGGAGCTTCAGGCAGTAAGGATCCAGTACATTCTAAGATCGATGACTCAGTTCCAGAACAACTTATAAAGTCCATCAGGATTCGTTCTTGAACTGTTCCAGGAACTCTTCGAATAAGAGTATTTCCACTTAGATATCCCTTTCCCAGACTTTTACAAAATACAGCAGCTTCCTTGTTGCTAAATGAATGAAATCCCAAGACATATGTCGTTCCATCAACCACGACCTCTGCCCGTCCTGAGTCTGTATTGACTTGGTATTTCAAAGAGTCTGAGGGTAAAGTAAGATGTTGAAAGCACAAAATAATAGTGCTAACTAATTGCTACCTCAGAATTACAAAGTTCTATCTGCTCCGTACCTAGTTTTGAGAAATTTGACTAAAAACATTTTGAGTTTCACAATGTTTCAACCTTTTTAAAAATCCAACTCTTTGAATGTCTTGATAAGGACACAGAATAATCTTACCATTTTGATACAGCAGATAAAGTATTTTTTTGATTTCTGACCTCATGAATAACTCAAAACTGTCAAAGATGTCAGATAGAACTTTGTAATTCTCAGGAAGCAAAATTAAAGTAGTGATGATTGTGATGGGACAAGAGCTAGGCTGGGTAAAAAGGAAATGGCATTTTCTACTTCATTTGTCCTTAATTTCATACTCATTAATAAGAATAAAAGAACTTCATTATGTTCTCACTGAGTAGAGTAAAAAGCATTGTATGTGATCTAACAACATTTCTCTAAGCAGCTACACAAAAAGAGAGGTAATGCATCTACTCAACCCCTTGTTACTTTTGCTTTGAAAGCTGTTTTTAGTTGACTTAAACCCTTTGAGCCCTCCCCACTGGTATGCAGGGGCGAAGGCTGACTTGTTTGACAGGGTAATCAAAGTGAAATGGGACCAGATAGGGCCTGGAGATATCACACTCACACAAGTCACAAGAATCTTACGGGCACTGGAGGCGGCAACTCTGAGTTGTGAATGAAAACAAATCCTGAATTCATGTTGTATGCTTGTTCAACCGCTAAAATAATCGGGAAAGTATTTCATTAAATATTTATTCTAACTAACCTTAAATTAAATTTAGATTTGAACACACGAACACCAAGGAAAGAAGCATAGATGTCAGCACTACAATGGCATGTTATACCAGACAGCCGAAACACTTTGGAAGAGCACGCCAATTATTAATTTTTTATTTCACATTTGGCTGTTTTTTGTCTAGCTTTTCGCGGCCAGGAGCCGCTGTCATAATCGAGGTCACGATCTGATTATAGGACGTTAAAAAGTCGAGGAAAAAAACAAGCACTAGCATTGTAGTAACAGGAGTCAAAGGATTATAAGGAGTTAGTTCCCCTCACATCTGTGAGGTAGACTCGACCAGTGTAATAGTTTGCTTAGATAATCAGCGCGTCTGGGTGCTTATAACTGTGGCCCGAGAGGGGTGAGGGGTGAACAGGGTATATACGACAATGAAACAGTTCTGACTGCTATGCACATGTTCCCTTCAAATCTATGGGTTGACTCTTCCAGCCTCACTTTAAGCTTACTTAATCAAAGCTTGTGACTGCTTATGGAGTGGCCCGATAGGGGCGAACAGGCTATTTCTGTGGCAATGAAACGGTTTTGAAGGTTAGGCATAGTCTATTGTTCATTGGTGATTATGAACGTCTTTTTACATTTAATTTATGTGGTTTACGTCTATGAGTGAATTTGACTGCGACAATGTTTCAAAATTAGAAAGGGAAGCAGTGATTATTTGATTATATAGACGCTTCGCCTCTGCTGGTACGTTAAACTTCCCGTATGCCTAGCTACTGGTACAGCCATGAGCGAGACACTATCTCCAAACTGGCCCACCTGGGACAAAACACTCGCGGGAAACCGTGTTTACTACACAGAGTGTTACTGATTATTTTGAAGATCTTTCTGAAGAAGATGCTAGTAATGACCAGGACTACCATGAGTGGGATATGGAATGTGATTCCCATGATCAAATGAATGTTAATAATATAGTGCTCAGGAGCTCAAGCAGACAGAGGGGCATGGTGGCATCAGGAAGTCAGGGCTCAAAGGGTTAAAAGGTTCAGTGAGCTCTCACACACTCAGCACAATGCATATTTACAGTTTACTAATGAGGTAATTCATACCAAAACATAAAAAGAAATGTTTAAAAAGTGATCATCATACTTAGAACAGTTCTTGTGCACAACACATTGGGTTCCTCTCGGTTTGGACAGCTACCATCCGAATTCCACACTGCATAGTCACAATCAGATATCCTGGTCTCTGTGCCAGAGCAATTGAGGCTTCCAACCATAAATGTAGATCCAGTCCCTACTTTTGAATTCATAAGCATGTGGCCCTTGGCATACCCACGTTCCTTGCAAATGACATTAGCTTCCTTCTCCTGAAATCCTTCTGCACAGACACGCCCTTCAATGCCATATCTTTGCACAGTTGGGGACCCTACAAAGTCCGGTAGATGTACTATTTGGAGGTCTGAAAAATAAAACATTTTGAAAATGGTTACAGAAATCAGCAGCCAAATATACTGGAGAAGACAAAAAAGCAAAACTGATGTCCATCATACGATACTACATTCTAGAACAATGTTTTTTTTCTAACTTTATGCTATATTTTCTCTCAGCAGGGAACAGCAAAATAAAAAAAATTTCTCTGCAGCTCAACCACGACTCAAAAAACAGAATGGCACAGCCTTTTAAATACATTTGTTTAATGGGGTTGGAGGGGGGAGGGGGGGCATGGGAAGGGGCAAAGAGCAAGTAGGACTACCCTTTCATAATAACTTTTACCTACTGAACTTACTTTCAACAGGGAAAGGGCTTGATCGGCAATGTACAGAAGCTATGGATCCTTCAGTAGGGCATGCTTTGCCTCTACTCACTGAGCAGTTACTTATTAGCGAGTCCATCGACGGGCAAGACAGTTTTGTGACAAAAGTGTTGGCTGTCTCCTCTAGCTCACCAAAAGCATTACAGCACTGCTGTTTGCCGTACTGATAACCAAAATTTTTGCAGATCACTGAGGCCTCTTTGTCACTTATTGTTCCATCACAAACTGGATGCCACTCATCTGTCTCTTTCTCGTGCAGAAGGACCAGCCCACCAGATCTGGCCTGTACAGGCCCTTGTACCAGCTCCACTGCAGAAGAAACACAAGTGTTGAAGGGAACAATTACTACTGCTGATCTAAAGAAAAAAGTAAGCCACTCCAACAACAGCATTAAGTTCAGGTTAACAGGAGCTGAATAATAGAATAAAAGTAGAAATATATATTGCAGAATGTACAATTCGATAAAGAGTTGAGAGAATTTTAGAATTTTATATTGATCTGATGCTGTCTTATATGTGAGGCAGCGTGGTGAAATCAGGTGCTCGTCAAAATACATAGGCTAAATAGGAGAAACAGGCATTTTTCAGAGTTTGGAAATTTTTATTGATTTTTAATTTTGGCTCATTTAACCTCTTTTATGTCCATTTAAAACACATTTCCAAGTGGATTTTACTTTTAAAAATATTGATTAAAGGAACAAAATATGTCATTTTTGTGCTTTCAAGGACTCCTTAGCTACTGAAGTTACCAACTTTGGCGGCCATTTTCTCGCTAATTTCACCACAGAAACCAGGCGACCTCACTACTTTCAATCGCAAATATCTTGAGTACTATTCGAGACAGATGAATATTTATTTCATAGGAAGTGAGGCAAATAAATTAGCTTTCAGACGATACCAATAACTCCACAGGCCCAAAAATTGACGAGCGCCTGATTCCATCGTGTCTTGACACATATAATAATAAAATAATAACAAATAATATTTATATAGCACAAATTCCTGCTCAACAGCAAGCTCTATGCACTTTACAATTTATTTTAGTACCTCAGCAGACCCGACCCGATAGCATTCTGGAACAATGTCAACTTCCTAGGAAGAATACAGTGTATACACATAACTGTAACAGAATCCTGGAACAGGCAATTTTCCAGATAATGCATATTCCTGCACAGATTTTCACTTACAAATCATTGGACCAAATATGGTATTGTAAGATGCATCAACCATCAGAACAAAATAAGTTGAATTGACATATCACATCATATATGACAGCATTATGATTCCTTCGCTTATTAAAACAAAGCAAATTTCCTAGAATTTATCAGATTGAATAGAATATAAATAACAAAATAAAACGTAGGCCTACAGAACACACAAAGATTCACCTGAATTGAAGCACTGAAGAACAGCATGATCAAATCTAATTGCACAAGACTCTGCCATGTCTCCAAAGCCAAAAGCATACATCTGGCACTGAGAAATGCTTGATTCATCGCCTTGACATTTCAAGCCAGTGAGAATGGGGGACGGCCTGCTTAAGACACTGGGATCACTAATGTGGAGGAAAGTGCCACCGCTGTAGAGATAGAAAGATAGATCAAGTGATCAGAAAATATTAAATTCATAAAGGGGCACAAAATCTGGTAAACCTGGTTTAACTGGTTCCATCCATTCGGCGCTGACAGCGGCTCTGTGTTTTTCTACTGTCGCTATTCGACCGCTGTGAGCGGCTCGACAAAATTCTAGAGAAATCCAAAACAAATGTGCACTTTTTAACCTAGTTCCTACTTTTTAAGTCGTCGAAAGGAAGTAGAACTTGTAAACAAGCCTGATCTCAATCTCTCAGCGTCAAAATCGATCGAAACTCCGCGAAATTCTAGCATAAATGATTATTTTGCTGTTTCTAAGTAAGGGAAAACAACACGGAGCCTGGCATAATAAAAAGGCCCTTCAGTGAAAGATATTCATATAAATTTGGGAAATTCTTGCAAAAATGGGTGCTAGGGTGATATCTCTACAATGTTGTGCTGACTCCTATGGATTATAAGGACTTGTAGAGTTGAGAAAATGAGGTTTTTTCTCATTCGTTTTTTTCTGAGGGAAAATACAATACAATCAGAATATAAGTCATTGTAATTGATATAATCAGATTCCTCTATTTATTCCCATTAGTTTGGTATATGTTGTTGCTGCTGTTGTTATCGATCCAGCAGCAGCTGGGCTATCACCCTTCTGTCCAATGCCATGTAGTGAAGTGCAGGTCTGCTGCAGTTGCTGTAATGTTCCATAGAGTGTGTTGTCAATGTTAGGTCTCGGAGGGAGAAGGGTAGCTCTGATGTCATTTCGGGCTGCGCAGTGGAAAAGGTGATGATTCACAGTCTCATATGCATAGTCACACAAGGGACACATTGGGGAAAGTTCCGGGTTTATTCATTTCAGGTGGAAGTTGAGCTGTATATGTTCTGTTTGTAGGCGGAAGATCGTGGTCTGTTTCTTTCTCTGTATGTGGTTGATATTGTCAATCCTTTTTGTTGTGGTCATATGTTTGAAAACTGCTCTGCTCTGCCTGTCTTTTCCAGGGCCAATCTGTTCACCCAATCTTGTTTGTTGTTGCTTTTAATGATTTGTTTTGAAGTGTTGTATGAAGTTGGGATGTTGGGTTGTTCCCATCTAGATCCCCGTTTGGCAAGTGTGTCTGCTCTGTCATTTCTAAGTATGTTTGAGTGTCAGGGGACCCACTGCATTACTAGGTTGATGCCGCAGAATGTTATCAGATGATGGGAGCCGAACATTATATGAGTCAAATCTTAGTTTAGATGATGGTCATTTTCTTTGGCTTGTAAGACTGATAGTGAGTCAGTGAAAATCACAATACTCAGCGCTTTTCTAGGATGAGAGTCAAAAACTGTGTGGAGATGGTATAGTGCTGTTTCAATTGCTATCATTTCTGCATTGCAGTTGCTGCTTTTCTCTCCACAGGCTGCAGAGATCTCATTGGAACTTCCATCTGGGTACTGTACTAGTATTCCATATCTGGCTTTGGTTCTGCCTTTGAATGCTGAGCCGTCCGTATAGACGTGTATCCAGTCATCTGAATAGCTGTCGATTGTTTGATGTGATGCAAGCATCAGCGTCACTGGGTCTGAAGATTTTGTGCTATTGTCTCTGAGAGAAGTTTTAATGATTGGTTTTTCCAAAGAAATGTGGGGAGGGATGTTTTGGTTGACTCTTTTGGTTTCTCTTCTGTTTTGTGGTAGGTGGTGGCTCTCCATTAGTTCTGTGATGCGATGCTGTTATGATTGGCTTTTTCAAAGAAAGGTGGGGAGGTCTGATCCCCATGAACTGCTTGCGAGCTTCTTTAAAAGTTGGACTCTTTTTTTGCCTTGTTCCTTATGTTCTCCACTTGGCTTTTCATGATTAGACTATGGTCAAGTTTGACTCCGAGGTAAGTTGGATGTTCTTCTTTTGGGAGACTTTCATTTCCTATCTTTAGTTTGAGATTTTCTTTGGCTGCTTTATGGCTCTTCGTAAAGATGGTGCAGTTTGGTATCTATGACAATACATATTAGAGTAACTTAGAGCTTCACAGTGATGCATTAAATAATGCACCCCGGGTGAAAAATTTAACAGGAAAAAATAACTCTGTCCAGAGCCTGAAAAAGTCATGGATGGAATCAGTTAAGAAAAAGGAAAAAGCCAACATAAGTTCTCAGTAAGAAAGAAATGTCTATATATATAATATCATTCTCTTTTAAAAAAACAAAACAAACAGTGTGCATATAGTCTGAATACCAATGCCAGGATACAAGAAAAAGTGTGTAAGTGCAAACCAAACTCAGGTGTGATTGGATTGTTGTTTGTTTTCATTGAAAAATGATTTTGTTTATTTTGTATTTTCAATTATGATCAAGAAAAAGTTTGAGTTGAACGGCAAACACAATGCCTAAATAATGGGAAGTGATTTGTTGGTAGGCTATTAACTACAACAAAGAGCATATAAATGACTTCATATCTTTATTAATAAAAACAACAACAACAAAATAGAAGCTAGAACTGCACAGTAATCCTGAAAAGGCTATGCAAGTAAACACACACACAGTCTTTTATAGAGCTTTACCTTCCTCCTAATTCTTTGCAAAGGACCACAGCCTCTTCGTCAGATAACGTCAAATCATCACAAATAGTGCCCCATGTGCCACCAATCTTCACTTTTGGAATGCCATAAACGGCCCCTGGAATATCTGCAATCCTCACTTCTATCTTTCCGGGATCTGCAATTGAAAGAGTCATAAAAATAAATAATCAAGACACACTGTTGAACCTCATGTACACATTGCCTATTGATTTTTATTTGGTTAATAAAAGCTGTGCAAATAAAGCATTTTCTACCTTAAATGATGCATTAAACTTGAAACTCTTTACATTTTTCAAACATTTTTTTTGTTGGAAGGGGAAATTCTAAGTTGCAAATAAGATAAAGTAGAAGAAGACAGAAGTGTTCATTGTTGCAAGAGTGGCAGGGGAAATACGATGCAAAACAAAACAGAATGTGGCTCTGTGCAATGTTCCATAATATGGACTTAACTTAAGCTAAAGAGCAGCCTTACGTCTACATCTTTTTCCATCAAATTTTTCAGAATTAGTACCATTCAAATCAAAGTTTATGGCCAGGGGAGGGATGGGGGCATTATTCTGGTGGTTCACTA
This sequence comes from Aplysia californica, assembly GCF_000002075.1. Taxonomy (NCBI): domain Eukaryota; kingdom Metazoa; phylum Mollusca; class Gastropoda; order Aplysiida; family Aplysiidae; genus Aplysia; species Aplysia californica. Next base: position 1,282,177 of record NW_004797278.1, on the reverse strand, counting down.
CTGCAACAAACTTTCCACGTATCTAGTAAGAGTACAAGCTCAAACAAAACCAAGCTAAAGAAGAAAAGTGCAGTCATTTTAGGTAGACTATTTGAAGCTACCTGTTGCTGGTAAGCACTGCACAGTAGCGATCTCGTCACATGCAGGAGCCATGCCCAGTGAGAACTTGGGGCAGGTGCTCAGAGAGCTCTCTACGCCAAGGCATTGTGGAGTCACTAGCCAAGGAAACTGAAGGTCATCTGTGTTGGTGGTTGTGAAAGCCAGACCAGTAGAGAATCCCAGCTCTCTGCACAGAACTTTGGCGTCATTGTGAGTGAAACCTTTGGCACACACTGAACCAGTGAGGCCATAATACCTTATATGAACTCTGCCTCTGTCACCTCTTTCCAAGAAAGGGAGATATTCTGGAGAGACAATTCCATACATATAAAACACAAGCATAGCATCTTTTTTCTAAAAGAAATTTGATAGACTGTCATATAAACTAATGAAAACATAATTGAACAACTCAACAATATTCATAAACATAGACACAGCTTTATAACACAAAGAGTGGGTCAGATAGTCAATGATAGAAATGACATCTGCTTTATGTTCACAGTTACGAGGGACGTCCAGAAAGTAGTACCGTTTTCACATCTCTCTGAACTGGGTTAGGATATTCTTGATTTTGCACAACAGTGAGTTGATGTGTTCAATACTGAACCGGAAAGAGCCCTCAGCTTCCATCTTGCCGTTGTAAACAACAATCTACGATGCTTGCAAAACACTTCACCCACTTTTTCCTCGACAGTTTACACAGCCACATTTTGTATCAAACATCCTACACCCTTTTGAAGCTTCAACATGTCTTCCAAGATTGAAAATTATGCTGACAATGAAATTCAATCTGTTATTCATTTTCTGACTGCAAAGAACACGAAGCCTAGTGACATTCATGGCAGATTTCTGAAGTGTATGGTGAAAATGCAATGAGCGAAATCACGGTGCGGAAATGGGTTCGCATGTTCAAAGAGGAACGAGAAGATGTGCATGACGAACCCAGGAGTGGGCGTCCATCTTTGGTCAGTGATGGTTTGATGAACAAAGTTGACATTAAGGTAAAGGAAGACGGCGTTTTACCCTTTCCTCACTCTCTCCAAACTTTCCTGAGATTTCAAGGTTGCTTCTGCATGAAATCGTTACTGACCATTTGGTTTATCCAAAGGTGTGCTCACGCTGGGTACCCAAGCAGCTGACACAAGAGCATAAGGATCAAACGGGCTGCCAGCGCATTGACATTCCTGACACGTTGTACTCATATTGTGACGTAGGATGAAACCTGGTTGCCCCACTCCATGCCCAAGTCAAAGCAGCAGTCGATGCAGTGGAAGCATACGGATTTGCCCTAGCCAAAAAAGTTCAAGCAGGCCGTGTCAGGAAAAAAAGTCATGTGTACAGTGTTTTGGGACAGACAAGGAGTTCTTTTAGTAGAATTTTTAGGAAACGGGATGACAATCAACTCTGATGTGTACTGCAACACACTTAAAAAACTGCATAGAGTAATTCAAAACAAAAGACGTGGAATGCTTAGCAATTGCGTTGTTCTGTTTCACGACAATGCAACTCCCTAGAAGTCTGCAAAGACCCAAAACCTGATCGCCTCCTTCGGATGGGAACAGTTAAAGCACCCATCATACAGTCCAGACCTGGCTCCTAGTGACTTTCATCTGTTCCTGCATTTGAAAAAGTTTTTGGCCGGGCAGGACTTTGACTCAGACGCTGATCTCAAAGGAGAGACTCGACATTGGCTGACTTCGCAGGTGGCAGCTTTCTACAATGAGGGCATTCAGAAGCTCATCCCATGCTATGACAAATGCCTCAACAGTTCTGTTGACTACGAGGAGAAATAGTCACATATATGAGGTATTCAAAAATAAATCGTTTTGATTGGGAAAACTATTTCTTTTATAATTATTTTTAAAACGTTACATACTTTCTGGACGTCCCTCGCATCTGACCTTAGTCAAATATCTAGCTTACTCAATGCAGTATGTTTCTCAGAAACATTGTCCCATTTTGAATCCATAAATAAACATACAGTCGAACCTGCCCTGACGGCCACCTCTATAAGACGGCCACTTGTACAAACAGGCACTTTCTATTCCCCCCCTTTGAGTTTTTTCTATATAATTTATCTGTGTAAAACGGGCACCTATCCAACACGGCCGCAGCCACCATATTTCAACACACAACCCCTATCACACAAAGCAATAACACCTGTCTTAGACGGCCACCTTAGTGACTCCATTACGTTTTTTCATAAATCAAGCATTGGCCCCTGGCGTTGTGGGCGAGCCATCATAATCTAATCACCTGTCGTTGATAGGTAATCCCTCCAACTGATCATGTTGCGTAGGCCCCTCCCACTGTTGACCAATAGGTAACAAAATTAATTTTCAGCTGCTGGTGAGGGAAGCGTGTGATCCCTCATAACCCATAAGCCTCGCCCAGAACTCACAAATCGTAAATGAGATGAGTGGTCACTGTTTACCCAGTCTGTAACAAAGTAACAATGGACGTTAGCATGAACTTGTGACAGAAGCATCGCTCGTTCTCCGAGTGGTAGTGACCCGTGTGTTTGTTTTACCATAGCACTTGGTCCCCCTTGTCTGACACATTTTGTTTTATTGTCCCCCTTGCACAAAAGCAGAAACAAAAGAACCCCCCCCCCCCCCAGCAAAAACAACAAAAATAACATCAACAACAATGCAACTATCTTCGGTTGGGACCTAAGAAAGGAAGGGTCTGTTTTCTCAGAAAGGAATGGTTTGTTTTCTTCTTCTTAATCAGTCCTGCCTAAGACAGCCACCTGTCTTATACGGCCACTTTTCTCCTTGACAATGGGTGGCCGTCTTACACAGGTTCGACTGTATTTCCCAACTCGCATTTCTTTACAATAACCAAGCTCAAATTTGCTTCAAACATGCACTGAAAGAAGTTCACAAACAGGCACTTTAAAAAGTTATGCTTTCAAATGTGAGCTCATGATGACCTACAATTCTCAGCCTGCATACTATAGTAACAATCTGTAAACATGCAGAATGCATGATTATATTCTTTTTAAAAAACCCAGATATTAATGTTGTTCACTGTCAATTGTTTATTCATGTAATAATATCATCATATTTAAAAGAAATAACATTTTGCTTCATAGAGAGCCAAAATTTCCTAATTTCTGTAGGCCTACCAGTATTCTCAAGAAAGAGAAATTTTCCATAACAAGGGATATTGCCAGAATTGTAAAAGTGTCAAAGCAAAGCTCAAGCCCTCTTAGAAATTTTTAATGTATCATGGAGAAAAGAAACTGTATCTGTACAAATCTGAAGCTGTTCAGTTCTTCTCATATATGGTACATCCATGATTATTGCCTAGCTACAAAGACACATTCAGTAAAAGTTTTCTTACCATTCACAAGTTCATTGGAACAGGCTACTGAAGCATACTTGGCACTGGGACAGTTGAAACTTTCTCTATCCATATTCAAATTACAGTCAAGTAGGGATGACTCTGTGCCAGAGCAGTGTGCATTGCTAGCACCAATTCTCTAAAGATTTAAAAAAGACTCATAAAAAATTAGCATAAAGTACATAAACTTAAACAGTAACTGTAACACACTATTTTAAAAATCAAAGGGAATACAGTTACAAGCTTGAGATTTATGATATATATTTATACAGTAATCTGAGGCTCAAAACTCATATATCCTACCATAAAATAACACGTTACCAGAATATACACCCACATTCATAAATCCACCAAATTACCTTTCAGAACTTATGAAAATGTACACGCCATCTCATAATTTAAGATCTTCAAATGACCATCAGCTCTGCATGCCTAGGTCCAGAACAATGTTGGGTGAAAGGGCCTTTTCCATCTGTGCCTCAAACTTTGGAACAATTAGGATTTAGATGTTTAAATGTCCCTTTCAATTGATCAATTTAAATCAAAGTTGAAGACAATGTTTTTCAGGAAAGTATATATAATGCTGGAACTCTATATCACTGAGCTTTAAAGCTTTTGTGTGTGTGTGTGTGGTTGTGTGTGTGTGTGTGTGTGTGTGTGTGTGTGTGTGTGTGTGTGTGTGTGTGTGTGGGTGTGTGTGTGTGTGTGTGTGTGTGTGTGGGTGTGTGTGTGTGTGTTTTGTAAGCGCCACTAAGCACTTTCTGTGGATTCTGGTGCGTTATAAATTAATTTCTTCTTCTTCGTCTTCTTCTTCTTCTTCTTCTTCTTCTTCTTCTTCTTTTTCTTCTTCTTCTTTTTCTTCTTCTTCTTCTTCTTCTTCTTCTTCTTCTTCTTCTTCTTCTTCTTCTTCTTCTTCTTCTTCTTCTTCTTCTTCTTCTTCTTCTTCTTCTTCTTCTTCTTCTTCTTCTTCTTCTTACTAAATACACATTCACATATACACAAGTGCACACAAGCTTTCACTTGAATCCATATAGGAGAGAGCAGGGAGGTCTCGGACACGAGGACACTTTGGACACATCAATTCCCATTAAAGTATTGATAGTACACACTTTGTCACTGGATGACATTATATATCATGTGAGGCTAGACGTGCTGTGCTGTGCTTTAACCACCTCACTGTACAAACCCTACATTTGCAGGAAAGGAAATTGTGTTTTTGACCAGAGCGTATCTATACTTATACCTTAGTTTGTAGGGTTTACAAATCATAATTGTGAACCAATCTCTTCAAAAAACTGTGTGTATCTGTGCCTTAGGGTGTCTGTTTCAAATCAAATTCATACAATTAAACCTAGATTTCATGATGTGTGCGCCATGAATGTGCTTCCTACACTTTCCCCATGTAGGATGAGTTTGTATTCAGGGTGGGGTGACTTTGTACACTATCTGAAGTCTCCCGATGACTAATGTATGAGGACTAGGAATCAGAGTTACCATGAAAATTGAATTTAAAAAACGTATTCTTGTGTTGTTGTTGTATTTCCAAGACTGCAACCATGCCAAGGATACACAGAACCCTAAAAAGAAGATGAAACTCGCAATGCATGCACTTAATGACTCATTGTCTTTGCATCGTACAGAAGCTATGTACAATGTGAAGAAACCTACTCTGAAAGCTATTTAAAATGGTGAGACAACATTGATGCACTTTGGAGACGCTCTTTTACAATTACACAAATTTTTGATGATCCATTGGGGAAGAAACTCTTGGATTATTTTATAAAATGTTCAAGCATGTTTTTCTACCCCGACGTTTGTTATAATGTGTCATAGTGAACTATATGATCATGCAAAACCATGCCATAAGAAGAAAATCTACCTGAAAAGACTGGCTTTCTGGATTCTGGTTCGAAAGTGGCACCCTTCTCGTGGAACATAAAGAACGTAACTTTGTTGTCATCAAATTTGGGATTATTGGGACGGGTATCCACTTCTTTGGGAAAATGGTGTCAGAGAAAGACGAAGAGGGTGACTTGAGTGTCTTACCTAAAAAATCTAATAAGATTGCCAGCGCAAAAAACTAACATTGAAAAGAATACTTTTCATCTATCTTTATCACTGCAAAAACCAGCTCTGTTTTAAAATGACAAGGGGAAATTTCAAGTAAACACGTACAAATATGCATAAAAGCGGATTGGTTTATTGATATGACTGGATCACTGTCTTCTGTGATATCCAGTGAGTGTGAAATACATTTTCACACCTCAAGCAAAAGGTAGAAGTATAGATATATGCTGTGCCAAAGTTTTGCCTCTCAAAAATAATATTTGATACATGATATGAAACACACTGTCCAAAGTCACCCCTCTTCATTCAAAGATTTCCTCACATTTATCCAATATATCTCACAGAGTGGGGTAGTTTCGGACATCTGAGGGTACCTCAGATATGATACTCTGGTGGTAAAACGTGATGATGCATTAAGCTGATATCGTGATATATGGTGATGCCCAAATGGCTTACAATAATGGTGAGACCTTTTTCTTTGGCTTGATTTGTTCCCGAACCAAACCTTGGAGCCAAACATAAAAAGTGTCTGAAGCCTCCCCGCTCTCCTCTAAAAAATGTATTCTTAAACAGAAACACATTCACACACGACTGATGTGATACCTGAAATCAACAGATAAGAAAAATCATACCAGATAGGGAATGGGCAATGCAGAGCAGCAAATGGCCTTTCCAGAGTTATAAAAGAGAGATCTGCAAATCACGTCAGCCTCAGCGTCTGTGAAACCCTCTGAGCACAACAGAACGTACGATCCACCGCTGTATATTGACACAGCACCATGAGGCGATTCAGCATCAGGGAAAATGCGTACTGAAAATTACAGTTATAGAAGTACACTGCCATTTTTCTCTTATTACATCATCAATAAATTTTAATATCATAGAAATCAGGTGCAATTTAATTGCTTTACTCTTCCTCTACAAAAATTGGAAACAAGCTTGCTAAAAATTTTACCAACAACTTTCAGAACTGAATCACAAATATAAGTCCTTTCAGTTTTGGTCCAGGGTGAGTATTAAGATTCAAGACTAACAGGGAAAAGAGGAATACTTCTGCGCTTATTTTTCCTGAGGCAGTGCAATCACAGTCCAACTCTTCAAATAAGAACTATTTTATAAACATAAATTGCTGTCTGTAGAAGTATTAAAACTAAAGTATTAACCATAGATCTGAGGGTTTACGTTTTGACACAAGTTTCTACTTTTTCATGCAATAGACCATATATTCAGTAAATGAAACAGACCATCAGCCTTGAGGTCATGAAGTGAGCTTTAACATATTATCATTTATGAAGGAGGTATGGGAAAAATAAATGATTCAGTAGCAAGTTTTGCAACTTTCGAGAAATGCAGAGTTTTAACTTTGAGTTGCCTTATTGTTTCAAAAGCTGTAAAATATTTTTCTGTGAATATGAATAATACGATCCGATATTTTTCTTGTTAATTTAAATTAAATGTAAAAATACGTGAAGAAAATCTTTGAGTCTAAAACTAATCATAGGGAGCTTTATGATGTTTCAACTTTTTCTTTCTCAGAATCAGTTAATAAATGATTTTCATATACATACCATTGGAATAACATAGGACTTCCAAGTCATTTTCGTGTGTGCAGCCTTCATCCATTCCCCAGCCATCATGAGAGCACAACAAAATGGAATCTTCACTGGCTGAGCAATCGACATTTTTCAAATAAATGGGGCTATCCGTCATTCCATATCTTTTGGGAGAAGCCATAATGATGGTGCCGTCAATCATTCCCAACTGCTGGCAAACAGTCCGCGCAACAAGCCTCTTGTTTGGATCCTTATGACAAATGGTACCCCACACATTTTGGTAGTTGATCTCGACACGTCCAGCAAATTTGGACACCTTCCCATTGTCCACCAGTCTCATAGTTATTTCCTCTATATGAAAGAGACAAATACACACACATCAGTTACTGAGTGCACAAAAAAAACCTTCTGGGAAACTAGGCCTACATGACAATAATATGGTCATCGACTTTTCTTAATTACATGTATATAGGCCTATATATTATATTTTGAAGACATAAAAAAAACATGAAACCTAGACTATAATATAATAGAAACCAAAACATTCTGTACTGCAAGTTCTGAGGAAATATTTCATAAATCACTTTTCATTTTCATATGATGCACATTTAATTACAATATCAGGAAAGTACTTTGACACAGCATACTGCCATACATGTATTCAAAAAACTGTAAAATCATAACAAGTGTACAAGTGTCCCTAAACAAGGAAAAAAGACACTCTCCATCCGATCCCTCAAAACCCCTCCTCCCTCCCCAAGAACAGCAGTTATCCTCTGAGCCCATAATTCCAAGTCTAATATTAGGGGATATAGTTGGCTCTGCTATAGAAATAAGGCTACAAATTTTGCACATTGTAGCAGAAAAAAGTACTAGAAAATAATTGAGCCATGTTACTCAAAACGAGAAGATGTTGGTACAGTACAAACCAACACTGAAACAATTACATGTAAACACTTTGCCCCCTTGGGATCCCGATTGGGACCTGTAAGATTAAGAAGCTGTCCCTTTCCTCCGCAAGACACCGATCAGTGACAGTGTGATATAGCAACAAGAATGATGTAGGAATTATTTCCTTTTAGACACGTGCAAGTTACAGTTTTCCTTCTGAATGGTTTGTGTGGTGTTTGAACACAGAAATCCGTTTATTTACGATTGGAGTGAATTTAAAAAAAAAAAGTTGAACAGACCTAGCATGAGTGCTGCTTTACACTGACACCATGACGAGGATTTGGTGATGAATGTGAAGATATCATGGTTTCAGTTATGATTTTTATTCCATTTTAGGTGAACATGCGATTGTCCCATTCAATTCTATCAATTTGCTGAAAATTTCACACTGATTGGGGTATTTTATCCGAGATACTGGAACAACACTGATGTTCCCCATCTGCATCCGAGAATGTGGGGAAAAAGGTTTTGTGCTTTGTGAGCTGGGTGGGTGGAAAGTGTTAATGTTCAATTTTTAGTTTTTTAGTTTTAGTATGGGGTTTTACGGCGCTCGCAACTGCATGAGGTCATAATATGAGCGCGCGAAACAAGTTGGTTTTTTCTCAACGGTTCATTTTTCGGCTTGATACTGGTCAATATTTCTATTTAAAATTTTTTTAATGCTAAAAATCGAGTGTAAATAGGCTTTAGATTTAAATTTAAATTTAAAACAACTTTCTAAATAACACTTAAAAGTTTTGAACCATCTATTTCATAACTTTCCATAAAGGCCAATGGTCTTTATAAAATCTAAAAATCTGTTGGGAACAACGACAGAAAAATATCTTGTAATTTTGTGCATTTAAAGTATTTCTTACGGGTCTCTCCGAAGTCTAGACATTCGGTTAAAATGTGTCTAATGTTAAAATCTGTGTCGCATCCGACAGAGAACGGCTTCTCAACTCCCTGAAGGAGGTATTTGTGTGTTAGGGCCGTGTGTCCGATGCTTAATCGAGTAAAAATGACTTCGTCTCTTCTGGAGAGGCCCGAAGGATTTCGCAGTCCCGGTTTGGGTTTAATATTGTGGAGTTCGTTTCCCATCTGTTTTTTCCAGTTGCTCTCCCACAGACTGGAGGTGTACTTTTTTACTTTAAAAAAAAAAGTCAGTCAGTGGGAGAGTGTTCTTCGTTGATCCCAACAGAAGGGATGAGGATTTCTTCGTCAGGTCATCTACCTGCTCGTTTCCTCGGATGCCCACATGGCTAGGTATCCTATCCATGCGAACACGATACTTTTCCCTGTTTCAGTTAAGGTGTGTATTTTCTGTTGTAGATAACTATTTTTGAGTGTAGAAGTGTGTAGTTTGTGAGTGAGGTGATGTAAGACAGAGAGTCAGAAAGGATAAGGAAAGATTTGTTAGGAGAATTTTCTACGGAGTCCAGTGCCATGTCAATGGTAGTGGCCACAGCAGAGAAAATGGAGGCTTCAGGATGGAGTCCCCTCTGGTGTGTACTGTTTGAAGAGAGGGCTGCCGCGCCCACATCATTGTCTTTTTTGGAGCCATCTGTGAAGATAAGCTCCGCATCGGGGTATTTTTCTATAAGTTTTTTGTATTCTGCTTTAAATGTTTTGGTGTTTGTGCTTGCTTTGTTGTGTGTGGTCAGCTGTAAGTCTACTTTTGCCTTGGTGAGGTGCCATGGAGGGAGATCGGGGAAAAGAAATTGTTGGATGTCTTGTTTGGAAAAGTGTATGTTTTTGAGGTCCTCAAGGATTCTGAGGCCAAAGGGTTTGATGAGTTTTTCATTGTTTTGGATTTGTTTCTGGTTTCTGGGTTTGTTTTAAAAATGCAGTTGTGTGCTGGGTTCTCTGGTGTTGAGCTCTGTTTAATTGCGTATTGTAGTGAGAGTTGTGTGCGTCTGAGTGTGAGTGATGGTATGTTTGCCTCGGCCTGGAGGCTCTCCACCGGAGAAGTGCAGAAAGCCCCCAGAGCAAGAGGGAGTCCTTGGTTTTGCACTGGGTCTAGCATTTTTAGGATGTGTGGTTTTGCCGATCCGTAGACTTGACAACTGTGGTCAAGCATGGATCGGACAAGGGAGATGTACAAGTGGAAAAGGTGTTTTGAGTCCCTTCCCCACTCCGGATACGATAGAATTTTCAAAGCGTTTAACATTTTGTGGCACCTCACACGAAGGTCTTTGATGTGTGGTATGAATGTGAGTTTTTTGTCGAATATAACGCCGAGGAAACGAGCCTGGTCCTGGACGGGAATCCTTTCCCCATATAGTGTCAAATCCGGCTGCAGTACACGCCTGCAAGATCGGCCGAAGTGCACTGCAACCGTCTTTGACGGGGAAACCTTGAAACCGTTATTGTTTGCCCACTTTTTGAGTTTGTGCAGCAGCCTTTCCATAGATCTTAGATGAGGATTTTTCTAACGGCAGCATATCAAAAAGTCGTCAACGTATAACGAGCTGTCTATGCTGTTTTGGAGTGTTTTTACGATGGAATCTATTTTGATTTCAAATAGGAGAGGAGAAAGGATGCTCCCCTGGGGGACTCCTTCCTCATGTTTGTGGGGGTCTGAAAGGGAGGATCTGACACGAACCTAGAAGGAACGGTTCTTCAGGAAATTGCCAATGAAGGCAGGGAGGTACGTGACCGCATATGCCGAGTGCGTGCAGGTCTCTTAGAATGCCGTACTTCCAGATTATGTCGAAGGCTTTTTCTAGGTCGAAAAAGATGGCGATCATGTGGCCTCCTTCGGCAAACGTCTGGCATTAATGTTCAATGTACTGAGAACAGTTATAAATACTTATGGCTTTTTCTGCAGGAAAATTGAACAGAAGCAAGAGTGGGAATTCTTTCCAAATAAGTTGTCTAGAATATTCTCACCTCCTGTGTAGCACAGCACTCCTGCACGATTATTCTGACCAAAGCAGCCAAAGGACACGTTCTGTTGAACTTCACACTGCTTTCTGCCATTTGGGGAGTCAGAGCAAACAGATGAGCCAAACCAAACAAGCTCTCTAGTTTCCATTTGATCTAAAGGAGTGCTCCCTAGAGCTTTTCCTCCAGTATGCCCTCGTTCAGCACAAAATGTATCAGCATCAGCGTCATCCCAGTCTTGTGGGCATATTGCAGCTATGTACTGGTTATCCAGAAATGCTTTGGAAACTACCCCATGATCATTCTTCTCCACTGTCCATTCACTGAGCACTGTGTAGAAGCAAAAACATTAATAATACAGTAGGTTATGGCATCCATCCGAGAAATATTTTTTGCAATAAACACTATTGAAGTAAAAGCCCACAAAAATTCAGCTTTTTATCTGCTTCCAACCCAATTTATTTTTGTTTATAAATTCCCTTGAAACATTTATTTATCAGTTTTGGTGCCGGTATATTCAAACATAACTCAAAGTCATGTAGTTTCAGGTCTTTGCTTGTCACATCAAACTAAATATTTGTTTTAGAATTTGACTGTAGTTCCTTAAATAAAAGACATGGTAAATCAAAGTTGACAAATTCAAGACTGAAACTTTAGATTGATGCTAAAATATTTTTTCAAACTGTTAGGGAAGTTAAGGATAGCAATAACTAATTAGGCAACTTTTCAGTATTAAAATGGCATATTCTAAACTTATTTCTATATGGTACCTGATCTGAATTTTCACGCAGTATTCTTTCTGAACATAACAAGGCTGATCAAATGTTTGACTTTTTAAAAAAAGCCGATATCAGATAATGTAACAGACAAGGAAAGAAGAGGCTGAAAACATGCCACAGATTTCCAGTAGATTGATGGCCTAATGTAAATTAGGAAAGTAGACCTATGCATTTAAAAGGTTTCGTTTCATAAAGATATATAGTTACTGTAGCTTGAAGTAATGTACCCTTAAGCTTCAAGTTATACAGAAAAACTACAAGCTGTATATAAGCAAGAAGCCTGTAACAGTCAATTTAAACATGGTGTGATCTATCAGCAAACTTACAAGAAATAAGTCATTGTGTAGAAAAATTAAAATTGTGAGCTATGTTTTAGAATTTTTGAGTTGCCAAGGAAAATGTAAGATACACCCCTCCCCCTTTCCCCTTTATGACAGAAGTAGGCCTAATTAGCGCACCGCAGAAATTCGATGACAAAAGCTGATTTCGAAAATCAAAAATCACAAGGCAGCTAAAAAGACAAAAATGTTAACTTACAATCAATCTTGTACTCATAGCACAGCAGTCGCACTTGATTCTGTGTAGGACACTGCCCAACTCTCATGCCACAATCAATAAGATGAACATTTTCCTCAAGACACTGAACTTTTGTCAAAGTGTAATATGAATACTTGAGGTCTTCATCAAGACTTTTAGGGGTCAGAATGGCAGCTTGTGAATACCCTAATTCATCACACACAGCTTTCGCCTCTCTGTGAGTAAAAGTAGATTCAAAGCATACTGGTCTGTCATAATCGTCTTCCATCTTGACATTAAGAAGGCCAGACAGACTGTCTGGTGTCTGCTTGATCTCTGTGAAGAACACTGTGGACAAAATAGAAGACAATCATAACACAGGACTGCTCAGGCCCATTAATTATTTTGATGACTATCAATGGTTTATTCCTCCCTATGAAAAAAGATTATTTAGGAGATGGAGGTGGGATGCTTTAACTGTGCCCCTTGTGTCCAAGCTAGGCCAGAGAGGATACTATTTAATAGAGAAAAAATGAGATGCTTGACCACGTGTCTTCCCCTAGGGGTAATTAAACTCACATGTTTTGTATGCCATGCAAAGAGCCAATAAAAAACCCATTTTATCAGACATTGGTACAGTTGGACTCAAGTTAATGGATAGACAAAAGTAAACACCATGATGTTTACAGAATGCCCTCAACATGAAAAGATCTAATATTATGACAAGTTCTTCCATTTTTATTTCATTTTTTGCTTTCAATGAAAATACCCTTTTTTTTGCTTAGAAGAGAGATATGCATACTTCAATATTCATTCATAACATCTAATTATAGCTAAGAATTTCATGTTTGCAAAAGGCCAAGCAAAATCAGTCCTACAGATAAAGTAATTAAGCTACATTTTACTTTTTTTTTTCCCTTGAAAAACTTCATAAAAGTGAACAAGTGTGTCGACCATATTTTTTAAGCCATGGACAATGCCTAATCGTCTGATTCAATATTCTTGGAGTCATCAATGTGGGGATAAAGATACACACAGGGAGCTCAAAGTTCATATCACACATTGTTTGTTGACACAGGGGAAAAATAAAAAAACCCACATTGCTTCAAGAATGGGTATGCTGCCAATCATAGAATTATTAGAATAAATGTACAGCAAAAAAAATGCCACTGACCTCTGCCAAAGCAAACAACTCCTGCTTCCATGCTGTTTTCATCACAGTTGCTTACAGATGGATTTGGCTTCCATCCATCATTATCACAGGTGAAAAGATGGTCTTCCTCACCATTGCACTCGAAGCCAGACAGATAAATAGGCAAAGAACTTCTGGGATATCTGGCAGAAAAAGATTATGCAAACGCTTATGTATACAGTACATTTCCATTAGTGTGTCAATTATAGAAAACAGTCCATAACATAAATGAAAATAATAGATGTAAGATAACAGCCTTCATGCCTTCAGGCATATGATTATAAGTCAAAGTGTCAGTGCACTGTGTGTATTGAATGAGAGAGAGAGAGAGAGAGAGAGAGAGAGAGAGAGAGAGAGAGAGAGAAAGAGAGAGAGAGACAGACAGAGAGAGAGACAGAGATCTCGAGAGACAGAGAGAGACAGAGAGAGAGACAGAGAGAGAAAGAGAGATGAGACTGAGAAAGAGAGAGGGAGTAGAGATAGTAAACAGACAGACAGTCAGATGGATGGACAGACAGACAGACAGACAGACAGACAGAAAAAGATAAGGACAGAAAGAGAGACTGAAAGAATCGAAGAAAGAAACATTACTATTGCATTGAAAGTGTACTGCTTCATTTTTAACTCTTTTCCTACCAGGCCAAAATCCACCACTGGCCCATGGCTTTTCCCTGACCTATTTTTACGCCCTTACTCCACCAAAGGAAAATATCAAAACATCAACTAAACACACTCAAACCATATGGCCCTTCAAACTGAAGGTTATAAAGTAATCTATCAGATGGTGATACAATATTGAAGATTTATTTCAAATATATTAGTTTGGGGTTTCTAAAAGTGATAATGCAATATCGAAGGTGTCATATGAAATCAACAATTTTCCAGCTTTGAAAGGTCATATCTCAAAAGTACAACAACAGCATCATTCTAACTTTCCAGGTAGATTGCCTCAAGTAACGCAAAGAAATGCTGAAAGTTATGTGTACCTAATATAGAAGTGAAAATATGAGACATATACTGGAGTCAGGGGAGCGCTTTTCTTCTCATTTTTACGTTTTGAAGGGGGAAAAAAAAAGCACTGAAATGACTAAAAATCGTATCTCAGTGCTATATTTTCTTTCGTATTTGCTAACAGGAAGTCTATTGCATACGTGGATCGGCCGAGAATTTCATTACTGGATTGGAATAGATAGCAAGCCACAGAGCCGTATTTTGCGGCCCTCGGTCCAGCGAGGCCACGTTCGCGAGCCGCAAAATGCAGCTTGCGGTAGGGAAAGTGTTAATGCCAGCAAAATAAAATTCTCTAGAGGAAAATGATCTACTTCTCATCTTATCCTTACTGCAAGTGTATCATACAAGTATGACAATGTTTTGTGAACAAATGAAAGTTACATGTTCTATGAAGCTCATAAACCACAAATTATTTCAGTCCATATATATTATGCACCAACCCAAATAAATGCAACAGATCTCTCCTTGGACAGGGTGTAGGCTTGTTGAAAGAAATTTTCCTGAAAGTGAACTCAAAACCAAGTATGCAATATCTCTTACACTAATATTCATTTCATTCTTTCAAAGTTCACATAAATACAGAAATCATTTTATTGTCTAGAAGTCTATTATTCTTCTGTTTGCACGTCTTAGGGGCTATTGATATAATTCTGTGCTTTCAAATAGGACTAACTGAAAATAGTTGAATGACTAATGATGACGTCAATATAACAGTCTCAGCAACTCACGATGTGGCTACCCCTCTTTTGTAGACATCACTTAGTTGTCGGCAGGCAACAGAGGCATCCTGGTCATCCCATTTATTAGCACAGATAGCACCAGGCACATTGTTGATGTTAAGCTGAAGCCGAGCACCTTGCTTCGGACCACCGTGACCAGTAATTTCTAAACTTGGACCTGCAAAAAGAGATCAATGAAGAAATTTCAAATAATCAGTCACAAGAAGAAGGTGCTAAGCAAAAATCAAGACAGCTAACACAGCAACTAGCACCAACTGGATTTCCACGCTCGGGATGATAAAAATCTTAAACTAAAAATATGATACACAAGGATGTTCAGTTAGATTTGGAGCAAGGTCAGAATAAAAATGGCCACATTTCACCTGGAACAGGTTAGGAAAGTAACCTGGACTACAGATGGCCCACAGAAAAACGAACAAAATACCTGAACTTTTGATACAGCAGTCTTCCTGCTAAATTTGTCTCAATTCCCCCTTTCTGTTCACATTCTTCACTAGCTATGGTTGCACATTTATTCAGCTTCCTGAGCTCTTTAATTTCAACCCCCTTCATATTTTTTTTGGTTCTTAATGAAATGTTAAAGTAAATTCTAATGGTTAACAGCAAATCAGGCACAGTTTCAGTTTCATGTCAGTCATCTATTTTTACAGGGGCCAAGCCTACCACTGAAAAAATCTTATTAAATTACAATGGTGAGCCCAGCTAATTTCAGCTTGGTTGAATTTTAGACTTGCATTTTTTATTGGCTAGATTAAACAGGAGCGGGTTAATTAAATCAATATAATAATGCTGTTAATTTACAATTATTCAAATCAAAGTTTGCAAACTAAAAAAAACCCATTATGGACATGAAAAACTGCGCATTAGGTTATAAAACGCAAAACTCCGCTCATAGTACACAAAAGTTTCATGATCAGTAAACATGATCAACAGACAATCTGATAAAACGGATTAGTTCAAAACTTTTAAGCAAACAGGTTAGTTTGTTCAAGTTTGAGTGTCAACCAGTCATTTTTACAAAAATCAGCTACAATCACTTTCCTCCTTTTGCTGTAGTTACACTTCCAATCAAAGGAAAGATTGCAAAACACTGCGCTGGGTCACATGCACCAATTCAACAGGCTTCTAGACACAACTTACTGTTTTATAACTAGTATGTATTTTATAACCAGTGAAAACAATGGCACCTTCACTGGTATTTACGACATGTTTGTTTGAACTATCAAAATATTACATCCTTGTTGAAACTATGAGAGCTGAAATAAAAAGGTACAACTTTGATAAGCTAAAACAGACAAAAATAACAAAACTTTAAGATGGAAAAGTATTTCAATTTTAAAACTGGTTAATTTTTTGCTAGTTATAATCAGTTTTAGGAGAATCTCATTAAGAAAATAAGTATTAATTGTTTTGTACTCTAAAGTTAACCTGGTAATGGCCATATGTATCATGACATGGTGGAATCAGGAGATCATCAATTTTTGGACATGTGGAGTTACAGATATCATTTTACAGCTTGTTCAATTGTCTTGCTTTTGGGGGAAAAATACTCATCTATCATGAATAGAAGTCGAGATATTTGTGACTGAAGGAGGAGGGGGTTGTCTGGTTTAAGAGGCAAAATTATCGAGAAAATGGACGCCAAAGTTTGGGGACTTCCAAAGCTTGAAAGTCCTTACAAACTGCAAATTTACATTTTTGTGTCTTAAATCAACATTTTTTTGGTGAAATCCACCCTGGAATATGTTTTTAAATGGGCCTTAAAGGTGTTGAGTCAAAAAATAAAAATTCGATAAAAATTGCAAAAGACACAGAAAAATGCAAATTTCTTCGATTTCATTATTTTGACGAGCGCCTGATTTCACCACAATTGCATGTTGCAAAACCCAGCCGAAAAAAAATGATAAAGTCATTTACTATTTCTATTCATGAAAAGAAAGACATACCTCCAGATGTGTAGCATAGAACAGATGCTGCTGCTGCATCAGTACATAAGTACTGAGAACTACTGCAGTCAGCATATCTCTCCTCACTGCCATTGCAGTTGGGGAAAGTGACAAAGTAAGGCCCTTTGACATCTTTCTGTTGTGTGAAAGATACACCGCCAGAGTATGAGTGGCCTAGAGCAATACCAAGCTCCTTACAGAAGACCAAAGCATCAAGTTCATTGAAAGTCTGACCACAGGCAAAGCCCCAGGTG
Organism: Aplysia californica; assembly: GCF_000002075.1. Taxonomy (NCBI): domain Eukaryota; kingdom Metazoa; phylum Mollusca; class Gastropoda; order Aplysiida; family Aplysiidae; genus Aplysia; species Aplysia californica. Next base: position 1,264,856 of record NW_004797278.1, on the reverse strand, counting down.
TTGTTCTGGAAAATCTTGAGTACTCCAACAGCTTGGGTGTCATCACTAAAGCCATTTTCCACAGCAAAAGTACCTGTTAAAAGAAATTTGGTTATATTGTACTACGCATTAATTTTGAAAGCAAAACCAGCACTATTACAACTTTTTAAATGCAGATAGGAAATTAACAAGTAAAATGAACTGTCAGTTGTGCACAGCATTAACAAAAACTGCAGCTCCATTCATTTTTAAAAAACCCATCCGAATTTCTCTTGAAACTTTTTACACAAAACAAGGCCTAGTAATAGATTATTATAATCTAAGGCCAAACATCCTTTATATACAGCTCTTTCAGTCTCAATTTGAATCGGTTTTCTACCCTTTATCTAATTTACAGTAAGGGCAAAAAATTATTTGATCTATTTTACCATCTGCAGGGGCTTGAAATTAAACCTTAAGTTAAATTCTGTTTTTTAGTAAATGCATACATTCTGCTGGTACAATTCTGAAATAGTGGGGAAGGAAATAAAAAAATGTACCTGTACGGACTTCATTAAAACATGACACTGAAACGTAATCTCCGTATAGGTTACAGTCCACAATGTCCTCGTCATATGGACAGTCAGTAATATGTGTCTCAGATCCAGTACAGTTTATAGATGTTCTGAGATGCCCAACATCTGATCCAACAATGCCAAAAGCACCAGCTGGAAGAACAGTTCCTTGACTGAAGCCATACTTTTTGCATGCCACCATGGCATCTATTTCATCAAAGCCATTCCTGCATATGGTGGACCATGTTGATGTTTTATTGTCAAAAAGTTGTAAAACACCGGAGGCTTTATAGCCTGGATCCAATTTTGCTGAAATAAGAGAGAGCGACACAGAGTTGTAAAAGAAAGGTAAAAATGACCAGTATGGTAGAACTTACTGTCAGCAAGATTCTTCTAGTAATAGCATCAAATTGTACAACAAAAGCCAATAAAAGACAAACTCAACCAAAAAAAAAAAGACACAGTATGGAACTCTTGACTTTTGTCTTTTCCATAATTCTCTGTGTTTTTAAGGAGCAGAAAAAGAATTTCTTTAGTACCAACATAGTTTGCAGAATACTTTGTGAATTACTGCATTTGACTGACTGCTTTTTGAACATAATACATGTTATATAAAATTGAGTAGAATGAAATTGACGTAAAAACATCACAATGTATTAACTCATTCTAGAACACACTGCAATATAATTTTAATTTAACTAATGCTAGCAAAGATTCTATGAAAGTTTAATTTTAACTGAATCCATTGAAATAAGAGTTTTTTCCAAACAACAGAAATAATTATCAAAATTTAAAAAAACTGTTCAATAAGGAACACCAAGTGATGCATTATTAACAAAAACTGCATCTTTAGGTAAATAAGCAAAACTTATCATATACAAAAAGTAATCATCAATGACTTGCAGGAGATGCAAAAACTTTCCAACCCCCCACCGTGCTTCCTTTTCTACACCTGCCCCTCAATATACCCCCCCCCTGAAAAAAAGACAGCAAAAGAAATGCAAATGCAAAATGTTAGGACCTTCACCAGTCAAATGTGAAATCCAGAATTATTGTTTATTGAAGTTGAGGAATTCTTCAAGACAATCAATTTTTCTTTATGTTTTAACTATTACATTGAAAATAATCATGATGATGGTGAAAGTGAAGACACTGATAATGCTGGTGAAAAAAATGACTGTGACAGTAAACAACTTGCTTTCTTCAAAGCAGGCAATCCCCGCTGGCTTTGGGTTGGTGATGCATTCTTCTGAGGGTATGTTCCAGCCATGGTTGTCACATTGGAAAAAGTTTGTCTCTGATTTTCGGCATTTCACACCACTCAGTATGGGTCTGTAATTAAGATAAAGTTATGTCAGAAAAGGGGATGATATAAAAGATCAACAGAACTTGAAAGGGGAGGGGGAGAAAAATTAGAATAGTTCAGTGCTTATCTATGTGAGAAGCAGTTGCAAAGAACAGATTTGGGCAACAGAAACAAAGTAAAGAAATAGAAAGACAACACACCAGTGCCTACCCCTTAACCACCTGCTCTCAAGATAAAAGAAAAGGGTGGCCACAGCTGCTACAATAACAGCAAATACCACAACAATAACACATAATAACAGCAGAAAAAAAATAAAATAATCCAACTTTCCCGTTGCCTTAAGTGCTCTTATAATAGTGCAAAATAGTGTCATGCTGTTATGTTCTTTAAGTATAATCAATGAGGTACTGTTGCAAATAAAATTGATAAGATTTACAAATTAAGATATTTGTGAGGCATATCGGTGAAATCAGGCACTTCTCAAAATATCAAAGAAGAATAAACCGGCATTTTTCCACTCATATTTCAATTTTTATTGATTTTTGTTTTGTTTTTTGGCTCAACACTTTAGTATAATATTTAAAAACCTATTTCTGAGTGGATTTTACAGGAAACCATTGGTACAAAAAATGTAAATTTTCTGTTTCAAAGGACTCGACTCAGGCTTTGGAAGTCACTAAGCTGTGGCAGCTATTTTCTCACTAATTTTACCTCTGAAACCACATGACCCAACCTCCTTCAATAGGAAATATCTTAATTTCTATTCAAGACAGAGGGGTATTTTTTAAATTGAAAGTAAGGCAAATGAACGCCTGGTCTCCTGGTTTCAGTGGTGAAATTAGAAGAAAAATGGCTGCCAAAGTTTGGTGACTTCAATAGCTAATGAGTCTTAGAAAACATTAAAATGACATATTTTGTGCCTTTAATCAATGTTTTTCAGTTAAATTCACTTGGAATTGTGTTTTTATATGGACATAAAAGAGGTTGAGCCAAAAATAAAAATTTGATAAAAATTACCAAACTGGCAGGCCCGTTTCTCCCATTTCTGTATTTTGACAAGCATCTGATTTCTCCATGCAGCCTCACATAATATACATGCCACATTCTTTCAAAATGATTATAAATTACAACTCCAAGGTCACACCTACAGCAGGCACTGCTATGGGGGCACTGAGATAGACCAGAAATCTTCTGGATCGATAACAACAACTACTAGTACAAACGTACTTACAACCTAGTTAGCAGCACAGGAGAATGGTTTACGAAAGACTTCTATTTACAGAATTTTATGAAAGACGAAAGGTATGAGTTATACTGGCCAGTAAAAATTATAACAAACAACAGTAACAACTTATACTGACACAAGTGAGTGATCATAAGTATGCGGGACCCATGCTCTTCCTCCATTGTATCCTATGGTGCGACAGGCAGCATTGGCTTCTTGATCCCCCCAGTCGTCTCCACATACTACACTCGTGGTTCCATCATATTTGACTGTGAGCACTCCTCTCACATCCACTCCCATGGCTGGCTCCTGGATGACCAGCTCCAGAGCTAAGGAAAGAGGATTCGTTTTACATAACCGTTCACAAAGGAAGATTGTTTTTTTTTGTCAGCACTCAAGTGAGCATAAGCAAGAGAGTGAATAGGTCAGTTTGTGTGTGTAGTAAAGTGTGGGTAGAGAGAGAAAAATAAGAATCAAGATCAAGCACAGAAAAATACAAGGGAAAACAGGAGTGACAAACATCTACAAATTTATACTGGGACTAAAATTAAAATGTGAGGCTGTGTGGTGAAATCAGGCGCTCGTAAAAATAATGAAATATTTTTCTGCCAGTTTGGCAATTTTTATCTAATTTTTGTTGTTTGGCCTAACACCATTGCTGTCCAATTAAGAACACATTTCTGGGTGGATTTTAGTAGAAAAACGTTGAGTAAGGGCATAAAAAATGTAAGTTTTCAGTTTCCACGGACTCTCAAGCTAAGGAAATTACTAACTTGGCGTTTATTTTCTTACTGATTTTATCTCTGAAACCAAGTGACCCCCACTTCCTTCATTTGCAAATATCTCGACTTGTATCCAAGACAAATGAATATTTTTTTCATCTAAAGCAAGACAGATGAACAAGCGCTTTAAAATGATACCCAATAACTCCACATGCAAATTGACAAGCGCCTGATTCCACCACGTTCCGACACAAATGCGCCAGTAACATCGTTAGAGTGAAAGATAATAGATGGCACAAAAATACACTGAATGGAGAACAAGAACAGGAAAATAATCAAGAAGAAGTACAGAAAGAAGAGGGGCAAGATGACATCAGACAGCGGATGGGTACAACCTGGACACAGTGGACAGCTGATATAAAACAGAGTGGATAGTGGAGGTTATTGAAGGGCTACATCCTGCAGTGGACAGAAAACACCTAGAAAGAAGGACAGAGAGAGAGAGAGAGAGAGAGAGAGAGAGAGAGAGAGAGAGAGAGAGAGAGTGTGTGTGTGTACATGTACACTTGTAAGCATTCATTCAAACACGTGGAGGATTGAAAGACATAGTAATACACAAGACTTTTTTTTTTCATAAGAACTATATAGTATATCGTCATTGATTACCCAATAAAAAACAATAATCATGAAAGTTAAAACAATACCATTATTGTGATCTGGATTAGTTTGTAGACAACTTAATTCAGGTCCAAACACACACACACACACACACACACACACACACACACACACACACACACACACGCACACACACACACACACACACATCATGAAATAAAATTAAATGAAGGAAACAAAATCTTACACGTAACAAGAATGAAGTGAAATAGATCTAAAAGTTGCTTTTAAGGGGGCTCGATACTTAGGAACAACATTTTAAACTGAAGACAAACTGAAACAACTTTTGTCTCAGGCAGTTAGTAAGAGACAAAAGATTCATGTTCAACTGTTGACACACTCGATTACGTAAGTCGTGGCTATGGAAACGGTGGCCGTCTTGGAAATTGGATAGAATTTTTTTCGGAGTGGCTACACGCCCGATCTAGAAGTTCTGCGCAGGTTCCGGGTGAATGAATTCGGTTGATAAGCCCCGCCTGGTCTGCGGCTTCTGGCCCTTGGGGATTTCTGTGCATGTTCCGTGTTCTGGCCCGTGGGGATTTCTGCGCATGCTCCTTTAAAATTCGCGGGATCAATCGCGCCAGATTCAGTCACTCTCTCTCTCTCTCTCTTTCTTTCTTCCCCCCACCTCCCTCCTCCTCTCTCTCTTTCTCTCTCTGCTCGAAGACAAAATTTATTGCTTTCAACTCAGCGCTGGAACTTTTGTTTACACTCGTAATCACGGCTGTTATGCGCCAAGAAGACGAGGTAGATCTAGCGTCCAAGTCTCGTTCAGACGCGAGATAGGGCAATGGAAACATCTTTGTAGTAGTTAGACAATCTTTAATAGCATAACGGCGCTGCATTTCTGACGCTAGCCACCCTAGATCGGGCGAATAGCCTGACGCTAGCCACCTGACATCGGGCGAGTAGCATCGGCCAATTTTTTTTTACTTCACCATTTCTACAGTTTTTAACTTTATAAAATTCTGTAACTTGCAAATTGTAACAAGTAAATACGTGGTTGGAGCTGGCTATTTTCATTTTTGATGCTATACTTCGAGAGTATCCAAAATTGTTCTCAAAGTTATGGAGATATGGAATTCGATCTTTAAAAAATATTTTTGGCAGGAAAAAAAAGTTGCAAAAGAAATTCTAAAGCAAAATGTAAAAACCTGACCAGCCAACTATAAACTGTACAAACCACTTTTCTAACTACACGCCTAAATTGGGAAAATTTTAAAAAGTGGTGACAACCCCCCCGCAAAAAGAGCATGAAAATAGAACAGAAAAGCAAGATTAATCACACTCCCAATTTGAATAATGAACTAGCAGAAAAGAGAAGAAAACAAAGTAGATCTGTAAACGCGTAAATAAGTAATCATGTTAAATACGTACCAAATAGAGACATGAATTGTAGAAGTCTTTCGCCTCTTCAAATAAATAAATAAAAGAATGAATAGAAGTAGAAGTGGAAAAAAATCTGCGTTTAGGGTTCAGTGTAGCCCTTTTATTTGAACGGTAGCCCCTACTCTTTTGTCCACACGGCGGTCATGCAATCATCTGGCCCCAGAAGATCGGTCATTACTCATTACTTGTCGTCTATCGCCACGACCGTTGTGTCTTGTCAATAGGGTGTTGGAGCAAGGTGAGATAACTGGTGCTTTCTCCTCTCGGGTTCGTGTAGGACGGACGGCGCTAAACCAACAAACAGCATACGCGTAATGCCAGTCGGCACCGACAGCCTTTAGACGTGTCACGTTCGTTCCCAAGATTGGGAATAGGGGAGGGGGAGGGGCAGATGAGGGAAAGGGGCGGGGGAAGAAGGGGAGACGTGTTTGTTCGTGGTTTGTCCGACAATCGTACGTTTAGAGAACGAGAAACTAATTGTAAATCTATGCTTGCTTTAATAACGATTTTAGTCCCATCCTGTGACTCTTGTTCTTAAGGTGGTGCAGGCTTTGTTTGGTCAAAGAACGGTTTTAGTTCTCAATCAGGAACTTGCTTGACCTAGTGCACACTTCCTGGGTCTCCACTCTCCGTGGGTCACATGTAGGATCTAAAGTGTTTCGATGACATTTACATATCAGGTCATGTAAAGAAAAGCAAATCTTGAAAAACAATCCACGCCTAAGGCCACCCTGTTTAGGATTCGAACCAGGGTCACCTGCTTCCTAATCCTGCACTTTATGAACTGCGCTAAATGAATTTTCAAGAGAAAACTGATCGTAAAAGTAATTAGTGTTGTGTAGCCTTTACTGTTCTCGTTAGTAGACGCATCCACCCTTTACTGTTTTTTTTTTTGTTTTCTTTTTAACTAAATGTAAAATAACAACGTTATCTTTTTGATTATACACAATCATCAATTTCCTTTGTTCTTGAACCGTGCGCACTGTTCCGTTGTTGCGCACTGACCCAAATTTGGAAAGATCGTTCATTATCGCCGACCTATTTAAAGCAGCATTACCTGGTCGAAATTGGATAGTTTTCGGTCGCTAATGTTTAACAGATTTGCATAAAAGTATCCACCTGGCATCGGTTCAGAGGGAATGGATATGGTTAGACAGATGAGTAACTAACGCAACAATGCGGCAAATACACAATCAATAGTTACTCGGAGCGACTCGGAAGGATAATAATTATAAATAGGTCATTTTGACTCGTACCTCCAACAGGGGGCGCGTTTCCCCTGTCTGAGGGATTGCACTCAACGTCACAATGTGAAAAATTATTGAGATGTATGGGTATTAGCTTGAAATTTTTTTTAAAATGGCACAACTGTTTTCACGTCAACATTGACACAAATTACGTAATAGAAGGCGTGGGTTTCCTTCACTTCAGTTGTCAGGGCCAATCCGGCTTTGAGCGATTGAATAAGACAATACTGGAGACAATTTTGCCACGGGAAAATAATTGTCTTATCGCGTGAAAAAAATGAGTAATTTTTCTTTATATCTTCTTCTTCTTCTTCTTTATTCATTCTTCTATGTGTCTTTGAATAAGGGACTATTAAATATAATACAGTGGATTTAAAAACAAAACCAACAACCAAAAAATCCTCAACTACAACTACAACAAAAACAAACAAACAAACAAACGAAGAACCTAAACAACAAACCTTTGAGTTGGTCACGAAGTCTTGCAATTATGTGAGTTATTCAGCCATTTATCCACGAAGCTGTGCTGAGTTTTGCCGGAACTTTTTCAGACAGTCACAGTCTCGGTTTCCTCATTATCTCCGAAAAACACCAGATTGATCACTTTTGACCACAAAAAGAGAGACACATGCAAACACACAGATACCCATCCATACACCCACATAGACCCCCCCTCCTTCTCTCTCTCTCTCTCTCTCTCTTTCTCTCTCTCTCTCTCTCTCTCTCTCTTTCTCTCTCTCTCTCACACACATACACACACACACACACACACAGACACACACAGACACACATACATACATACGTACATACATACATATATACATACATATATACATACATATATACAT
>NW_004797278.1:1243526-1256808 GCF_000002075.1 Aplysia californica | reverse complement strand
CCCAAAAAAAACAACAAAAAAACGCACATGCAAGCAAAAAGTAGTGGAAAAAAAGTGTTTTGAGAAAAAACAAGGTTTAACATCGAAAATGCTAGTACACAACGTAGAACCTAATAAAATTGAATTCTGTTTATGTTAATCAATCAGGGACTAGTGTCAATAAAATATAGACTGAATGAAGGATAGGAAAATACCAAAAGTAAAAAGTGCTCAGAGTGAGTGTAAATCAGTCTCTGAGGCCCAAGACCCGATCCGCGAGCCCCCTTAAAGAAGAAAAGAAATATAACTGTGGGAATAGCAAATCAGTGGTTGTCATAGACGTACCTGATTTATAGCAAACTACTCGCACAGGACCCTCGCAGTTGTCTAAAGCTGGTGATCCCCACGCAGGATGGTCACAGTCTTCGATGCTGCTCTCATTTCCTAAACACGTCAGACCTCTCAGCCACGCATGGTAAATATCATCTGTTTTCTCATTGTTGATCCTGTATTACAGAGGAATATTGAAAAATACTTTTTACCCATGGGCCTATAATTAATATCAATGCCAAAAATATACTTTGTAGAGAAATTTCAAAAGGACAAACATTAATGGAAAACAGATATTATGTACAAAAATGAACATTGGATTAGGAGGTTAAATTGTACCCTTGGCAAGTGTGTGTTGCACCATGGATGGGCTTTATATAATTGCCACACAAGAAACAAAAAAATAAAGGAAACACAAGTCATGTACACATGACAAAAAGAATTGATAAAGATAAAGACCATTTTATCTGCCCTTTGTGAAGGTATTTGGAGCACTTTTTTCCCCCGAACGACGGATAATCAATAACAATCTTTAAAAAAAACTGCAGCAGGACAAAGAAGAACATTACAGTTTTTTAAACACAATTTCACCCACCATTTTTGTCATAAAGAGGGGGAAAAAAAGAGTTCTGAAGAAAGTCTGGTTCATTAGAAGCTGAAACATTTGAGTACTGGTTCAGAGCCCTAGAAAAGTCAAGAGAAAAAAATATTCAAAATGACACTTCGCCCCCTCCCACTCCCATCAATTTTTTTCAAAACAAAGAAAAAGAAAGAAAATTTATAGGAATTAGATATCATACAAAGGTATTTTTGTCTCCAAGCATAGTACGAAAGAGGAGAACAATTCAAGGGGTCAGGACACCTCAAAGTTATGTCCAAAAAAAAAAGCAATAAAAACAATAAGACTAAATAAATGATATTACATCCTGCAGTGGAGATTGGGTAATTTGAGGCCATAACTCTAATTTCAATCTATTCAGTCATTTCATTCAAATACTCACTACATGTATACTATGTGTCAACGTATGAAAATTTTTCAAAATGACATTTCTCTGTGAGATTTATCACAGATTTTCTATTTTGAAGTAATTAGGTGCTCCAAACAGAGTATTTTCTCATATCTCTCGGTTTAAAAAATTTCTTTAGCTTGATATACGATACTTTTGCTTTCCCATTCTTGACATAATGTAACAAAATACAGTAGACACATGAAACAAACCATTCAGTTTCACACTAGCAAGAAATGACGTAGTTAAATATTTTGACATTTATTTTTGGCAGAGCAAAGGTATATTTTTCTAGAAGTGAGCTTATGTTTTCTGGCATTGACAAGTCTCTTACACAGGCTACCTACGAGTGCTAGAACGGGTTGCAAGATGAAAGCCTGGATAAAAAGCAAGAAAGGAGTGAAAACACAGAAGAATTTTTAAGTTGTGTCAGAGGATGGTAACAGCACGGTGAGGTGTTCAGGAAGAGAGAAGGAACATGTAACTTAAGTGGCAATGAGACCAAAGGGAAAAAAAATGGATAACAAAAAAGGAAAAGATGATGACAACTGCCGAAACAGCGAATTCCTCACCGTTTCCCTCCACTGTAACCTTTCCCCATCATTCTACAGGCAACAGATGCTTCGTTATCAGTGAATTCAGATTCAAAGATGGAATCATCCATACACACACGACCCCACACACCCATGTATTGCACCTCTAAAATGCCAGCGTGCTCAGAACCATCTACGACACGTGTTTTCAGTGCTGAAAAGAAAAACAAGTAAAAATATGTATAAAGCAATGTTTTAAAGGTGAACTTTTCAACTTCAGACACTTTCTAAATAAATGGGCATTTATAGAATAATCTTTCACTGATCTAATTTCCCTCTATCTGGAGTTATACTTGACTCCTACCCATGTACTCGTCCCCCAACCCCCAACAAATAAATAACTTTAATGGAAATAAATAAACAAAAGTGTCACAAAACGTTGGAGTCAGTTTTCTGGTATGTGGAGTTATTAGTATCATCTGAAAGCTTAGTCATTTGCCTTGCTTTTTAAGAAAAAAATACTCTTCTATCTTGAAAAGAAGTCCAGAGGCAAAATTAACGAGAAAAGGGCTGCCAAAGTTTGAAAGCTGCAATATCTTGAGAGTCCTTGAAAATTTAAAATTTACATATTTTCAGCTTTTTATCAACATTTTTCAGAAAAATTCATATAGAAATTTGCTTCACATGGACATAGAAGGTCCTGAGCCAAAAAACTAAAAATCAATAAAAATTGCTTAGCTGTTGGAAAAATGCCTGTTTCTCAATTTTATTATTTTGACACACGTCTGATTTCACCACGAAGCTTCACAAATATGTTTGTTGCATTAGAATAGACAGTGCCTATGATAGATAAAGATGATATAAGGATATGCTACTTAAAAATATCAAATCATTGGAGAATCACCATGTATATATATGTTTGGCAATGATGAATGGAAAATTTAGAGGTAGCCTACATTAGGATTTCATAGAGAAATTAATGGTTATAACAGATAGTAGTGGATGGATGTGAATGACCTATTTGGGACTTATTCCAAGCAATAGAGCCAATTTTTAATCAAGTTCACAACAAAAGAAGAAAATAGTCTAGGAGCTTAAGTCCCTGGTCATATTCAGTTTCAAGTTTATATTATTAACATTGCTTAATGTTTCAAAAGAAAATAATGAAAAGGAAAAATAAAATTGATGATCACTTCTAACATATCTCATTTGTTGTCTTTATGTAGCCTACCTTATCTTCATTTCCTTGAAGAATAGATGGCATGACATGCCTTTGTAGAACAATTCTCATATGAAAAATACAAGGTCTCAAAAAATTCAATACTGAAAATAGAAATGGCCCATATACTCCTACCTCACCATTGAATTCTGATCTCTCTCCTCAACTACTTATCAGATTTTTCCCCCATGCAAATATATAAGCACCATTACACATATCAACAGAATAACCTGGACAAATGGAAAAAAGACTGAACATACTGAAGATGAATATTAACACTTAGTATGCCATCTCCCCCCAAAAAACAAACTCAAGAAGAAAATTTAGCACTTTCAAAGAAGTCGATTCTCGTGCTTAAGAGACAGTACTTGACATGAGGCAGGAACAACAAAGTCTTTGAAAACATTAGCATTTAAAAAACTGTGCCTCTTACTGGTATCAATCTCTTCAAAAGGTTTGTCATAACATATGACCGCAGCCAGGTTGATTATAGCCTCATTGAAGTTGCACAGACCAGTCTGTATCATGCCACATTCAGTTAGAGATTCCTCCTTTCCAGTACAGGTAAAGTTAGTCATGCTCCCCATAGCAGTGAGAGAGCCGTAAGACACTGATCCCAGAGAATTACAACACAAGGCACGCCCGTCTGCAAAGCCAAGCTCACGACATGCAACCTGGGAACAAAATAAAATGCTCAATGAGTTGACATTAAAAAATAGAAGTGCTTTTAATGGACAAAAACAGAGATTAACATTAAAATCCTATACATATTTATGCTCATATATAATTATAATCTTCACAGACAAGCACCAAATTATTCAGATACTCTCACTTGTATGTGAAAAGATGTATACACACACACACACTCACACACACACACACACACACACACACACACACACACACACACACACGCACACACACACACATACACACATACAAACACATCAACTTAAACAAAAATATAAAACAAATGGTTAAAATAGCGACAATGAAAGAAAGTCTACAGCTTTAAAATCAGCGTCATACAATACATTTATTACTATCATCATCACTCATCTCCCTCATCCCCACTGCTGCAATTATTATAAAATACCAAATGCACACTTGCAGGACTACCAAACCCTCAACTGGAATAGCACATATGAATTTAAGTCCTCAAAAGTTGAGGCGGGACATAATTTTTAAAAATGTCTACGTCTCCTGTCTTTCTTTCTTCTTTCTTCTTTATTCTAACTGAGTGGGTCAAATGTTAGGCCTATGTCTCAAAGATGGCTTAATATGTAAGTATAGTAGAGCATTAACGATAAAAGACTTATTATCTCCACAATTGTTTACCCTGGCATCGTTATCATCCCAGTCGACATCGCACACCTCAAACCAGCCATTCTCTCTTTCCAAATAAACCTCTACAGAACCAATATGGTAGTCATTTGGCACAGCTGAGAGGAGGCGAACTGTGAGAGATAAAGGTACTCTGTTAGAAACTGAACTGAAACATACGGATGAATAAATGGCAGGTTAGATAAACAGACAGATACAAAAGCAGATCAACAAACATAATTACAGACAGTTGGGCACACAGTTTTGCTTTAGTATGATGGGTGAAATCATAATAACCTTTAAAGATAAACATTCAAGTTTCAGACCTGAGAAATTGGAACATGAGACTCCTACGTCTTCCACAGGATCACAGTCATGGTAACCCCAAATGTCATGGTCACAGTCGAGAAATTCCTGGCCAGGCTCACACGATACTTCGTCTAACCAGGTTCGCTCACTGGAGCCAAAAACGCCTTCTTCTTCAAACTGAAATGATACCCAGATTCAAGTTCCACACTCATTTCTTCATGAACATAATTATTGTGGACTTACTTTTTTCAGTGTACTTGAAAGGTGCTGTTTACTTCTATTGTTGCTATTAATGATTTTGTTGCATTTGTTATGCTATATGCTGCTGCTGCTGTTATTGCTGCTGTTGCTGCTGCTGTTGCTGCAGTTCAGGTTGTTCTAGATAAAAACAAATTTACCATACAACAGTCTTTAAAAAATGTCTCTTTCCAAAATTTTTATCACAAGCCGATACTGAACAAATAAGATAATATTATAGTAATATTTTGTGTAGGTAAGTGAAAAGGACAAAATGTGAAGCTTTGATGCAAAAGGGATCATATGTACTATTGTGTGAGTATGTTTAACCTTTACATGAAATAACATTTCAATCAAACAAGAAGAAAAAAAAAAGAAGGTGCAATTGATGAAATCAAAGACAACATGTAACCAAAGAAAAACATCGTGGCTCCAATATTTCACAGACAACCTACAAGCTGCAATCTATATTATGTTCGAATTGATTATTTGTGGTGTTTCAGAAATTTAACCACTAACGGCTCACTTCACTAAAAAAATAAAAACATTTTCAACTTTAAAAAAGCAGCAAATATAGTTGTCATGGCTAATGAAAATAATAATAATAATAATAATAATAACAATAACAACAACAACAATAATAATAATAATAATAATAATAATAATAATAATAATAATAATAATAATAATAATAACTTAAACATCGGGTAAAAATAGAAAAAAAAATGCAGTAATTCTATTCTTAGTAATAATCAATTTCAAGACAATATTTTGGGAGACTGCGCCCCCCCCCCCCCCCCCCCCCCCACTCACCTTAAAAAAAAATACCTGCTTTAAAACATGACTATAATGAATCTCATAGTTAAAATCTCAATACAAATAGTAAGAATAAAAGCGAATGATGTGGTAGCTTATATATACTTTAAAGCTATAATTGGACCCCACCTACCATTCTCCCACCTATCTATTCTTTCATAGTTTATAGGCCCCTTTTGACTTTCATTTAAAAAAAAAAAAAATTAATCTCTGAACAATCTGACAAACCTAATTTCTTTACGTGTATGACCAGTCTCAGAATTGTCCATAGTTGCCTATCAATTTTAACATGTTATATGGGAAAAAAGAGGGGGTGGTGGTGCAACCAAAGTCCCAACAAATCAACAACTTTCATGACAAAATAAAACGTGCCATTGGGTTTATTGCAAAGTAAAAAGCGTTTGTTTGTTTGGGGTATTTTTTCCCAAGCAATGTTGGGCAGTAGCAGCTGGTACATTTGAAGATACAATTGAAAAATAAAAAAAGCAGGGTTAGCTCAGATATTATGGTGGTATATCGCCATTACAGACGCCCTATGTGGCTTTGGTGTCAGTCTAGCCTAGATCTTTAATGCATAAATAAAAGTTGTACATTTTGCTTCATTCGTTGTGGGTTTTGCTGACCCACACTTAGGGCCTATAATAAGGATATATTACACACACACAAACAAACACACACAAACAAAAGAAAAGAAAAAAAAGGTTTACGAGGAGTTTGTTAGCACAAATAATACAACAGATGTCTCACATTCATTTCACACAAAGTGAAAACAGAATAGTACAAGTAAATGGAGTTAAGGGCACAATGTGGAGCGATGAAAATAGTGTTAAAAAAAAGATCGAATACACAAAACACGAGAAAGCAAAATTATTGGGTGATAACAATATAGGGCCTACTACAACAAAATGAAATGTGTCCCTTTGTTATTATCTTATTGTTCATGTACAAAAAAGAAGTATTCTGTTTTGTCTCATTCCATTATATTTAACCAAGCATCAGCATAATAATAATAATGATAATAATGATAATAAAAAAATAAAATAAATAATAATTAATAATAATAATAATAATAATAATAATAATAAGATAAACGGTGATGATGATGGTAATAAAAATAATAATAATAATAATAAAAATAGTCTGATAACAATAAGTCAAGTGCAAACAATGCAAAAGGATCAGCAGGGAAGCTTAAAGAAACACATAATATATATAGCTTCATATATAATATTATGATAATATATAATAATAACTTTATATGTCAAAACAGATAGGTGGATATCTGGGATAAACCCGAGCGTGGTAATTTTTTTTTAAAACACCAAAAAATACAAAACAATAAAAACACAGATTAGTCTGTTGTGGAATTAGAGGTGGAACAAAGTCACAAGAAAGTGAAAAAGAGCATTTTTTTGTTTTTACTCAGTTGACTGCGCATTGCTCACCAAGCTTTCCCAAAAGGAATGTCGCAAACTCTGAAAATGATTTTCATCATTACAATGAGAGACATTTAATTTTTGTAATAAGTTAGCATATACGTCTCTTTTCTTTGTTTTTTTGCTCTGGTAAAAGCACAGATGTGTTTGTTTTTGTGTGTGTGCGCGCGCGTGTGTGTGTGTGTGTGTGTGTGGGTGCATGTGTGTGTGTATGAGAGTGTGTGTGTGTGTGTGTATATGTGTGTGTGTGTGTGTGTGCGCGCGTATGTGTGCGTTTAGTTATAGTTTAAGTAAGAGTTCTGTGGCATATGCAACACAAATAGTTCACAACATAAGGTCCCACCCCCCCCTCCCACAAAAAAAATAAGTACAGAGTAACACACTAAAAGAGGGGTGGGGGATGGTTGTGAGTGGAAAAAGATAAAACTGAAAGGTGAAAAGGAAGAGAGAGAGAGAGAGAGAGAGAGAGAGAGAGAGAGAGAGAGAGAGAGAGAGAGAGAGAGAGAGAGGGGGGGGGATTGGTTGAGTATAGGATACAACAAGAGGACATGGGACCTACATCAACATCTACTTCATACCGGTTATATTAGGCAGCTTTCTGTGAGGGTGTGCAGCATTCGACAGATAGATCGACAGACAAACATACATACATACAGACAGAGAAAAGGATGGATGGATGGATGGACGGATGAATCAAAGAATGAATGGGCGGACGGATGGATAAAAAGATAAATAGACAAACTAGTTAAACAGGCATGCAGACAGACGTACATGCTGACACAGAGAAAAAAACCTGGATAGATGGATACATTGAGAAGGAAATAAAGGAAGAAAGAGAGTGTGAGAGGGAGGGAGAGAGAGAGAGTGTGAGAGGGAGGGAGAGAGAGAGAGAGAGAGAGAGAGAGAGAGAGAGAGAGAGAGAGAGAGAGGGAGAGAGAGACTTATATACTGTTGACTTTGATTTACAATATACCTCAGAAGTTATCATTAACCTTGGAAATACGTTGGTGCAGTTAGATTATTGACACAGGAAGGGAAATTATCACTGCATTTTTTTTAACCTAAAAAAAAATCCCCCACTTACTGAAACTAAACGTAACAGATTTTTAGGTTTGAGTGTTATTGTCTTTGTTTTTGTTGAAACTTTTGTACTAATAATTTGTCAAATGACATTTGTGCCATATACACATAGGATAGTCTTGTTTGTCTGCGTGGGAAAGCCATAAACCATAAACGTTAAACTGGTGGGGGGTTTTTTGGCAAGTATTTTACGACGCTCACAACTGCATAATAAGGTCATATGAGTGCGCTGGACACACCTAACATTTTCAGTTGGTAGAAAATTTTGTATTTTGTCCGGGTGGCGGCGGAAGCCTACTCTTGTCAATTTTGGACCACCAAGGGATCTTTAAGGTGCGCAACTTGCACACAGGACCTCCGAGATTTTTCGCCCTTGTCCGAGAAGGCTAGGTGTAAATCTTCCTACCAGAAGATCAGGTGTGTGGCTGAAAGACAGCAGTAATTATAAGAAGGAGCCAAGGAAAAGCAGTGGAAAGGCTGTAGAAAGAGTCAGGAGCCCAGAGGAGGGGGTGGGGGCAAAAAGTGGAGATGAAAGCAGACGATAGAAAATTGCTAGAGAGCAGGAAAGGAGGCGAAAGCAGACAATTTTAGAATTTAAAAAAGTTTCCGTCGCTACCCAGATTCGAACCCGGGACCTTTGAATGAGAGGCAAACGCCTTAACCTCTAAGCCACGTGAGCCCTTAACGTTCAACTGAATATTCAAACATATACAATACGTAAAGAAATAGTTTCGTTTGTTCAGAAAGCTATGAGCGCCACCAGAAAAGTTCTGCAAATGGATTAACTTTGATGAACGATTTTCTTTTATAATGCATTCCCATATGAAATTATTCGTAGTAGCACTGCTCTGAGGAGTCTTAAATATTATGAGATCTTTTAACCAAAGGGCAAATATACTATAGGTATGCCATGCATGATCCACTAGATCTCTATTGTTAAAGGAATAGTACCATACAAGACATCAAAAGAAATAATATCATTGCATCCTACTGGTCATTTCTCCTCATCATTGACGACATTGAAGTAGACTAATCCAACTCCAGATCCTGGTCTACAATATAGTAAAGTTGTAGACCTAGAACAGTCTTCTAGGCTTTATTACTCAAATTAGGTGAGCTTAATTAAGAAATCAAATTAGTTCCAAAAGAGAAAGAGAATGTGACCCACCTCGCCAATCTTGTAGCCCATTTGTCGACAAGCTGCAGTTGCCGACTGTCCTTGGAAACTGTCATCACAGACGGATCCCCAGGGCATGAGAGGACTAAGGCGGACCTCCAGGCGACCACTGTGGGTGTTTGGTCTCAGTGCAGGTCCCTCCACGAGTCGCATCTCCAGTACTTGAAGAGCATACGAAAGAGGGAGTGAACAAGCGCGATTTAAATGCATGAAATGTAGGCCTACTACACATACATGTATTGGAGGAATACTTAGAAAAATACATTAAAAAAGCAGTACGGAAACTTGTCCCTACCTATCCCCACCACAACCTATCCTGGAAAAGGGTACAAAGACAAATGACAGGGGTAAGAGTTTTTTTTCTTTCATGGCACAAGACGTTACAATTAAGTGGGGCTTAAGTTAGAGACATTCATTTATTATAACACTTCAAGTTCAACAATGGAGGGAACCATGGAAGTGTCACAGCTATAAATAGAAAATAGAATTTTCTGCAAAAGTTTCAAAAATTGTGAGATCTCAAAACTAAAGGGTGAACATACTATATGTGTGCCAAGGATCAATCAACCTGAGTTTTAATATTAAAGGAATGTACCATACAAGACATTCCCCCCTGGCCTCTTACATAACCTAATAGTGTTGATAGGGGTGTTAAACCTTCACCGTTTCAGCATTGGTGCGTTTCTCACCATCATTGACGTTATTGAAGCAGACTAATCCAACGCTAGAATCTGGTCTACATAGTGACGTTGTAGAGCTAGAACAGTCCCCCAGGCTTTTCTCGGAGCCCTCGCAAGACATCTTTCGGTAGAATCCTTCTGTATCTCTATGTCCCAAGTATGCTCCAGCCACACCCTGAAGGATAAAGTACATGTACTTTTAAAAATTAAACAGTGATTGAAAAAATGTTTGTGTTTTACACCCTCATAGACACAATTTAGATAATATATGGGGAGGGCTTCAACCCTGCCTGTCAGGCTGATTAATCCAGGCGTAAAGTGATACAATGTCCCAGAAGAAAGACGGAGATACTCAATGTTGTTGTTGTTGTTATCGATCCAGCAACATCTGGGCTCTCGCCCTTCTGTCCAATGCCATTTAGTGATAAGTGCAGGTTTGCTGCAGTTGCTGTAATGTTCCGTAGAGTGTGTTGTCGAAGTTAGGTCTCGGAGGGAGAAGGGTAGCTCTGATGTCATTTAGGGCTGTACAGTGGAAAAGGTGATGTTCCACTGTCTCATATGCATAGTCACACAAAGGACACATTGGGGGGAAGTTCTGGTTTTATTCTGTTTAAGTGAAAGTTGAGCTGTATATGTTCTGTTCGTAGGCGGAAGATCGTGGTCTGTTTCTTTCTCTGTAGGTGGTTGATATTGTCATTTCGTTTTGTTGTAGTCATATGTTTGAAAACTGCTCTGCCCGTCTTTCCCAAGGTCCATCTGTTCATCCAATCTTGTTTGCTGTTGCTTTTAATGATTTGTTTTGCAGTTGCAGTGTTGCATGCAGTTGGAATGTTGGGTTGTTCCTGTCTAGATCCCCTTCTGGCGAGTGTGTCTGCTCTGTCATTTCCAGGTATGTTTGAGTGTCCGGGAATCCACTGCATCACCAGGTTGACGCCACAGAATGTTATCAGATGATGGGAGCCAAACTGTATATGTGTCAAGTCTTCGTTTAGATGGTGATCATTTTCTATTACTTGCAAGACTGATAGTGAGTCAGTGAAGATCACTATACTCTGGGTTTTGTTTGGATGAGTGTCAACAACTGTGCGGAGATGGTATAGTGCTGTTTGATGTGATGCAAGCATCAACTTCACTGGGTCTGAAGATTTTGTGCTATTGTCTCTGAGAGAAGTTTTAATGATTGGTTTTTCCATAGAAATGTGGGGAGGGATGTTTTGGTTGACTCTTTTGGTTTCTCTTCTGTTTTGTGGTAGGTGGTGGCTCTCCATTAGTTCTGTGATACGATGCATGACTGATTTTTGTTGAAGTCGTTTCTTTGGTTTCCATGTTTCTACTAATTTCCTGTTTGGGTGGTTGGGGCACATTCTTTTGGTTCTTTCATGAAGCTCCAAAACTGCTTTATCTCTGCGTATTCCCAGGGGTTCAGCATTTGACAGAATTTCACATGCGGCAGTAGGTGCAGATTTCATGCCACCATTAATGAAAAGCAGGGCATTATTTTGAACCTTGTCAAGGGTATTGCAAGTAGTTGCACTACACATAGTGAGTAGGCTATTGCTGTATTCCAGGGAAGATCGGACATAACCAAGGTATAGAGCTCTCAGAGTTTGTTTGTCTGATCCCCATGAACTGCTCGCGAGTTTCTTTAAAAGTTGGAGTCTTCTTTTCGCCTTGTTCTTTATGCTCTCCACTTGGCTTTTCATTGTTAGACTTTGGTCAAGTTTGACTCCTAGATACGTTGGATGTTCTTCTTTGGGGAGATTTTCATTTCTTATCTTCAGTTGGAGTTTTTCTTTGGCTATTTTATGGCTCTTTGTAAAGATGGTGTATACTGTTTTCGAGCAGTTTATTTTGAGCTTCCATTTCTGACAGTAATTGTGGAGCCTCTTGAGGTCTTCATTTAATTTTCCTGCTCCTACTACCGTGCTGCGATGTGTCTGCCAGAGAGCAAGATCATCAGCGTAGAGAGTCTTTTCTGATATCAGCACGTTCGTCACATCATTAATGAAGATCAGGAACAAAGCGCAACTCAGACAGGAACCATGGGGTAGGCCCTCCTCGAGTACTTCTCTTGACGAGTGGGCATTGTCCACCTTTGTTTCGATGTTTCGATCCGCTAGGGAAAACTTGATCCATTTATAAAGTTTCCCGTGTATCCCGAGGTCCATCATTTTCATGAGTAGGCCACACTCTGTCATACGCCTGTTGGAGATCTACAAAGATGGCAACAGTGTGCTTAGTCTCCTGGAAACCATCTTGGATGTCTTGACTTAGTTTGAAAAGTTGGTCTTCTGTGTTGCTGCCTTTTCTAAAGCGGAGATACTAGATACTCAATAAATATTCTCCCAACACGGGAATAGCACTCAAGATTTCTGCTTACAACGGTGAAGAGCCTAATCATTACACCACAGACGGCAGTAGACATCTTTGAAGTTGGATTTCTTTTTCTCGCTACAGTGTTATCAAAACACAAGAACTTCATTCGCCAGATGGTTATTATTATAGAAATTGACTAAGCTAGAACACATTCATATTCTTCAACATCCTGTTGCTAATACTAATCTCCGCCTTCCACCTCCCATCCCCATTCTCCTCATCTCCGACACATTCGTTTTGCAGGTCATGTTACACCAATCATTGCACGAAAAGTGTGTACATTTTAAAACAAGAAACATCATTGATCTACGTTGTAGTTGAATGAAATCCACAGTCTTGTGAGGTACTCATTATGATTAAAGTTATAAATAGATCTCTTTGATTGAGTGGAAATACATCACTGTCGCACTGCCTTTGCCTTCATATCATTATATTATCATAGCCGAGGTCGTCTTCGGGCTATTCGATAGTATCAAAGGGGAGGTCTGATTGAGAAAGGGGTTGCAAGGAGTGAAAATGGAGTGCGGCGAAAAGTATTTAAACAATGTATGGATTCATGCTTTCTCAATATCTCAAAGAAAGGAAAATACCATTATTGATATTGCTTCTAACTTATGAATAGGCCTATATTATGAAGCGGGAAGCCCCATCACTCCGTGTGAGGTATATACAAAACGTATCTTTACATAAAAACACCTGTGTGTGTGTGTGTGTGTGTGTGTGTGTGCGCGCGCGCGTGCGTGTGTGTGCATGTGTGTGTGTGTGTGTATCTAGGTGTGT
>NW_004797278.1:1236310-1241901 GCF_000002075.1 Aplysia californica | reverse complement strand
TCTGTCTGTCTGTCTGTCTGTCTGTCTGTCTGTCTGTCTGTCTGTCTGTCTTCTTTCCTGTATATTTCTCTTCTTGCCCTGCTCTCTCTTATTTTAAACTTTTATCCACCCCCCCCTTCTCTCTCATCTCTCTCATTCGCCCTATATCTCTCGATATATACATATATTAGAGAAGAAAAAACGGGGGAGGGGCAACTGGAGCAAAAATGCATACTGTTCCCATAGCATCTTCTGACAACGTGATTGAATTTGAGGATGGGCAGCCTTTGCTACAGTTCAATAAATTTCAGCACTGGAGTCGACGATAGTCTAACGGAGTCGTATTAAGCGCACACAAAATATCGGTGGCACATTATTATGACCAAATTATTGTCCAAAAGTGTCTCCAGACAGGACATTTTTATGTCGTTCTCGTGAACTCTCATTCCTTTACGTTCACGCTTTGCGCCATCTCATTTAGATTCCTTTGATTTTTCTCCAACCTTCGGGGCTTCACGCATTTAATCAAACCGCTTTGACTCCAATCGGCACATGAGATTTGTTCTGGCTGACATCGCAGTGTAATCCATTAAATAAAGCGGACGGTACTATTTTTAATGAACATTGTAGTTCATTTTCTCTCTCTGAGAATGAAAGAAACACACGAAAAAGGGATCATTTCCACTCTTCCCACCGCTTCTCCTGTGATTACAAAGGTATAAGGGGTCAATAATTTTGTCTGCATCCAGGGGAGTTCTGGCCTATTAATATTAAGTTATTAATTCACCTGGAGATTTCATGACCTTTCAAAGGAGAAGTGTCACCTCGGGTCACGTGGAGAAGAGAAAACGACAGATCAGCAGACATACGGTTTAAACTTCGGCTACCAATTATGAACGTATCCATTGTTTGCCGGTTTTCTAGAAGGGAGTTAAGTCAGTTAACTGTATTAAGACGCTAGCATACACCTTAGCTAGGTAAACCTTAACTCCTTGACCCCTTTTCAATGAATAAGACCCCCTCATTTTCTGCCTCTCTGCAATGTTTACCTGCCCTCTTGCTGTTGGGAATGTGTTCGGCCAACAACGAAATGGAGAAAAAACACGAAGGAAGAAGCTTATCATTTCAGCAAACAGTTTTACTCATCAGCAACACCAGGAGAGATAAAACATTTCTGAAAAGTCTTTTTTCTTCGGACTCTTTTTCCAGTTCACATTTTGCAAAGATTGATGTAGAAACATCACTGAGTTCAGTTCCCTGCTATTAACATTATTCGAAAAATCGAGGAGCACAATTTAAATCTAGGTTGACCTACAAGCGTGCTAAAGATTGAAAATATATATTTCCCATTTTTCAAACACATAGAGTCTAGGTCTGTAGTTTATAAGTAAGTAAAGGGATAACTTTGTTATTCCAATTAGGCACCTGGTTAAACTACACCATAGTTTATAGGGCCTTCTTTTAAATTTAAAGAATACGTTTTTCACATTTTTTATTTGTATTTTGAAAAGTATTAAATAATCTTGGTGGCTATTGGAAAAAAGTTGAGGGCACAGAGGCAAATCACAAAGAGAGGAAATATTTTTGGGTTGAGATTAAGAAATATGAGAAATAACTTTCAGTCTATGAAATACAATTTATTGGAGAAGTCATATTTCTGACAGACTCCAAGAGCACGTTCAGTTACGCTTTCACAGAACAACACAAAAATCCGCATAGACTGAATCATTAACTGCCTCCACATACCCTTTCCAAAGTTATAGCAATAGAAGTTACTCAATATTATTGGTCTACTATGAAGTAAAAATCAGCGAGCAAATCACGGATCTGGCATTGGAATGCAGCTCTTACGACAAAATATTATACAACAATGTAACAGTTAATTCTTCGAGAAAGTTCCAAAGGCTTCTTAAAGTTTTCCTCTCTGGGACCTGACTTTTTTCACTTTTGGAAGATAACCGGTGGAGATGGGTCACCCTTTGCTACGTTTGTGAGTTGACAAAACGGTATCATTTTACCCTCCCCTGCGGGCCACAAAAAGATGGGTCAGTCAATGGTCGCAGTACCTCGTGCACAACTACTAATTTTATGGTCTTCCCTCTCCAGGCGCCCATCGTTCTCAACAGAATACCAACTCCATAACCCAGCTATTGTACCCAACAAAAAGAGAAGGCGTTTTAAATTTTCACACGCCCAGGAGGTTAGCCGGTGTTACAAGGCTCCAGTTCTGCATGACTTTAAAAAAGAATTATTTTTTTTAAATCAGAAGACACGACAACAATCGCAGGTGTTTGTGCGTAGTGTGGATGTGTTAGCTGAGGGGGAACGTTTAAAGGTGTGTGTGTGTGTGTGTGTGTGTGTGTGTGTGTGTGTGCGTGAGAGAGAGAGAGAGAGAGAGAGAGAGAGAGAGAAAGAGAGAGATTGTCCTCGTGTTATGCTAGAGTAAGAGGTCAAACAAATGTGCGTGAATGAATTATGTTTGTACAATAAACGATATGTTTTACAATTTTAATAACTGTTAGGATTGAAGCGAGTTGTGAGAATGGTTAGTGCTGTAATATGTGCAGACAAAAAGGACAGTGGTTTCTCTTCAAAGTTGGAAAGTGGTGTGATGGCAAAGGAGTAGAGGAAAGGGGGTGGGGATAGAGAAGACAGAGAGAGCAAAAGCAAACTCTCCGCATCTTGAACTACACATCATTTTGTTATCACTTCGTGCTTTCTCTTGATTGTCAAACAAACAAAGATGAGCCGTGAGTCGCGGGGAGCCAGCACGCCGCAATGCGCCCAGAGAAGACTCGAACGCCTGCCTCGACTGTCATGTCTGGGGCATGCAGCACCTTATTGGTAAACGAGCACGCACAGTGCGTAAACGGTCAAGGGTTTGAGTGAGACAGGACGTGGAAAGTGGGAGAGTGAGGGAAGTGGTAAGACAGCCACACCTTATGACGAGGCAGGCAGGGGACGCGTAGACACTGCACGTGTCTGAATGCGAAATGCTTGCCTTCCGAAGAATTACTTTTAGCAGGGAACAGGAAAGAAGGACCGAAAAAAAAATACAGAAAAAGGGGAGGGAAGACTGAGTGTAAATATGAAGCATTGGAAACGTTGAAAAGGAAGAGATATTATAACGTATAGAAGTATAGAAAATAGATTGTTCTCATGGGGAGGTTAACTCACCCCAACTAGCTCTAACAAATTTACATTGCTCGGTCTCAAACCTAGTACTACATATTTACCCGCGACATGTTTCTTCATTTAGAAAATTTATGGAAAGCCAGAGTTCGTCTTCTCGCGACCTGCGAGCAACAGCAACACAAACCTCTTTTTTATCTGGACTGAGATCTACTTGCGTATCATCGATACATTCATCCATCGTGCGTCTTGCTAGGCCTACTGCCATTCTCTGAATCCGTTTTACTCGCTCTTTGATATGAGGTCATGAACAATTTATTGGCTTTTGATTTTGGAAGCTTTTTTCCTTTTGACTTTGCTCCGGTGTTCGAGAAACGTAAATAAAATGTCCTCGTGATTTCGGCATCCCAATACCGTTCATGTACTGTCGAATGACTTGAAAAAAAAGCAGATTAAATGTGATGGTGGTCTCTTTCAAAGTACATATTACAACACAAAATCACGTGTACCGTTAAATGCAAACAAATAAAAAGAGTCACAAACAACTAAGGTACCATCAAAATCAACAAAAACATAAACAATCACAATAACAAGAAGTAATCAACAGACATAACACCAACAAAAGAAAGAAATAACGGACGGCATGCACAGGACGAACAGCCAACAATCACACAACTCGTAATTGAACAAGAAACAATTGAAATCAAGGATTCATACAAATATCTTGGTCTTACAATCGACAACACATTTACATGGCAAAATCACGTAAACGATATCTTTAAAAAGGTAAATCAGAGGCTGTACTTTTTGAGGAAACTTATGTCTTTCAATCTGAATCCATCCATCCTTCAGAATTTCTACACTACCACAATAGAAATTCGATAAATTTTGATATCACTTGCTATGGTAGCAATCTGGGAAGGCAGCACATCATAAAAATAAACAAGTTGATCAGAAATGCATCAAGAATAATTGGTAGAGACCTAAGTAACTTTGAATATCAGCACAAGACAAACGTTGTAAAAAAGGCGGAAATGATGCTAAGTGACCATAGCACCCACTGACATCGGAATTTCAACTATCGACCCGTGGTAAACGATACATTTCCAAAAAAGCAAGAACAGACAGATATAGATATTCACTCACACCAACTGCAGTGAGGTTACTGAACACACAGTGCTACAAATGAAACAGAGAGAGAGAGAGAGAGAGAGAGAGAGAGAGAGAGAGAGAGAGAGAGAGAGAGAGAGAGAGAGAGAGAGAGAGAGAGAGAGAGAGAGAGAGAGAGAGAGAGAGAATGTTATACGGGGCGGGTTGTTTACAGCACGTGAGACATGTATTTACTAATGTCCTGTCTTGTTATGCGTATACGTCAGTGCACCTAACCTTTGTAACGTCTACTGCCATTGTGAACGACCAAGACAAATTTCTCTCTGCGAGATGAATAAAGATTGTCATTGTCAAAACTTACAGGAATCTGATTCTTCTTGTGAGGGCCCCACTCCGCTTGTTGGGACCACCTCACCTTGAGCAGCCACACACAGGCACAGAAAGGACAACGTTGCCCATGTCAGGAAGTAAGCCATCTTGTGCCTGTAAAACATTTTAATGTGTCAAAAACCACGGTGTGCCTTTCTGATCTCCAAGTTTAACCATATAAACCTCTCTAAAAAACAATTTGGTGAATGAATAGTAAAACACAGTTATTAGCAGGCCTACAAGTATTTTGTTGGCCAGATGTTTAGATACATTAAGTCCAAAATTGTGGGAATTAATAGCAATTGCAGTTTCTTAAACTGTGGCATCGAGTGCATACGATTGAGAATTATTTTGTTTAAATTCAAACACCGAATGTTGAGAAAAGCAAGAAAAGACACATAATAATATAGGTTCACTTGTGAAAAGAATAAAACAATTTTTTTAAAAAATAATTTTTTGTTTGTTTCTCTTTCCTGAAGAAAAAATCGTTCTAGACTAAGAACAGTTAAACAGCTTACAGCGATTTAAAGGAGATAACTTTCAAATACATGAAATGTAGCCTTCGTCTTTTACGCAATTGTATTTGCAGATGTTTTTCGCCCCATCGTCACAATTATTTATTTAGATCATATGTGACGCTACCTGCCAAGGTTAGACTGGATTGAGAGGGATACAAGATCCCAGCAGACAGACGGAGATACTCGATAAAAAAAATTTCCCACAGCTGTACGATAGATGTCTGCGCATTATGGAACCTCAGGATTAAAAACATCACAAGCAAGGCAAAAGCTGCATAAAGGCTACGGTCAAAAACCTGGTGTCTGTGCAAACGTTAACATGATATTATCAAATGTGTTGTTGTTGTCATGGCGACGGAGACATCACCACAATAATCATAACTATCAGAGGAGGTGGAGGAGGAGGAAGAGGAGAAGGAGAGGGGAATGCGAAGAAGAAGAAGAAGAAGAAGAAGAAGAAGAAGAAGAAGAAGAAGAAGAAGA
>NW_004797278.1:1232676-1234657 GCF_000002075.1 Aplysia californica | reverse complement strand
AAGAAGAAGAAGAAGAAGAAGAAGAAGAAGAAGAAGAAGAAGAAGAAGAAGAAAAAGAAGAAGAAGAAGAAGAAGAAGAAGAAGAAGAAGAAGAATCTAACAGTTGTTGCTAGTGTGTGGGTTACATATTCCATTGTCAAGAGGCTGACATTGCGAGAATGCACACTTTCAGCCCACAGGGATCATTGTCTTGGCGACACAGTGAGCAAACGCATTGACAAAGAAGTTCATTGATATTAATACTTCACCTGTCCTTGGGCCTTACTCTCCTGTCAATGTATCTGCGTTACTCATAATGAGGTTTTAATACTAATCATATTCTTAATGGAATTTTGGAAACTCAAACATATCATTAAAGACTAAATGAGTCAAATACAATGGGCTAAACGTAAAAGCTGCCGCATTCTTAGGACCACTTTGACTACAAGTCAGTAAGGAAGTGTCCATGCGATAAAAATGCTACCAGACGAAAGTCAACTTGTGGGAAAACAGGTTACCGTAATTCTTCAACCAGTTCGCAGTCGTCCGTCCATGATCAGCGTGAAAAAATGGTGTTGAACATGGCTTTGGCACGAAGATATTGCTGTAAATTTACCCGTCTTATTCCTCCGTTTGTGATTGGTAGGCATAGAATGGCAGATGGCTAAGAAGGATTTCGGAGGAAATTAAGTTTTCAGAGAGAAATGAAACAGGCAGAGAGTGTCTTCAAAATATATTTGTCAAAAACAACAGTCTTCCAACGTGGTCACGGCAAATCTACGTTCTGCCTTGGTTGCATTTTCTATGGCATGGTTACAGCAAATTCAGGTCTTCGTATTGAAGACGTTCGCCAACTGTTATTAGGAAAAGGATGAGAGCAGCGAAAGCCTTTTTGTGTTTGTGGTCTGAACGCGATGAGCAGTAGCATTTTCAGTACTGTCTTTACAGACTGATTACGTGTTTTTTTTCTGTATAATATTTTGGAGCAAACATGGCTTTGGTGTCATTTCAGAACACTCACTACAGTTTTCGCTATTTTTTTTAACCCTAGGGAGATAAGGAAAAAAGTCAGAAAGGTGTTCAATCACATACCCGAATAAGTGGCAGACAAAAGCAGGCGTGCCTTGAGCCCTTGACTTAGATAACCATATCATTCAGTGTTGAACCTGTCAGAGAAACAGAGACGAACAATACATTTTAAGATCTTTCCGGCGGCAAAAGAAAACACACGGTGAAAAAAACAACAACCAACCAACAACAACAATAAAAAAGATACAGAGGAACTCTGCGATACCAACGTGCATGCGGGAACACAATATCATATGTCTGTTTGCTATTGTGGTTGTTTGTTTGAGTTGTTTGCTTCTTCTAAACACTAGAAATTAATACTTCCAGTCGACGTGCTTCTCGTAGAAATTTAACTTGTGGAAAAATCTGATTAGTTTGTTATTTTGTGACTATAGTGAATGTCTGCGTGTGGGTGCGTGTGTGTTGGGGGAGAGGGAAAGTGTAAAAATGTAATAACACGTCTAACTTATCTATTATTGATTGATATCGTTGGAGGTTAATGTAAACCCTGAGGTGTCTAGCAGGAAAATGTTGTGAAAGAGTGACATAATATGCAAATAAATCTAATCTACGCGTTCAGAATCACTGAACACGTTAACATCCAGTTTCACTCATCGGCTCTGACTCTGCATTCAAAGTTTCAAAGCAATAAAAGAGAATAAATAAAACTATGCCTTTGATGAAAAGATCTAAACCTCTCTTCGCAGTTATTTCTAAAGAGGAAGCCGACCGTGACAATTTCAGAATACAGCATAGATGTGTTTAAAAGGGGGTAAAGGGGGTAACTCTATGGAATATTCACACAAGTCGAATCCCTGAGAGAAAGTAATGTCACGGTGCAAGATTAATTATATGACGAAAATTGTCAAGGTCGTGTATCGAAATTTTACATGACACGATGAGCACAGTAACCTCCCCTCCCTCCCTCCCTCCC
>NW_004797278.1:1230717-1231783 GCF_000002075.1 Aplysia californica | reverse complement strand
GTGACATGCCCATTAGCGCTCTGTTAAAACCCCGTTGTCTGTGCTGACCAAAAGTCTGGAGCGTAAGATAACCACATGAGAGATGAGACGTGTAAGGAGAGCCGTTAACAAAACCAGACGGGACATGGTCAGAAACAACAAGATCAGAGAATAAATTATGGGAACACCACCTGTCCTCAACTACATTCGAAGGCAAACAATCAGGCGGTTTGGACATCTCACACGTATGGCACCTCACCAGCTCGCCAGTAAAGCCTAGTACAGAAAAGTGTCAGGGTACAAGGCAAGGGGAAGACCGAGAAAGACCTGGATCCAGGGTGTGAAGGAGACCCTGAAAACATGTAATATCCCACCCAACCAGGCCATCAAACTTGCTAGAGACAGAACCCCCCCCCCCTTGACGCCCAAGAGGTACAAGAGAACGGGTAAAGTAAGTAAGTAAGGTGACTGGCTGATATTAAATCCCGAAGAAGTAAACATGTTGTTCAGGGTGGGCCCAGTGACCCCCAGAATTTTATGAAACATATTGTAGTTTGCTCAGAAGTTTGGACAAAATTATTATTATTATATCTATGCATCTGTCAGCGGCATAACAATATTAAGCACGCTGACATTAAAAACCATTCATAAAACCAGTGACTGGGAGTGCCATACTCTTAGAGTGACAATTTGAATACGTTTTCCCCATGAAAAATAACTTAGAAGTAATACATAAAACAAAGTGTCTCCTGCCTAATCTTCACGTTGAACCATAATAATAAGTGGATTTAACGTTCTTTTAAAAGTACTGTATAGACAGAAAAGTACAGAGCCAATGGCCCGAAGGTGCCATGACGGTATGCGCAAGTTATAATAAAATGGTAAAGTGAGTGAAATTCTCTCTGCAGATCATGCTTTTACTTTGGTATCAACACTATTTTTCTTCCTTAAAAAATTATTATAATGTGCTATTCAAAATATGTAACACAACTTTCAGCTAATCACAGAAAAGTTGTTTTCTTTGTTTCATGGACTGACGTGCTGGTTTGATGACTTAAAGCAAATTCGAAGTTTCCAGGGGTCCTGG
>NW_004797278.1:1227578-1228899 GCF_000002075.1 Aplysia californica | reverse complement strand
CCCCCTTACATTTAAAGTAGCTAGTTAAAGCATTGCATACGTTGTGCGGCAGAAGTAATCGAAATGATGCATCCTACCTGAATTAGCACACACCAGGAGACACTTCGAGTCGTTCTTTGCAGATTGAAAAAAATCCAACAGATTTGGACTATTTTCGCCTATACCGAATCCTGTGCTTCAAACCTTCTGAGCAATGTAATAGGGGCCTACTGAAAGGCCACCAGATCTACGTGTAAACCCGGATCTGATTTTAAGAGTAAAAATACCCACGCTACTTTGCGGCGGAGAATACCCACGTGACCTGTAGATAAAGACACCCTTGGCCGACAAGTACGGTACAACAACAACAACAACAACAACAACAACAATACCAATAACAATAATAATAATTGTAATAATAATTGCATTTATACAGCGCATCTACGCTTTGCAGCATGCTCTATGCGTTTTACAAATAGCCAAAGCCTCCTTGACGACTCATCTCCCTTATTTGCTAAAAAAAAGTAAAGCCCCCCCCCCAAACCCCCCACCTCACCCCCGATACACCCACACTTGTTAACTACAACTTTCAGGCAATTGACTGTCTGTCAGTGATATGCATGCTAACATACAAATCAATTAATAATGCTAAGAACAGGAGAAATGCACCACGGAACTTGTAGAAACTCTTAATTTTCTGATCGCACCCATGAAGCGCAATCAAGTTATCAAGCTCTCAGGCCATATTTATAGATTAAGGTATAGTTTCATATCTTGGAAGTAACTTTAAGAGCGGTAACCTAAGGAACAAAGACACTGCGTGATTTCACCATAACTCATGCAGGCCCATGGTTACCTTAAGTCATATGGCTCAAAAGGGTGGGGATTTAGGGTTTTCGGGGTGGGGTGGAGGGGGGGAGGGTATGTCGAAGAAAAGGAAGTACGCAAGGCTGCAATTGTCCCTTCTAGACCGTGAAATAATTATATATATGTTTCACAGCAATTGGCTGGGACAAGAGCCTTGCAAGCCGTGTCTCAAAGATTTCCTCCCCCTGCTTTATACCTTTACTTACAACCTTTCTAGGCGGGGCATAACCAGCTACACCCAAAATAGAAGGGCAAATAATAACAAGTACATACAAACATACAAATAAACACACACACAGAGACACACACACGCACACGCATGCACACAAACACACATGCATACATACACACACACCACTACACTAACGCATACACAAGCACACACATACACACACATACACACACATACACACACACATACTCTCTTTCTCTCTCACACACAAACATACACGCAAACACACGCACACACACGCAT
>NW_004797278.1:1224361-1226854 GCF_000002075.1 Aplysia californica | reverse complement strand
ACACACACACACACGCACAACAGACACACTTAATATGCGCATTGAGATGTGGATCCTACTCAGCTCTAGTTGGCCCAGGGAGCCTGTGCAGAAACAGTCCACCCTCTAACTCGAAGACATTTTAGTTGTGTTGACGCGGGCGTGGAACATTACCTGCATAACTAGACGTTTACAGGTGTCACGATCACACTGGCACAGATAACCTAACCATACTGGCCTATGCCGGTGTAGAAAAGACAATGGAAACCCGTTTTATTATATTGTTCACCTCGTGGGTCCTAAAGCTGTAAACGTAACGAACTAGATCCAGAATGTTACGAATGCCACGCATGATTTGCTTTAAATGACCAGTTTGAAAAAGCCAATCCAGTTCTCCCGTCGCTTTTTCAACATATATCGCAAGAGGTTTGCGTACATTAATGACGTTTACAATGTGAAAGAATGTTAACTGTAGCATATTTCATTCTCAAGCATTAATTTGTACTTTTCAGATTTTAAAATCATTGTAACGTTATGACCAAATAACTGCAGTATATGTATAGAATTATCTTCTTACGATAAGTAAACGGGGCACAATCGAGACTTTTGCATGGAACTGAACTTATCTTAAAGCACCAGGGAAAATGCAAACAGAGCAAACGCAAAAGAAGGTTAGAAAAGAAGTAGGAACAACCGGTGGCACCCTATAACCACCCACATTGCTTTCAGGATTCTATGCTGTGTTTCCAACTTCAAGTAGTTTACCTTTGACCTGTACCCCATAGCATAACAAAAACAGATCGCACACACAAAACATTTCGTCGAGGTCAAACGAGAACTTCAAGTGTTTGGCCCAGAGAGCCCATGGCTATTTTGTCCTGGGGAAAGGCAGCGAATCAGATAACTATTGACCGTCCGACAGGCTACAGACAGAATAGACAGATCAGTTAGTGATACACTTTCCGGTTGATTTGTTCCACAAAGTTTACACACTCTATGCCCTTGGGGGACAGCAGCAGTTTTCCGTCTGAGCGAAGAGTCCCTCCCCAGGGAGACATGGCAATTGATAAAACATGAAAGAAATCATAACCTTAGAGCAAGAAGGTTCGGTTTTCCTTTGTTCCCTGAAAAGAGAACGCCTGTAAACGATGTGTTTTGATGTTTCTGTTCCTGTAATGGCTTTCACCAGAGGTTGATTTGTTTGACTCAGTCAGTCCAGTTTTTCCCATTGGTTGCTACTTTTTTTTTAAACTGAAAAAGAGCATAACCCAATAGAGACTCTCTGTTGCATGGATGCAGGCAATGAAAGGGCACATCAGAATTAAGGGATGGATTTGAGTCCATGATGAGAATACGAATCGGTACAGTAGGGCTGCATCAACAATTCTTTATAGGATATTGAAAGAAAATAATATGTCACGGCCATTATTTCAAAGGACTTAAGAGTCCATAAACGGAGTCATCTGATTTATTTGAGGGAGGCATTATATAAAAACATGTGAAGAAGGGAAGAAAAATTCTTCATGAGATTTGACCACCGTTTTATTCACCATTTTCGCATAATATCGAGACATTTTGTTCTAATCAATATTTTTCTCGATTTCCAGAAATGAGACTCGGCAGTAAATGTGACACGCAACAGCTATTTCCACTGAGATTGGAACTCAAATTTTTACATCATGTTTTGTCTCGTAGTAACATCCCTTTATCTTTATCTATCAGAAAGCTGTTTAAATTCTGCAAAATAGACGTACACACTGACGACATTTTTTTAAAAAGGTGTATGACTATCTTGGTTCTGGGTTTTGTTAGCTCGATAGAATAGGAGCTAAATTATTTCCAACTGTAAACGAACCAGTTTGAAAGAAAAAAAGTAAGCCTAAACAAGCTGAACCAGGACATGACGAACAGATCACTTAGAGTCTCTTGCTGTCCGCCAAAACACGAATCAAAGCAGTAAACAGCTCTGAGCAAGTTTACCGGCACGTTGGCCGAAATTTAGATAACTCTAAAGTTATGTAACATACAGTTGGCTAGCTATAGTGTACCTATTTTCCATTACTGTGCATGCCCCATGGGAACAAACGATGAGATTGTTTTCCAAGATCTTGACGGGGTAGCCCGTAACGCAACCAGCACATTATAGATAACCATGGAAAATGGTAATGTTATGATGCATGGGTTCTTCATAGGGATAGCCTTACCCCCAGGCCAAACAATAAGACTCCAGATAATGTGATGTGGGTGTAGTGGAGCAAGGATTTGGCAGCGTGTTGGAAAAGCGAGCCTGGAGTAATAACCAAAATTGGAATAGCTAGCACTTCTGACATTTGAATAGCGCGTTGGGTTTTTTTTCTTATATTTCTTTGTTACGGGCGGTAAAGGAAAAAAATACATTTTTAAAGCGCATTTCCACAAGGAAAGTGCTCAATACGCTAAACAATAGTACAAAGAACGCAGTCCAATAGTGATCCTCTCTCTCTCTCTCTCTCTCTCTCTCTCTCCCTCTCCCTC
>NW_004797278.1:1222318-1223525 GCF_000002075.1 Aplysia californica | reverse complement strand
GGAGGGGGGGATGATGCGATATCTTGTCATGTACTATTAGGGGCTGCAATGAGCAAAATTGTTCCATTATGTTGTAGACACTTAGTCTTAGGCTCTGCCTTCTTGGGTTTTTTTGTTTGTTCGTTTGTTTGAGAAGAGCTGCATGTTCAAATAATCAGAGAGGCAGCCTTTCACATAGAGTGGAAACGAAGATACCGGTTATGGTCTTTATGAAAGATGGCGGTTGCCATTTTATCTCGAGTCTACAGTCATTAGGATGAGATGTTAATTCTTCTTAGTTTTTCCAGTAGTTGGGCATTGCTTTTAGGACCGTTCTGCTATAAAGCATCTGTCTCTTTTTTTTTTGCCATTCTATCTGCGAGAGTTGTTTTGATTCAAAGCCAAATTTCTATCCTGATCTTATCTTCTTTTACGCCCCCAAACTCCCCTCTTGCCTTCTATTAACTCCAGACAATTCACGTCCTTCTCTGATCTCAGTTCGTGTCTTTGTGACAACTACCACAATTAAAGCGACACTGGCATCAATGAAGCGTAAAAAATTGTATGACATTAAAAAAAAACCAAATTGCTTTTCAGATAAGACCAAACTGTTTAATTCAATCAAGCTTACAGTTTTAAACACGAAAAGACTGAGATTGGAAAGAGTCATCTGCACACGGATGAAACAGATATTCAGTGTATGCAATTAAGACAGAAGCTGGTTGTGGCATCTTTAAAGCCCAACAATGAAGAGAATGGGAAGATGACAAAGCTAGAAACAATCCAGAGGATAAAGGGGAAACGTGGCATCATCAACAACAGCAGCAGCAGGATCTACTATGATGCAGAGGAATTTATATAGCTACAGCAGTGGCGAAAACATCAGTAGTAAGCAGCAGCTACCAGAATTGACACTAGTTCTAGAAGAATCAGAGTTTCTTTGTTTTGTGAAACAAAAGATTTCGAGTACTGGACTGTGGTAAAAAGTGATTGATCGAGAAATACCACGGTGTCATCCCTTCACCAATGTGTCATTATCAATCTCTTCGCTCGATGTTTGGGCGAAGAAGAATGCAAATAATGTAGTACGGGGAAGGGACGCTGACGTAGTAGATACCTCTGTGTTTATCTATCTATCTATCTAATGTAGTACGGGGAAGGGACGCTGACGTAGTAGATACCTCTGTGTTTACCATGATTGAAATAATATCCCAACAATGGCTGTCAA
>NW_004797278.1:1219187-1221505 GCF_000002075.1 Aplysia californica | reverse complement strand
GGATCCATGCTTTCTCAATATCTCAAAGAAAAGAAAAATTCACATTAGTGATATGCTTCTAACTTAAGAAATAGGCTCATATTAGAAGCGAGAAGCCCCATCACTCCCGTGTGAGGTATATACAAAAACATATCTTTACAAAAAAACTCCTTTCGTGTGTGTGTGTGTGTGTGTGTGTGCGTGCGCGCGTGCCGTGTGTGCATGTGTGTGTGTGTGTGTATCTAGGTGTGTCTGTGTGTGGTGTAATTGTTATGTATACTCTCTCTCTCTCTCTCTCTCTCTCTCTCTCTCTCTCTCTCTCTCTCTCTCTCTCTCTCTCTCTCTCTCTCTCTTTCTCTCTCTCTCTCCCCCCCCCTCTCTCTCTCTCTCTCTCTCTCTTTCTCACTTCAACTTCTCTATCAATCTCTCTCTGTCTCTCTGTCTCTCTCGCTCTCTCGCTCTCTCCCTCTCTCTCTCTCTCTCCCTCCCCCCCTCTCTCTCTCTCTCTCTCGCTCACTCCGACTTTGACCTCTCTCTCTCTCTCTCCCCCTTCCTCTCTCTCTCCAACCATCAAAATCATCCGCGTAGTCTTACAGAGAACCTGCCACATCAACGATGCGCCTAGCAATAGATTATAATAATTACAATTGAAGACTCCAGTGAAACCAGACAAGTCACGGTTTGAGAAAAGGAGAAAATAAAAATTCAAAGTTTGAAAGTCCGTAGCTCATAGTGAGTATAGCATTTCTTATACCTTACAAAGCGCAGGACTTCGCTGGGTTACCTGTGTGATCATTTGATTTTGTAGAGACGAAAGCTCGATTTTTGAAGAACACAACAGGGGAAAAACTAATTTTTTAAAATTTGATTTATCTGGTTTTTCTACTGAAGTCCTCAGTTACTCTAAGCGACATTCCTTCTCCTCTTCTTTGACCCCAAACCTCTCAAAACTGTCTAAGACAGCCACCCATTGTTAGAACAAAAGTGTTTATTCAGACAAATGACCGCCTTAGCCTTATACAGTGTCACTATAATGTTTGGAAAATACGCAAAGGATACGATGGGAAGTAGCCGTTTGACCAGGTGACTGTCTTAAACAGGTGGCAGTTTGAGCGGGTACGACTGCACGCATAGTCATTCTCGAGCCTTTGACCTCTGCTGTAAGCCCAAAAACATGAACAGGAGGTACACTATCATCGAATGAGCCGGAACAAACATCGCACTACATTACTAACCTGGAATACTGAAAACGTCTGCAGAATGCAAAAAGCAGGATAAAGTTCTACAAATTATACAAGCAGGCACGCACTGACCTGGAGACTGCGGGTTCACTCGACAACCAAAAAAAAAAGTAGAGCTTCCGATGAAAAGGCGAAGGAGAAAAAAAGAGGGGGGGGGGGCTGCGGTGTTTGCAACGCGTTTTTCAGTACCGCTATCGCAAATAATTCCAGGCTGGCTGGGGTTCAAGTTTAATTTTTACGAAGAATTTCTTTTACGGCATATTTATATTTGAATTACCCCTTCGCCCCCCCCCCCTCTCTCAATTCAATCGTAAGCCCCATACTACTGTAACATTAATGTATTAATTCTGTGAACGTTTCATATCGTGTCAATGGGTAATGAAAATATTCAGCTGGCAAAGGCAACTAAAAAGAAAGAAAGAAAAAACTTTCTCGAGACACGAGTACGGCTTAGATAATATTACACTAGCAAGTCCCATCCACTCTCATCGAAAAAAAAGGAAAAGCCAGGAAAAAGATGAACAAAAAATCAAATAACGTGTCTGGGTAGAAAATCTAGCGCGAATTTGATGGAGGTGTGTGGGAGTGTGGGTGGTGGGAGGGGGGGTCCCCAGGGGGTAGGGGGTGTCCCCAGCATATTACCTCCAAACCTGACCCTGTACCCTGCACCGGTGTACAAGGAGTGGGTGGAGAGGGGACTTAACCTTTCCCTCCGCCTCCTTTGATTTGGTTCTTGTACTTAATGCATATAGAGAGAGATAACGACATAAAGTTCAAGGGGG
Source organism: Aplysia californica (assembly GCF_000002075.1). NCBI lineage: Eukaryota > Metazoa > Mollusca > Gastropoda > Aplysiida > Aplysiidae > Aplysia > Aplysia californica. The sequence continues at coordinate 1,219,503 of NW_004797278.1, read as the reverse complement.
GGGGGGGCATCACAGCAAATACGTCCACATTAATGTCTTTGATCGATTTCAACAACCACACAGGGGGTGGTTATTGAATCTAGGATTTTATTTTCAACCTGCTCTATTCATTTGATTTTGTGACATTGCGTCCTTCAGTGTTTAGAAATGTTGCTAATGTTTGCGCAATTTTCCGCAGCCCTGTTTTTATTCCCCATAACTGGCTTTGCACGATTGGGTCAGGCGTGTAATTTGGACAGACCAGTGATCAATACTCTTTAATATATCAAATGTAAATCAGCAGTTGAATTGTACAAGATAAGCAATTTACCCCCCC
>NW_004797278.1:1208772-1219079 GCF_000002075.1 Aplysia californica | reverse complement strand
CCCCCCCCCCCCCCACCCCACCCCCGTGGGGCTATAGGGTCGCACCAATGAAACAGCTGCCTTTTAGTGCACAGTCGACAGTCAAACCTTCGAAGGACAGAAAAACACCTGAAATGCAAGAGACGCTTACAAATGCCGTTACTAAAACAGCTTATGTTAAACTCAATCCCATTTGTACTCCCATACTTAAGCTGTTTTGATTGTCAGAGCTATACATTATTTCCCTCTGACTCGGATTCGATACCACTCATGAAAACAAACACTGCCGGTTTTGGCAAGTCAAAAGGCGTTGTGACGAACTAATATGATGAGAACGAACAAAAGACACCCAGCAGGAATGTTTACCGCTATTTGGCCGACCTTGCCAAAATTGGGAGGATTCGCACAGGTGAACACCCCACTTAACCCTATCCGTACGTCGTGTTTTACTATCGTATCCATACGACGTGGGGAACTCTGTGCCACCACTTTGCAAAGAGAAAATTTGCTCATTAATCCGATCCGCATGCTTTGCATAGCAGTCTATCAAAATGATTTTTTGAGAAATACTGAAAGTTTCAAAGAGATCTTCGCACTAGAAGTATTCAAAAATGTGAATAATACAAAATGACCCAGGGCGTACGGATAGGGTTAAGAGGAAGGCGAGCCTCTACCCTAGTGCCATCCATTACGGACAATCGTGTCTGTCAGCCACCCCCGCCACGGCCACAGAACATACAGGACTGCCATCAAGGCTACATGCAACTACACACGTTGGACTCCCTTGAACGTGCTGGCCCGCAGACCACATCATAAGGTGGCACTCCGACAATTAAGAATTCAAGAATTCACTCAGAATGAGATCCCAGAGCAAGATTTTTTCTATAATGAAAGTTTGTAAGATCCTTTTAAAGTAAACGGTTGAAATTATGGTTTACCGTCATGCATTACCAATTTTTTAGTTTTGTGTTCCCCTAAATAATGCCATGTCTTTTTCAGAGTTCAGGAGGTGACTGCAGAGCCCTGCTCCACGACTCTAACCAAAATGCTGGGTTTGCGTTCAACTGGAATCAGGTGACCAGAATTGTTTTAAAAGAAAGAAAAAAAAACTGAAACTGGAAGAGAACGGGAAAGGGGGGGGGGTGCAACCAGGGGCGAAGGCTGACTTGTTTGACAGGGTAATCAAAGTGAAATGGGACCAGATAGGGCCTGGAGATATCACACTCACACAAGTCACAAGAATCTTACTGGCACTGGAGGCGGCAACTCTGAGTTGTGAATGAAAACAAATCCTGAATTCATGTTGTATGCTTATTCAACCGCTAAAATAATCGGGAAAGTATTTAATTAAATATTTATTCTAACTAACCTTAAATTTAACTTTAGATTTGAACACACGAACACCAAGGAAAGAAGCAGAGATGTCAGCACTACAATGGCATGTTATACCAGACAACCGAAACACTTTGGTAGAGCATGCCAATTATTAATTTTTTATTTCACATTTGGCTGTTTTTTGTCTAGCTTTTCGCGGCCAGGAGCCGGTGTCATAATCGAGGTCACGATCTGATTATAGGACGTTAAAAAGTCGAGGAAAAAAAACAAGCACTAGCAGTGTAGTAGCAGGAGTCAAAGGATTATTAGGAGTTAGTTCCCCTCACATCTGTAACGTAGACTCGACCAGTGTAATAGTTCGCTTACTTAATCAGCGCGTCTGGGTGCTTATAACTTTTGCCCGAAAGGGGGTGAACAGGGTATATGCGACAATGAAACAGTTCTGACTGCTATGCACATGTTCCCTTCAACTCTATTGGTTGACTCTTCCAGCCTCACTTTAAGCTTACTTAATCAAAGCGTGTGACTGCCTATGGAGTGGACCGATAGGGGCGAACAGGCTATTTCTGTGGCAATGAAACGGTTTTGAAGGTTAGGCATAGTCTATTGTTCATTGGTGATTATGAACGTCTTTTTACATTTAATTTATGAGGTTTACGTCTATGGATGAATTTGACTGCGACAATGTTTCAAAATTAGGAAGGGAAGCAGTGAATATTTGATTATATAGACGCTTCGCCTCTGGGTGCAACTCATTAGGCGCATTTACCAAGCAGTTTTAGTCGCAACAATTCCCTACAAGTTTTGTGCGTCCCATCTGTTTCTGAAGGCGTGGTCTTTTTACTGTCACCTCTTGCCAAAAACCCGTGAAATTCAGAAACACCCCACTTGAACAGAGGCATAAGAGCATTTTTTTCTTCCGCTTGTACCGGGGGGTGTCGCGGGGGGCATAAAAGCAAAAGTAACAAAAGGAAAATTACATACACTCTCATCATTATATTCTATTTCAACAGCATTCCTGATAAACCTTTAGTCTCTTGTCAGTATTTTCTAAAGGAAAAGAAGTCGACGACCTTCATGACATTTTTAAAAGGCCGAGGAACAATCTCGAAGACAAGCCAGTGCCTCGTATATTAGGTTAAAATGACACTACAATCAATAGGGTGAAAAACTATTGAAAAAAAAGGAGACGTCAGAATATCTTTTCATACTAGCACAGAGAAAGTGAATTCCTTATAGAAATAATTGCATTAATTGCGATCTGCCCACACTCCAAAAGCAACAAAGGTGCAATTGGAAGGCAACCCTCCGTGACAGACCTCACAAATCTATGAGTTTATATGGTGAGTGTGGAAAATATGACGTTTTTAAATTAATATTATGGCCTTACACAGCGCTGATAGTTCTGCATTTGAAAGAATTTCTGTAGGTTGAATGGGTAAGTATGTATGAAATGTTGATTTAAATCTTATTTTATTGTGGAGCGCCTATAGCCACCAGGGTGTGAGCGCTATTGAAATAATCATTTTTATTATTATTATTATTATTATTATTATTATTATTATTATTATTATTATAACTATTATTATTATAATTATTACAATAGATAGCACTTCTTCATGTGGACAAATCAAGTCAAAGCTCTACGGAAGCGCAATCACCACTCTACGTGGGAGAAAGTCACCCCCCCCCCGAAATAAAAGTAAGCTCAAATGAAAAAAAAACAACCCCCACCAACTTTTATAACGACAAAACTTCTTTAACTTATGTATTAAAACGTTTGTGTCTGATTTTCACCCTACATTGTTGAAGGTATTCTTGCATCAAAATTTCGATTGCCATACTCTTTTGAAAAATAATTTCTGTAGTGTGCGCTTCTCATCAAAATATAACACATAATACGTTGTGTTTGTGTGGAAGTTATGGTGTGTTCTACACGCGGAGGTGCAAGAAGTAGATCCGCAAAGCTATGACTAATAACAGTTTCTTTTTTCTATTTTTATTCGTTGCGGCCAGGTATCACATAAACCCTTCACATATTTTTAATGCGGTCTCCTCGATTGACGCATAATGGTATGTGAAAGACGGGGAGGGATGAGGTGGGTTTTTTTTTTTTTTTTTTTTTGGGGGGGGGGGGTTGCAACACATTAAACCCAGTCCTCGAACCATGCATCGATGTATAACATCTCTTTATAACATTGAAAAGAAAATAATATTAGTTGTCTTACCGTTTAATGTTTTTAGGTAATCTTCTTACCGAAAACATCCGGCTTACAGGTAAACGTAGTTTCTTAAAGCTTCCTTATTTGCTCGGGGGTTTTTTTGTGTTTTTTGGTGGGTTTTTTGTTTTTGTTTTGTTGTTGTTTGGGGGGGGGGCGAAATAACTGGGAGCCGACAAAAGTCCCCCAAACAATTGAAATTCAATACCACCCCACTGCTTAAACACACAAGCACTCCTTTACTCCAGCAAGGAAACACATGTTAACAAGAGTAAATGTAACAGAAAAAAAGATGTGGTCCCAACCCCTAACTTTATCACGCACGTGCGGTATTGGTTGGCGGACCCATGGGGTGAAGTATTTACCATCCATAGGGTATAATCCTTTAGGAAAACACGAAAAAACATCCACCACAAGATTTCGACGAGAGCACAACGTTGTCAACTCGAAGTGGGCGAGTGCCGAGTATACACAAACAATTTGGGTCTGGCTAAATGACAAGGGTGAGAGGAATATCTGCTTGTTAAGTGGTAGGGTTGAAATGGCAGCAGTATGTCCCCGCAGCTTCCCCCGAAATTACTAATGGTAGGCTAAAAACATAAAACCTGAGAGGAGCTGAGGCTGGAGCGGGATTGTCATGTGAACAAGAGGTTGGGAGGAAAAGAGGAGGGGGGGGGGGGTAAAGGAAAAAGACCCACAATAAGAGGGATGATGTCCCTCCCGATCTCTCCAAAAATCCCATAACTTCTGTGCCGCTGACTGTCTGTTCGTCTGTCTGTCTGTCTGTCTGTCTCTCTCTCTCTCTCTCTCTCTCTCTCTCTCTCTCTCTCTCTCTCTCTCTCTCTCTCTCTCTCGTCTCTCTCTCTCTCTCTCTCTTTCTCTGTCTCTCTCTCTCTCTCTCTCTCTCTCAGCCCCTTTATCTATCTATCCATCTGTCTATCTCATATATTTTTCCTCTTTAGCTCTTTTGCCCCCCTTTCGCTTCTTTCTGAACTGTATGTGTATGTGTTTGAGCGTGTGTGTAGGTGTGTGTAGGTGTGCGTGTGTGAGTGTGTGTTTGTGTGTGTGAGTGTGTGCGTGTGTGTGTGTGTGTGTGTGTGTGTGTGTGTGTGTGTGTGTGTGTGTGTGTACGTGCGAGTGTGTGTGACTTATAGCTATGGCTATGGATACATAAGAAAACATAGAAATGTTAAAACAAATTCAACAAATCAACCTTCCTGCTTCTCTTCCCCATCCTCCCTACCCCCCCCCCCCCCACCCCAAGCTCCTCTTCCTCCGCCTTGCATATATTTCTCTTGAAGTTTTCAATAAACTAAAAGTTTAACTAAAGCATCCTGGTGTCCTTATTAAAGAATTATTGTTCTTTACGTAGTCACTGATTTGTTTATACGTACACATGGTTGTTTCCGTTGTCATCTATTAACTTGTCTGTAAGCCTGCTTGTTTTTGTGTTATTGTTGTTGTTGTTGCTGCTGCTGATGCTGCTGCTGTCATGATGTTGTTGTTGTTGTTGTTGCTGTTGATGTTGATGTTGCTGTTGTTGTTGTTGTTGTTGTTGTAATTGTTATTGTTGTTGTTGTTGTAATTGTTATTGTTGTTGGTGGTGGTGGTGGTGGCGATGTTGTTGTCACAACAACGTTCTTTCACAGAATACCTCACGATAAAACTTTTCGGTCCCATCGACCGATCCCAGCCGTAGTGATGGGCACCCCGTATTAGTTTTGCCCAGAAAGACTATACGGACAAGTATCGTGAATGTATGAGAGAAAGATGACAAAAGTGCTCTAATGTAATTTTTTTTTAAAATCTGAAAATAGCCTTTCTCGTAATCTGTGTTCTCCATCTTTCCAAAACACATCTGTAGAAAATATCAGTTTGGACTAATTCCAGGTATAAAAAAATACACTTCCTGACGGTTTACTCTCTAAACAATCCACCCCTACCAGCTTCGCTCAATGATATAGATTTTAACAAAAGCTCTGAAAAAAGGACCATAATTATGATTTGTTTGGGAACTAAACGTTAAAAAAAAATCGTTGCTTCGACCCTTTGAAAAAAATATATGTCACCCACTAAAATAGTTTCTAGTATCAAACAAGGCATGATGGATTTCGCCGAAGGTATTTTTAGGGTGCTTTTTATTTAAAGCCGAAAAAAGAAGTGGACTATTATCTTGTAAAGTACAAACCTCTGGTACAAACAATGCAGAGTTCTGTACAGATGTGCGGCAAGGTTTCCTTTTTGACTAAGCTAAACGGACAACATACATAATATAGGACCGAGGACGTTCTCATTGTTGTGCGATTAAAAATAGCCAAAATCTAGAAAACTTCGAATACCGTTTACGGTGTCGCATGGTGACTAACATTAAATGCATCCTGACATTGAGCTGAAACATATTAAATTACGTGAGCCTGCTGTGTAAAAGTCTTCGTTTTTTAAACCGCCATCTTTAAAAGAACTAGTCCAAAATCGTGAATCCAAAACTTCACATTTTAATTGTTACGAGATAGCAAACACAACACGCTCTATTGTCAGCAGACTGAGTGGAGACAACTCCTTAGTGTTTGAGGGAAATGTACTCTATTGATGGTGCTTTATTTGTGAATTTTTGTGCCTCATGGCCTTGAATCCAAGAAATCGAGCCCAATTATATTCTCATGAGAACAAATCTGGTTTAAAAAAAAAAAGTGGGAGATCTGTTGTATTTTCCACTCTGGTCTAAAATTTATATCGTTGGTACGAACGGTCATTAATTTTTGAGTAATGAACGCTTTATCTAAAGAAGATAGAACATAAAATAAGGAACAGAGAATTTATGTTGCAATATTTCTTTTCTAAAATATTTTTTCAATGGGTTGGGGACGTTTCCTTTAGGATTGTCAGATCAAGAAAAGTGTTAAAAATATATACTACAAAAGTTCTCGAACAGACAAGTACCAAGATAAACAAATCTTTTATAAAGACACTATTCTATCTTATTTCCTCGGCGCGAAGAGAAACTTGTCCTGAAACAGGACATAAGTCTACAGTCGGGTCCAAACAAATTTAAAACAGTTAATAATGTGATGTGGCCAAGGGGGTTAATGTGTGTGTATGTAGGGGGGGGGGTGTAGTCTGGAAGTCAGAAAAACTAGGCTTAACGGGTTGAAAGGTTGAAAAGAAGAAGAGAGAGAAAGACATAGAGAGAGAGAGAGAGAGAGAGAGAGAGAGAGAGAGAGAGAGAGAGAGAGAGAGGGGGGGGGGGGGAGGGGGCGAAACGGGGAAGGGCAAAATAGTTTGGGAATTTCAATTTTTTTTAAAGCCAAACTTTAAATTTTTTCTTTTTTAAAAAATTTACTCTTACGGACGGTCTGCCCGTCACCCTGAGAAAGATCTACAAAACCTCTACTAAAACTAAACTTCAAATTAATTAGTGAACCGAAAACTTCCTGATTTACAACGGTGCTTACGAAAGCCGGAACTCGTAACAACAGCCCATTCTTTGAGATTACTGTAAAGAAATCAGCATAATATAAACACCTTTAAAGGACATGTCCAAACTTATAAAAACTTCGTATACGTTCTTAGACTGAGATCAAGACACGCGCATACTTGATATTGTTGAGATAATCGAAGTTTTGATACCGATAATTATAATTTACATATTTCCCCCAACCTCAAAAAACAACATTTCTCTTACCTATCCTGTAACCTTATGTGACGTAGATACTAACTTTAAATTATAAAGCAATGCTAGTGAATATGTCTTTAAAATATTTTAGAAGGATGGAAAACATCTTTTAAAAGTTAAAGAGTAGTCTTTTTACCTTTTTGAGTCGTATGCAGTTGGTCTGAATTTCCACATAATGCCCCCCAAAATGAAACGAAGCCTTCTCCTAAAGTTTGCAAATCCCTTTAAGTTTTATAGAAACATGGGGGCATAGACATGGCCATTAATCGGGGTAGGGCTAAAAGCAAGACGACAAACAAAGACAAGAAAACCTTGTTTAAAAAGTAGAACATGTCGAATCTTCGGTGTTCTAGATTTTGTAACAGCGGAAAAAAGGTTTCGACTTTAACCTTAACATGCTGTGGACAGTTAAATATTAGCTCTAATGTCAAAAGTATCGTTATGACCCAATTTGTGGTTATTTTACAGCAAAGACATAACCATTTGACCCTTTTGTGTTAAAGACGTTCACTATATTCAGTCACTTACGAAGCCGATAACACTTAACTACACCCTACATATGCCTATTGATTAATTTGATCACATAATCATTAGCATTATTACTATTGGTGCTATTGATTTCTCTATCGAAACGACCAATAAAAAAACCCAAGCAAATATTAGAAGCGACCTATTTCAATAATGTATCAGTGCGATCAACAATATGCAATTAACACATTTATTTCAAAACAAAGGAAGCTGGAGATGTTAATATTAATACATTCAGTTTCTTAAAGTGTCTCGTATTTCTGTCAGCTCATCAATCTGTTCAGTTTACTGTGCCTATGTTGTGAAACTAAAAAAATGGAGGTAGGACTTTTTCGACAGCTGCTCCCTCGATTTGGCCCCTCCCCTTTTTGCATTTAAGAGAGGAGCCTACTTTGACTGCATTTAAATCAGGTCTAAAAGTAAAAGCACAATGATCTAAATCCCATTCTACAGACTAATAATCATTCTTTTTCTAACAACAAGTGTAATCAGTAACCACAGTGATTGTGTTTTTGAGAATGTATTCTTTGTCTGAGATTATGGAGGTATAGGCCTGTGTACTTGAAAGAATTGCTATACGTTGAATGGGTCAGTTTGCATGCAACGTTGATGTACATCTTATTTTATAGTGAAGGGCCTAGAGCCACCAGGGAGTGTGCGCTATAGCAGTGATCTTTATTATCATCATTACTGCCAATTGTATAGTCACAAATACATGCTCTGCCCGGTTCTTTGATACGACAGCGGGCCAATAATTGTGTATGGCTCTTTTCGTCTATGCAGACGGTCAATTTAGCTTAAGATGGTCTCAAGGATGTCTTCATGCAGCTTCTTTCATGGCTGATTTTTATTATTGAAGCGCATTTTCTGTCGCAGAGCTTGCATGTCAGAGACATGGATCGAAACTCTGTATTTCCGCTGTTTTCCTTTCGTCACGGGCGCTTCTCAGCCTGGTTGATTCTATGGCTGCTATCTTTCCTTTATCATTTTTCTTCATGTTTTCCTATCCTCGGCTATTTCTTCCCAGATGCTAATATCTACTCCAAGCTTAGAAAGCTGTTTTTGCAAGTGTATTTGTACCTCAATTTTGGTCTTCCTCTTGGTCTCTTTCCCTGGGCCAGTTCTCCATAGATAAGTTGCTTCGAAATCCGGTTGTCGTCCATTTTCTTGACACGGTCCGGCCATCTCAATATTTTTAAACACATGATAGTTGTCGTGCTCTGGAGGTTTGCCCGTGCCAACACTTTAACATTTGTAACCTTGTCACGCCACGAAATGCATAGGATCTTGCTGCAGCATCTGAGATGGAAAATGTCGAGGCGCTTTTCTTGCTTGCTGTACAAGGTCCATGTTTCAAATCCATGCAAGAGTGTGCTGAGGACACATGCTTCGTAAATCTTGATCTTTGTTTTCATGAATCTTTTGTTTTCCCATGCTCGTTCTGTCAGCCTTCCAAAAGTTATTGCTGCTTTCCCTATCATAGAGTTGATCTCATAATCAAGTGATGTAGTAGAGCTGATGGTAGACCCCAGGTAACAGAACTTGTCCACTGTTTCAAGTTCTCGTCGTTCAGCCACATATTTATGGCTCATCATTGTTCGTAGGGTCGATTTACTGTGAGCAACAAGAGCAGCATCTTCGGCGAAGAGAAGGTCTCGCACTGTTGTTTTGTTGATCTTGGTCTTGGCCTGGAGTCGAGCAAGATTGAAGAGCTTCCCATCAGTTCTCCGGTAGAGGAAGACATCCCCTGGTGACTCTTTTTGAATGCATGTTGCAGTAAGACAGCAAAAGAAATACTAAAAAGGGTTGGTGCTAAGACACAACCTTGCTTTACTCCGCTATTGATGTTGAAGCTGTTTGATGTTGAACCGTCAAACTGAATGGTGGCCTTCATATCTTCGTGAAATGAGATGATGAACTGTAGCAGTCTTGGGGGACAGCCAATTTTTTCCAAGCAACATGTACAGTCCTGATCTACTGACTGTATCAAAAGCCTTTGTCAGATCGACGAACGCAGTATGTAATGGCCGTTTTCCCCCCTTCATTTTTCTAGTAGCTGACGAAAACAAAAGATCATGTCCATTTTTGAGCGGTTTGATCTGAAACCGCATTGGCTCTCTGGTAGGACTCTTTCTGCTAGTTTCTGAAGTCACTTCAGGATGATCCTACCGAAAGATTTTCAAGTGACGCTTAGCAGTGAGATACCTCTTTAGTAGTTGCAATCTCCTTTGTCCCCTTTGTTTTTGTAGAGAGCGGTGATTTTGACATCTCTCATGTCATGTGGAATGTCTGCTTTCAGCCTACAAGTCGTTAGTAGCTTGTAGAGAAATGGGAGGAGCGTCTCTTTGTTCTCTTTTAGCACTTCAGCAGGTATTTTGTCGTTTCCTGTTGCTTTTCTGCAAGCGAGTTCATCAATTGCAGAACAGAGTTCTTCTTCTGTTGGTGTTGTATTAAGTTCTGACTTTTAGGAGAGCCGAGGAAGGGCTTCATGTAGCTGTCTATTAACATGTCGCTCCTCTGAATATAAGTCTTAATAATGTTCCACCCATCTTTCAACAAAAATTTTATATATA
>NW_004797278.1:1207160-1208563 GCF_000002075.1 Aplysia californica | reverse complement strand
GAAATATGGGCCCCATGTATGATGTAGGTTAGAGCAAACGTAACGCTGATCACGGAAGTACGTGGGCAAAACACGACCAGACTTGGTCAAAGAGGATCTGGCAAAATGTTCACCATCTTGTTTGTGCGGACGGTAGGCCTAGGCTGTACGTCGTGTTTCGATATGACACGAGCATCGGGCGATAGACAAGTCTGTAAACCCAACACGGAAAGTTGTTTTGCGAGCGCCCAAACCTCCTAGCCTCAGGGGAGCGCTGATGTGTCGGCTGACATGATTAACGCTAGAAGTATAGGGCACAGCAACTACTTTAGCTGAGGATTTAGACATCCCTGGCTTCGACGCCATAATACACAATATGCATGTTATGCATAAGGTACAAGTTGAGAAAAAATGGGTACTTTCGACGAAACGAGGCATGGCAGGTGTAACTCAAAATCGACCATTCACGTAACATGAAAACATAATATAATTATTATTATTCTAAAAAGTAGCCTTCCTTTTAATATTTCAGTACTTTACGATGTTCGTTCGTTCCGCTGTTGTTTGAAGATCAACATTAACTCTGTCATTATGAATATAAAACGAAGGGAAAGTAATAAATAATTGGAAATGCACAGTCATTTGTGAATTTCACAACAGAACAGCAATTCTGTTAAAGATCTTAGCCTATTATAAGGACAGTTCAGAAAACAAAGACAGACGAAAAGTGGGTTTTTTTCTCAAATAATCAATACAATGTAATACAAAAGTGTCAGTGTTTGAATTTTAATAATCAAATGAAAACGAATTATGTCTTCACGCTCTATTATCGAGCGAGCCGCAACAATCTTTGTGCACCTACAACAATCATTGTGGTCGATGATCAATAAATTTCTTTCTTCCCTCCCTTACACGGATATGACACACAGAATAGGCCTACTATTCACCACTCATTTCCCTTATTAGCTTCAGCATGCTTCGCTTACTGCCGTACTTACTACGCACAATGATAATATAGTATTTTGGTGACAACGTACATGTCTCAGTGTCAAACGAAGTAAGGTAGATAAGAGGAAAGATAAAGGGACAAAATTATAAAGAACAAAGTGAGTTTTTCATTAAAAACATTACACAAAAGTGTACAATTTATACCTAGGTATCACTGTTGAAGGCTCGGCTGTCCAAACGATGTTGTTCAGTCGATTTTCAGCATTTTCAAAACACTCCAAATGCGAGTAATTAGGTGGTAGCGGATCGTGTAGTAAAAAGAACAGCTATAGAATTTGATTAAGATTTGTTAGCCAGAAAGGACAATCATGATGCCTAAAAAGTTTATTCTGGTAACCAAAACAATTAGAGTCTATCCAACGTGATCAAAAAGGCAAAAAATACCAAGGTAAAGAAGATAATATGATACCGCCCCC
>NW_004797278.1:1199539-1205061 GCF_000002075.1 Aplysia californica | reverse complement strand
AAAACACACACACACACACACACACACACACACACGCGCGCGTGCGCACACCACGGGCAGACACTTTACATATCACGCATGCATACACACACGGACACACACGGACACACAGACACACAGACACAAACATACACTGACAAACACTCTTTCTCACACTCACACGCACAAACGCACACACACATACCCACAGGAATACTAACGCATTCCTACATCTTATCAATAACTATCTCACTGACCCATTACTCCACACACACACATAGTATACACAAACACATTGGTAATGTATAATATATGCTTACAACCACACACAGACTCACAGTCACGCACATTTAATATAAATGAAACATTGTTAGCAATAATAATGTTCAAGCCAAAGATACACAATTAGTATTCTGATAGTATCTCGATAATATTCTGATAGTACAGGCTTAACAGGCCGTATTAAGCCACACGTATTTTACAAGGTAATTTAAAAGGTAGAATGGTTAAAAAGGAGCTTCTGTATCTTTGTTACATAATAAAAGCTCAGGTTTAAGTCTTTTAATCTTATCGATGTTTTAATTTGAGGGATCAGTTGGTGTTGGTTGTCGAAAAAGATTAAGTGAACTTTTGTAGTGAAAGCGATATTCTAATTGAAAAAAACATTTTTTATTCAGCTAAATGAAGGAAAGAAGATTTTGAAATGTTGCACCCTTTTCGTATTAATCTATTCAGTTTTACCTTATCCTATCATGACATCTTGGGTTTCTGGCATATTATGCTGTCATACAGAAACTGATCACACATCTACCAACCAGCAGCCGTATAGTGACCGGTAGCCTTGGTCTCCATTCGTATATAAGGGCTTGGTCTAATCTTCACACCAACACTGCACAAAACGTGTGGAAAGAATAGTGTGTGCATCAACAGGAGTCTACATAAAATATAGCACTCTTTTCGATTGTTTTTCCAAGCGTGACACGAGAGTCGATGCCAGGTGATGACTCCAAAAACGGCAGCCACCTGACCCAGTTACTTACTAAATCAATACTTGCGCTTGTCCTACATTCCCCTTCTTCCAGATTCCTGGAGTTATGTTGAGGACGACATTCCTCTTCGGTCGTATCGCAATACTAGACATATATCTAAATACTTTTTCAAGGCAGGTTTTACATTGTTGGACCTCAAGGTGTTTTTCCCTCCTAGAGCTGTAAAGATAATGAAGTACGGTACAAGAAAATGAAGCCATCTCGACAGAATAGAATGACAAAGGCATACAAGTTGTACCCCGCTTACTAGAGAGTTGCATCGCCATTTCGTGACCACGGATTATATGCACTCGCTAATCAGAAAAAAGATTAAAGCGTATCATAGTCCTTTGTTGTTGTTGGTAGTGGTAGTTTTGGTGGTAGCGGTGATGATGATGATGATGATGATGATGATGATGATGATGATGATGATGATGATGATGATGAGGAGGAGGAGGAGGAGGAGGAGGAGGAGGAGGAGGAGGGGGAGGATAACGACCATAGTGGAGGTGAAGGGCTTTCTTAAAACCACGAGTGCTGGCTTATAGTGGGTCCCTCCTTGAGCGTTGTGCCTCATTTTCTCCATTGTCAATGGATCTATTGTTCGTGGAGAATTGTGGCCGTCATTGTGCCGAATTGCCGTAAACTACAACTCAGCAACCGAGGACATTGGTGGCCGAAGCACTTTCAGTTTTAATGGGACGATAAAAGAACACCACGATACAAAAAAAAAACCACACCAAAATTAACGGCCTCTTAAATTCCCTCTGTCCGGTTCAACCTGTCCCCTCGCCTGCAGGTCGGGATCAACTTCAACGAAATGGTTTGAGAGACCATCAAAATAAAGTGACAAGGCAGCGGTTCCCCGATAATGAGGTGCCCTTTGTCCCTGGGCTGTTTCCTCTCATTCCACTTTGAATTTTTAAAGGAAAAACGTCACAACAAGTTAATTTCTTACGCCACTGATGTAATGGGTAGTGTCAACTTGTACGTCCAACCACACCCACCTTCCCGTTTACAGAAGAAATATAGAGCCTAATCTTCCTACTCCTCGCCTCCCTTACTCCCCTCGCCCCCCTCCCCACCCAAAAAAAAATAATAAATAAATAAATAAATTCCTCGTACACCACCCACCCCGTTTTCTCTCTGCTTTTCTATTTTTAATTTTTTTTTATTGTTTAGTTTGTTTTCCATGAGTTTTCATATTTACTCGAACGGTTCATTAAAATTCCGCACTCAGCACTAATCATTCCTTTCAGTAAAGATAGCAGAGACATGTTTGTCAATTTAAGGTGTTGTTTATCCCACACTTTTAATTGGGTTCTTAAAGTAAACAATCACCGTTATCGGGCCTTCACAAACCCAGTTCCTTGTCGAGTGTACACACAGTCAATGACGACAGACGCCAGCTGCCAGTGAACTAATATACGAGCTAAATTATCAACCAAAAGACGGGCGTGACAGAGACGCTGGAAGGGAAAACGGGGATTGGAGAGGGGAGGGGATTCAAAACGCATTCTTTCTTAGTCAATGCATACTATTAAAGACGTTAAAAAGTCTAAGCGTTTGTCTTTAGAATCTACATCTAGATCTAGTCTCGTGTCCTACTGGAGGATACATGACTTCAGAACAACTCCGTTGGTCGACCTGCTCACTCAAAACTACCATTTTTTTAATCAGCTTGAGACATGCAGCGTTGGATCTTGTTATGAGCATCCCTTTCATTCACAAATTCACAAAAACTGCAAAGTAGATCAACCTACTTTCAGTTGGGTGAACTGAGAAAAACCGGATCCAGTAGTTTTTTTAAACAGAATGTCCAACCCGGAGGAGCCAAGAACCGATATCACAATTTTTGTTTGTTATTTATAAAATTTCAAGCAGATCTAGAATCTAGATCTAGAATCCCACGCCTTACCGCTCGATTAGGACTCCCCTTAAACACTAAACTATAAGAAGGCCTACGTGAACTGATTTTTTAAAACCATTATATACGCTATCCCCGCATTATTCGGCACACTTCTATGACCGAAAGAGATGCGCTCATTAAACTGTTCCAATTGTTGTTGCTGCCAATGTTGACTTGGCCTAACTGAAGAATTCAGTGTGTCTGCACAACAAAACTGCCATAATATTTAAAAAGTAACTGAACTACAAAAAAAGGATAAGAAAATAAAGTAGATCTCTAGTAGCAAAACACAACACAGCCCTTGCCAACCATGCACGTTTCTGTAAAGATTAGATCTAGATTCTATATCTAGATAATATAGATATCTAGATCTAGATCTAGATCTAGATCTAGATCAAGAGGCGAAGACAGAATGTGGTTTTATTTTCTTATTCTAATATGGAGGGTTGGGGATGGTGAGCAAGGAGGGCGGCTAGCAATGGAGATGGCAGAAGAAGACAAATCAATGACTATGAAATGGTGTTGGTTGTAATGGTAGTAACAACAACACTGTAAACAAACAAAAAGGAGGGGGTGCTGCTGTTTCTACTTGCGTAAATCGAATGGAACAACCAGAGCGATAGTTGCACAGCAGTAATAGATTCTAGGTCGACTTTAAAACAAAATCTATCCAATGATTACCAGTGTTAAGGATTGCATTAGGCTTTCAACTTTCAATACACCGACATACGATTCGGGAGGACTGCGGTTGCTTAGCCGATTATAACAAAACGTACCTGTCTTAGTACTCAACTCGACTCCCGAAGTGAATGAACGCCTTTGGGCTGTATATCACAAGTTCACAGTAAAAAGCAGTCTCAGCCAGTTGAGTCACGTATCCGTCACATCAATGGAAATAAATAAGTATTATGCACTTGAGGAAAAAAGGAGAAAATTCTGAATTCAGCACGTCCACTGAGAGAAACTATCACTTGCGACTTACAAAAGTTGCTTATCCACGTACAGCGGTGCACAAGGAAAAAATGTAACCGAAATATACTTATAGCAGGACTGAGATTATGCAGAAGTCCAAAGCGCGGAGTTCTCACCTAGCCTACACAACCTGTCAATAACAATGTGCCACCGCTAACCTGGCGATTGTTGGAAGCTGTGTTCTGAGCAATTATAGGCCTGACCGTTCGCTCTCTGTTGGACCAACTGCTTCTCAAGTTGTGTTGTAGACGCTGGTGTTGAGAAACCCCTCTCTCGCGCAGACACACGCACACGCACACACACACACGCACCTTCGCACACACACGGCTCAGGCGTCACGGTAGAAAGCCACGAGCAGTCTTGGCCCCCACCATCACGGATCAACTGACTGGAGACTCTCCCGTTCTTTTCGCATTGAATCCACTCAATTCAGTCACTTCGACCGAATTCAATGAATCCATTGGGTAGAAAGTACAAGACGGTTTTCTTTACTCAGTTCAAGAGTTGGCATTGTCTTTTAGATGGAGGCCAGCAGTATTCCAATGTTTCTTCTCCACTTGATAGCATGAACGGTTACTGTCGCTTCTCATTAGTGGCACCATAATACATGTAATACTTATCATGTGTTGTGGGTTGTTGTTGTTGTTGTTGTTGTTTTTCAGTTTAAAAACAAACAAAACAAACACTTTCGATGTTAAATGTCGTTTTAGTCATTTGTGGCCTCTTTAACAGCAACCGTTTTCTTTCCAGTTTTCTTTCCAGTGATAATTTACAGAATGTGCCATGTCTAAACAAGTGTCTTTTCACGTATAGAGAGCTAAAAACAAAACAAAACAAACAAAACAGGGCAGCCATTCCTGTTCTATTGTTATGATTGGTTTTCCGTTCTCTATTTTCTTCGGATCTTTTGTTTGACTAAACAAAAACGCGGTTGTCAGTAGCAGAGACGTCCTACTAAAAATATATTCGCAAAGCCTGCATGTCAACGTCCATGGCATTATTGTTTTGAGTAGCATAAAGATGTGAAAGGGGGGAGGGATTCAGTCGCGAATGGTTTGGTAGCGTTCAGTGCTCAGTTTTCAGAAAAACATAGTTTAATGATTTCTGAGACTGCTCTTGTGCCTGTTTTCAACACGGACATATCTCTTTATGATGTGTTGGGGTCGTTCAATCAACTTATAATAATAATAGTTCATCAAATTAGAATAATATATTTTTAATGAGGAACTGATGTTTGTAGGTCATTAAAATTGTTATTTAAGCGCGGGATTCTATTTCTTACAAAATGGTCAAGTTGACCGTCCAGTTAATGGAAAGGACGGGAGAATCTACGAATCTTATTGTGTCTTGATGAAATGTCTAAACAGTTGGGTTTTTTTCAATCAAAATGGTTTACGCTATCATCGTAACTTTTTGGATCACTTTGAAAGCGGGCTGTCCACGAATCTGTCCGGGATAAATCAAGCCACGAAGACGGGGACTCTCGATAAAATGAATTATACTTTGGGTACCTTTATTAAAAGCTCTAGATGAAGATGAGATGTTTCCAAATTCTGGTCACTCTAGGCGAGGAGTCGGGAATGAGAGTTGCGTCCTGCCCAACTTTGGTTCCTGTAAGAGGCGATTATGCAACA
>NW_004797278.1:1190788-1197623 GCF_000002075.1 Aplysia californica | reverse complement strand
TGGTGCACCTTGTTCAGATCAGTGAGAAATTGTTGGGTTGTTTCAGAGCAACCATTGTGCAAGGCGATAATGCCATCCATGTAACGCATAAGTACAACTGGTTGGTTGGGAAGAGGGGAGACGTATTTGCGCCAAAATTCAGCCATAAAAATGTTGGTATAAGAGGGGGCTACTGGGGTACCCATCGCTGTGCCAGTCAGCTGGAGAAAATTTTGATTGTTGAATGAAAAATTATTGAGGGTGAGGACTAATTTCAACAGTTTGCAAATTTCTAAAGATCATCATCATCATCATCATCATCATCATCATCATCATCATCATCATCATCACCATCATCATCATCACAGACTAAACAATTCCTGGTTGTTGTTTTTTCTTAAAACATAACAATTTGTACCATTGCTGGCACTTTTTTATTTACGTAACTTGCAAATATCAGCACCAAAACCTCTGCTTTGGAATCGAACCTTTGCCAAGTGCGTTCAAAACGAAGAACCTCGTTATTGCACCACATGTGACGCTTTTGGAGAATCAAATTTAAACGGTACCCTGTGCCTCTTCTCACACAAATAAGGAGAGACATACCGCTTTTTCACTGTTACTGTTGAACCCTATGTGTCTTGGTCTGATGGTGGCAACGTGATACAATATCAGTATTCCAACTTTGACATGAACAAATATATCCAGCAGAAATACTGTTCTTTGTGCTTAATGCGCAGTGCACATTGGCCATTTAATACATTCAATTAATTTGATACTGCCAGGGTCAGCCAAGGTTTCATGAAGGACTAAAACTGTCATTTTGGCAGTTATTGATTAAATTCTCCCAAATCAAACATGTTTGTTTTTCTAGGTCACAAATCTGATGGGTGCTATGCGTCGGGTGGAAGAAGCCAATCACAGACTAGTGGACTGCACGAGTCAGAGTCAGATCTCTTGTTTTGGCGCGCGGAATGTGACAATGTGCTGTGTTGATTTGGAGAGACTACGTGAACGGCATTAAAATTTCCTAAGGCTATGGGATTCAAGAACCTCCCAATACAACAACCGCGACAGTTGGCACTTTGAGCCATTATTTGGAAAAATTGCTGTGTTGTAAGCAGCTTAACCCATAGGTCTACAACGTTGCGTGGTGCCGGATATGACCTCTCCACCAAGTTTTCGGTCATCAGGGGTCAAAGGTTTCTCTACTTTAACTTCTGGCTCAAATTTGACAAAGAAAAGCAATGTGTGTAGTGAAGCCGCAATTAATCGACCCGACCCACCCTGCCAATGGGCATCCGGTATTACGTTCCACACCATATTATGTTGACAATAAATTAATCAATATAATAACAAGGTAGTTCAGCACTGTTATTTTAAAAAGATGTGTCCATTTTAGGATGGCTGTCCAGAAAGTAAACTTTAAAAAAGCTCATAACGAAAAGTAAAAGAGATAAATCTTTTTCTTCTCATGCTCCACTGACAGACGTCAGCAAATCTCCTGCACTCTTCTCCGCTCTCCGCTTTTCTCAGTGTGTCCTGCAGCTCCATAGCTATCCATTCACAGATGCTTTCCTCATATCTCTTCTTCTGTCTGTCTCTCCTTCGTCCTCCCTGCAGAGTGCCTTGTAGAATGGTTTTAGCAAGACCTGAAGAACGGGTAACATGGCCATACCATTTCAGCTTGCATTGCTTGACCAATGATAGAAGGTCGGTGTAAGGCCTAATTAAATCCTTTTACAATCTGTAAACTTCGTGAGAACGGGAATGCATTCTACCTATAGTTGCCCAAATACCAATTGTACAGAAGAATAAATGCAACTATGATAATACTTCATGCATGGCAACGGTAAAAAGAAAAAAGGTCAATGGAAGTAAGAAGCTTGCGGAGTCGAACTTATTTTACTTGCAAAAGGAAAGAACCCCAAGCAATGTTTTTTTCTCACTGAACTCGACGTTGTGTGCGGCGAAAATTTAAAAAAAATATTTTTAAAAATTGGTATATCACTGGCTGTGTCTGCAAGTCGGACGAATCTGGAAAACAGGCCCTGAGCATGACGCCTGCAATTAATGTCAAAGTTAGTCGTCATCATTTAGTGAGTTGACGCCCTTATTTGAGAAGATAGGCCGTTGAAAGTCAATGAGACCGACCTGTCTGTTCGCTTTCCAAAACCAGTTACTTGTGAAATCAGGGAGATTGATAATATATGTCTCTTGGCTTTCCAAAATCGAGTGTTTATGAAATCAGAGAGACTGCTTCGTCTCTTGGCTTTTCTTATTCAGGCATTGATGAAATTGTCAAAGAAGAGCTGGAGTATTGTAGGGTGTCGGTTCGATGGGTCAGAAAGCAACTGGCCGAACTAGACCTGCACGTCGGAGCAAGGTCATTTTTCTCCAACTCTGACACCATAAAGCTAAGCCTACTCTTCGCCTCACCTGGCAAATCTGACTTAAATCTGGATTCATAAACATGACTGAAAGGTGTTGCTTGACTCTGCTCCTTTTGATATTTGTCTTCCCGGATTCCAAAGTGATATTTAGACAAATGGGTAAACGGAGAGATGATGATCTTTTCGCATATGTTCAAGTTTGTCTGTAACAGGATTCTCTAGAACAGGATTTTTGTCGTGGAAGAAATGTTTTCTCCTATGAGCAGCAGAGACAAATCTCATCTCTATTCAAGACGGCGGTGGCTAGAAGTAGCAGAATGGTATTATTACATAATGTGTGAGTTTTCTGTTGATTTATATTAAATTGTTTGTTTTGTCATATTTTCTCCTTACTTTTTAGACAGCCTTGGT
The DNA here is from genome assembly GCF_000002075.1 of Aplysia californica. Taxonomy (NCBI): domain Eukaryota; kingdom Metazoa; phylum Mollusca; class Gastropoda; order Aplysiida; family Aplysiidae; genus Aplysia; species Aplysia californica. Next base: position 1,194,840 of record NW_004797278.1, on the reverse strand, counting down.
TGATTTAAAGAAGCTCTTATCTTGTTTGACAAGACAGAAAACACGTACTCTCGAGCGATCTAGATTTTAAAGTAACATTTTGTTTACCTAACTTCAGAACAACAATAACTATAGCAAACAGATTACGTAGCTATAATCTGAAATAAAGTAAACACTTTTTTAAAGCTTCAAAACCTGGGTATGTGTCGGTGGCCTAGTGGTTAGGCTCTCGGACTCTCAACTGTAAGATTGTGGATTCGAATCCCGTCAGGGGCCTGACGTTGTGTCCTTGGGAAAGGCACTTTAAACGAATGTTCCTCACTTCACCCAGGTGGGAATGGGTACCCAGCTATATGGACAGCGAAAGATCTTTTCAGTCAGTGTTTGAGCGCTTAACAGCTGTTAGCACCCTAATCTTCCCGGGAAGCTGAGAAAGTTTCTGAGTGTTCTGTGGTCTGCTGGGGTAATAATGTAGTGTAAAGTGCATATAGCTTGCTGTTGAGCGGGGATATTATGTGCTATTCAAATGCTATTTATTATTATTATATGTCTAAATTATTAAGAATAGGAACCCCTTAAATAAAGAAAAAAACTCATGTTGTTGTAACTTGGGGTTAGGGTGAAGGATGTTAACTGGCCTGGAAAGGAAAGCCCCTTTCTGCTGTCAATTTCATGCTTTTCATAATTGTTCCATCGGCGTCTGAGATGTAATGGTCAATGTTTTGGCTTTGGTGCAAAGAGCACGAGTTCCATTCGGACATGGGAACAGACTGCTTTCATTGATCTGTTTGACAGATAGTCTATCCATTATTATTTCGAAAAATGTATTTTGATTGTTGTTGAAGGATTATTACTTGAAACGGAAAGTCTCAGAACTCACACTTTATCGGTCATTCTTTATTACTGCTAAGTGCAGTGTGAAGTAAGGAATAGATCTAGCGAAGCAGACTTCAAATAACATGAAGAAATGGAAGACAATCAATTCCTGCCGTGAAGGGTTAACACGTTCTTCATTACAAAAAGACTCAAGAGAAACGTTGTGCTTCGTTATTTTGTAAGTTTACATCTATGTTCCCTTCTCTTCCGGACAAAACGCGCGCTCTACTTTCGTTTGTGTGTGAGTGTGTGTTGTGTGTGTGTGTGCGACTTTGTGTATATGTGTGTTGGCCTATGTGTATGTGTTTTTGTGTTAATGTGAATTTGTGTTTGTTTGGCTGGGTGTGTGTGTGCTTGTGTGTGTGTGTGTTTGTTTGTTTGTGTATACACATAATGTGTGTGCGCGTAAGTGTGTGTGTCTGTGTGTGTGAGTGTGTGTTTTTGTATGTGTGTGTGTGTGTGTGTGTGTGAGTGTGTGTGTGTGTGTGTGTGTGTGTGTGTGTGTGTGTGTGTGTGTGTGTGTGTGGTTGGATTTGGGGGGGGGGGGCAAATTCCTCTTTAAGTTTGTTGATCCAGTAACCTTATGTGATCTAACAAAGACGCTGACTGCTCAAGCAGAACGGTCATGTTCCGAAGATTATAGGGCCCCCGGGTACACAACAGTGTCCTCTTTAACAACGAGTTTGAAACACAAGTATGATCGATGGGCAGTTTGAAACAAAGCACGGTAAAACGAAAGAAAAGATGTAGCCTACATGTTTAAATGACTGATCGAAAGAATAACTAAACGAAAGAATATTAATGAATAAAGGAACGAGTTGGTTATTTGGTTTGCTCCGTTTATGTACCTAACAGGTTGGAATAGCAATAAAACAATATGACCTGTTTATATCAATCAAAAGCAACCAAAAAGCTTTAAGAAACGGGTACACCCGTGTAGAAGCAATGCCAACCACGTGGAAATTAGTAATAGTAAAATAGCAACAATGATGACAACCAAAAGAGACAATTTAAAATCAAATTCAGTCAGTTTATCTTTTCGTCTGTAATGTGTCCACGTGCCGTGTGTGTATGTATGAGTGAGTGTGTGTGTGTGTGTGTGTGTGTGTGTGTGTGTGTGTGTGTGTGTGTGTGGGTGTGGGTGTGGGTGGGTGTGTGTTTGTGTGTGCGTGCGCGCGTGTGTTTATGAATCTAATACATACACGCACAGTACAGTTAAAGAGAGGAAAAGAAAGAAAAAAGAAATCTTAACATATTCTTAACATTGTCTCCATGGATTGTACTTGATTTGGACAGAAGTTGCTCTGCTATACATACCATTGCTTTCGGACGACACAGTCACATACACACACATATACACACACCCACACCCCCCCCCCCCCCCCCTCCCTCCCACAAACACACACACACACGCACACACACTCAAAACTGATAGCTTCCTTGTGAACGTCTCGTAACTCGCAGGGTGGTCGATGGATTGCGCGTGCAGCAGTCAGAGATGTCTCCGCGGGAACTGCGACTATGCGGGCTAACCAAAAAGAGGAGGGCCATAAACCCCCAGTGAGTGCGGACAGCTTTGACGTTACCTGTCAATCGCAACAGCTTTACCACCAGAGGCATCACGCCGCACTCGAGGAAAAAGGCAAAACGCGGACAGGTTTTATCATTCCAAAGTCTCTGACTATTTGTTGTGTACCGTACGCAAGTACCTTGAAAAGTGTAGTTTATTATTGAGATTATGTTTCTTCCTCCTGCTCGAAGTATTTGGGTGGGTTTTTTGTTGTTGTTTTTTGTTCAATATTGCATACATTTTCAAATTGTTTCTGTAGCTATTGTGAGCGTGCTGTAGGTTTTGGGGGTATTTTTCTCCTAGCTATAAAGTTGATGGTTCTGCTTCAAATTCCCAGTGCGGCGTTCTTGAAACTGGGTTGTTCAGGGGGTGTTTTCAAATTCTTTCGCCTCCTTAGATCTTCCTTTAAACAAAGAGCCCCTAAGAATTAGAAGGTTGATAATATATTCTATTGATCTATACCAGGACCACAAAGGAAAGGTGGCAGCCTCCTCACAATCAGTTATGTATTATAGACAAAACTAAAAATTAATGCTTGTGGCGTCTGTAGCCTATAGTGGTTAAACTACCGAACCTGTAATCGATCGGGAGATTACGGTTCGGGGGTTTGAGCCTCAGCTCGGTCCGACGTTTGGGAAAAGCACTTTATGTGAATTTTATATTTGGCTCGGTCATTTCGGAGATGGACATTTAACTCGGAGGTCCCACCTCCTAAATAACCTAGTAGTATTGATAGGGGCGTTAAACCTATACCATCTCACCATTTTTCTAAATGCTTATAGGCCACACCAAAATTAGCGCAGATGACCCTTTGTTCATCTCCAGTAGGACTGACCCAAGCAGATGGATGAACTTTACAAATTCCTAAATAGAGCATTCTCAAGAACACCTCATTGGGGGTTGGAACCGGGGCCAATGTACCATTGCCCACAATGACATCATCTGAGCGAACCGAGTCCTAGAGCCGTCCGTGGTGTCTTTACATGTCAGACCTAATGGTTGTTGGCATTGTTAACGACCAAGACAAATTTCTCCCTGCGAGATGAATAAAGATTGTCATTGTCATTGTCATTGTCATTGTCATTGTCAAGTTGCAGACTTTAAATTGGGATTCTGGTTATTTCGATTTGCAAACTGTATCGGGCTTTAAATTCATAGAGACCCTTAACAAACGATCAGTTGCCATGCGTATTTTCACCTAGCAATTTTGACGCGCAGGTGTGGTCATAAATTATAGCTTGACGTTGTGGTTTTCAAACATCGAAAGAGGGGGTTGGGGGTGGAGGGAGGAGAGTTGTTTTACTGGGAATCAGATTGTACACCGTTTTATAGTGCCACATCTTATACTATCGTTTCCCCCTTTTTCAGTTTTTATTGAGAGTTGCAGCTATTTCCAGCAGTAGAAAACTAGTGTCATTTGGTAAGAGATTGCGGCAATTGAAAACCGTCAGCATTATAGCTCTGTTCTGTTTGATATTCTAGTAATTTAGAGGGTTGCTGCTCTCACTTTCCAATTCCCCGATGTTTGTTGTTTCTTATTCTTCTTTTGAAAGTTAGAGAAAATCTACACATTAATGCACTCAGTCATTTTGAGAGCCTCCCCACCACAACCCCCAATTTTGTCCCC
>NW_004797278.1:1186736-1190319 GCF_000002075.1 Aplysia californica | reverse complement strand
GAGAGAGAGAGAGAGAGAGAGAGAGAGAGAGAGAGACAGAGAGACAGAGAGACAGAGAGAGAGAGAAGGAGGGAGTGAGAGAGAGGAAAGGGGGGTGGGGTATGTTCAATTTGTTACTACATGTATCATTACGATGACGAGGCGAGGATTAAACTAGCCGCACGTGAAGCATCCAGGACGGCGTAAAACGGACAGAACAATTATATTTTTGAGGTCTTATTAGTAAGAATCCGTATTATGAACCCGACGCCAATGTCAAGCTTTTAAAATAAAATTCTTAATAAGAGTGTTTCCCAAGGGTATTTCTGCACACACTGAGAGTACTCCTAAAGCGGATCCCTTTTATCGACATCTTCTCTATAAAGGAATGTTACTCCATTATATCCGGTTGGGTGGCTCAGACACCCAGTCATGTCGGTCGTTGACATCATTCTTGATTTTCATTTATTGTAAGGCCCCTGTACTAGGTAATACCAGATCTGGATCTTGCTCTATTTTGTCATTGGCTAAATGGACAGAATGGCAGGAGTCACAAGCAGTATCTTCCCCATGCCAATGCCTGGTGTTCGATCAAAAGGTTTGTTTCCTTCATAGTGCCCCTAACGGGTTATTAATATACCCGCGGGCGACGCGAGACGATAAAAAACAGGTCAAATAAAATCCCATCAATCAAACATCTGACAGACTATCACTCTAAACTGTATTCCAACCTCTCGGATTGTGTCTAGCTTTTGTGGGTCTATTGTAAAACAAATATGTATTTTTGTCCCGTAAAAACTACGAGATGAAAAAAAGTTAAGAGTTTTTTCTAAAAAGACGCACTGGAGACTGGAAACTCATTGGAGGGCCCAGTGGAGAAGAAAGATGGTACCATGGCAGCAACATTGGATGAAAATGAAGAACGATGAATAGAAATTCTCAAAGATTTAGAATCTACCCTTCCCCTCAATCTGACGAATTCAAATTTGACGAATTGTAGCCAATAGAAGAACTTAACATAAACACGGATGGAATAATTATGCCGGGTATTTTATCAGCTATCATGAAAATTTCGAAATGACAAAAGTTCAGAAGATAGCATCACTGCTGGGATGCTGATGTCAGTTGAAGAAGAAGGTAGTGAGATATTACCTTTCTCGTATTTAATGAAGTTCTTCAAACCGAGTGCACATCGATGGAATCGGGAAAAGAAAACATAATAAAACTGCCCTCAAAAAAGGAGATTTCAAAGACTGTGGCAACATGAAGAAGACAACGCTTTTATAAGCGCCCCGAAAACTGTTTTGCTCAATTGTTTTGTAACGTAGAACCACCATAGATGAAAGACTGAAAGAAGAAAGTGAGGGATTTCAACCATTAAGAGCATGTATATACCAATTATTTAACTTGTTATGCGAAACATTGTAGAACAAGCAACGAATGGAATTATTCTAAACTTTGTGGACTTGAAAAAAAGAATTTTGACAGCATATACCGAAAAACGGAAATTCTTGCAATTTATGACATCGTACAAAAATAACAAAAATGACATTGCAAAGATAATGAGGAATCCCTTAAGAATCTGTTTAGAAATGAACAGGTAGAAGTCCTCACTTATGGGGACGAACAAAATAATTTTTTTAATGTTAATGTTGCAGGTGTTTTGTTTTTTGTTGTTGTTGTTTTTTAAAGATCACCATGATCCATCTCCTACAAACTATAAAAATGAACTTATCCACGACCAGAGCAGAGTATGGAACCTATTTACGTTTGCGGAGTGTTCTTTCTCTCTTCATGTTGGATAACAAGCGCTAAACGAGCATAACACGTCTCTGCCTTGGTGTCTGCGAAAACCCGTGCACTGTTGTGCCAATAACAGTAAACAGTCCCGAGGGAAGCGGAAGGTGAAGTGGTATTTTAGTTTTGTATTCGTTTAGCAAATGCGGTATATAGATGTTTCTTGGAGAAATCGTATCAAGCTGTGGAATGTTTCGTTAAATCCTTTTCCACTTGACTAAAACACCATGCCATAATGACGTTATGCCTCAACAAGCCTTGCTCCTTTATAAAACGACTTGGGTGTTATACTATCTTCTGGGAGGGCAAACAGCCCGCGGCTCCGAGCTTCGACTGTGTACCCCTGAGTGGGGTATCTCGCCAATCTCGGACTCACGGGAGACGTCGCGTTGACGTCATGGGCCGGTCGCTGAGTGTGTCGGGGCTGTCTCTGTTTGAATGTCAATGGATGCGGTCCCGTGACCCGTGTACCAGCCACTAGGTCACTTTCGGACAGCCTGCTTTAGAGAATCAAGTAAAAATGGTTGAAGGATGAACGTAACCAGTGCTTCTGCGAGTGGTGTTGCTTCTGCTGTGCTGTTGTTACTGGTTCCATCAATGCTTTTGATGCGGATGCTCCTGTTGCTGCTGCTGCTGTTGAAGTTCTCTTAGATACATATCTACACAAGCACAGACATGCAAACAAAAACATGCGAATGACTTCAAAGATACTCATAACTATTTGAACGTGGAGACAGAAGAAAATGGAAAACAAAATATGTTCACCTATAATGCAAACTAAAAACAAGGAAAGAAAGCAAGAAAATGACACAATCGATGCATTGTTTCAACATTCAGTTGACGATAGCTAAGAAGATTTTATGATAGTCTTGGCTATCGCCACTTACAATCCTGTAAAGAGTACATCTGCTTTTCCGTATTTGACTCACTTCTGATATGACCTGTTAGTGTTGATAGGGAGTTAAACCTATATCATTTTTATTTCCATATTTTAGGAATACAAGATTATGTTGGAGCATTCATTCATAAATAACGTTCACAGTAAGACAATACAAAGCAGCACGGAGACCAGTTCAAGTTCAGACACCATTGCTTCACACCTGCAATGAATGGCTTGTTTTATGGTGCCAGTTAATGTGTGTTTCTCAAGGCCACACTCCAGGAGTTACCTGCTTCAAAGCTAAGCAACGTCCAGCACAGGGGACCCTGCGGTTCAAAGTTTGCGTCTAGAGCCCGGGAGCGAAAGGGAAGAGGTTAGGGTGCACACGATTTATTGATGGTTTCTTTCCACTCCTCGTTGAATATAATGTTCGATAAAGCAACATTACAGGAGATTCCTTGTCTGACTCTGCATGTGCCTTTGTGTGCCCGCATACCACTGTTCCCATTTGCTGTGGGATTTTTCTTTCCATGTTCAACCTGGACTCTTCCTCCTCCCACCTCCCCCCTCCATCCCTTACGCCTCTGTTTCCTTTTAGGATCCCGAGCCCTTGAGTAAAAAGCCCTCACACTCCTTCTGTGAGCCCATCAGAAGTCGGTTCCAAGTTTGGTTTTTATATAAACCAAACAGAAAAGAACTTGTCAGTGCATAGTGTGTATAACAAGCAGATACGTGAAAAAGAACTCCTTGAGCTGCGACATACATTCAAATCATTTCTGTTCGAAATAAACATAGAAGAACGGTAAAAGAAATGCTTTGAAGAATCTTAACGATCCAAAGCGCTCAGGAAGGTGTGAAAATTTTATGTACTTTTTATTGCATGATTCTGTTGAGGCATTTAGTATTTTTTGAAGGGTGTGTGTGTGT
>NW_004797278.1:1181348-1185439 GCF_000002075.1 Aplysia californica | reverse complement strand
TTCTTTTCTTTTTTTTCTTTTTTTTTTGGGGGGGGTGCACATGCATTGCCTCACACTCACACACTTTGTCTCACTAGCAATGCAGCCTGTTTAATAACATATTATCTTTCCTTATTTTTCTGTTCTTTATTTTAACACGGTCTGCAGTCACCCTCAATAATAAGTGCAAGCATGAAAAAGCACAGACATTTAGGAACAGACCAGTGCATAAGCAAAATAAAAGGCAAACAGTACCTTAGGACACACGTAGTTCCTTTCTAGTAATCCTTTTATGAAGGGGGAGGTGGGATGGGAAGATAAGAGGGGAGGGGGGGGGCTTTCCTTTGCTGGTATGTTCCCCCTACAGTTCCCTTGTTCTACATGTACTTCGCGCAGTCGAACCTGCTCTAACGCCCACCTGTATAAGACAATCAGCTGCATAACCAATCACTACTCACTCCTCCCCCCCCCCCGGTGTTGTTGTTGTTGTTGTTGTTGTTGTTGTTTTGCTTTGTTTTATATATAATAGCAATGTGTTGCGCGTTCCACCGCAAATGTTTAAAACGACCATTTTTCTCCCCGATAATGGGTGGCCGTCTCGGACAATTTCGACTGTGTTTGCTTCTAGTTGGATATCGATTGTTTGTACACGTCCACGTGACAAGAAGAAAAGCTATGACACACCTGTGCTCGTCTCCTGACACATCACAAGTACACGATTACGGGTAAAAAATGGAACACGTTCCACACCTTCATTTTCTATGTAATCAAAAGTATTATAATATTGTATTATTATATAACGTTTTGATCTTCGATATATGAAAGATTAGACTTTCAATTTCACTGCAGTTTATGCACCAGTGCGCATCCTGTTTAGAAGACAGTAATAAAGAAGAAGCCGTTCTGACGCCCCTATAGTGTTCTTTCTTTGAACAGCTTGGGGCGGCAGTCAGGTAGACTTATCCTGCTGAGCTGTCCTCCTCCAACTCCCGTAGGCTAGATCTTGTTGTTTTCTGGGTTCAAAAGTTTAATGTCGTCTGGGGGTATTCTGGTCTAAGCAAGAAACTAGACGTCTTCTAACCTTGAGCCGTGGGTGGTTAGCGGGTGCTTTGGTGTGGTTTGCTCCTTCTTTCCTATCCGACATATATCGACTACATATCTCTCCTCCTTTTTTGTGTTTGTTACTTGCTTGTAACACCTCTAATCTTCGACACTTATATGGCCCAATTTTGTTGCAAGTATTGTAAATCCCTTACTTAAACGAACAAAAATAGAGAGTCTATGACAATGCACCAAGTTTCTCCCCCCTCCCCCTCCCTTCCCGCTTTCCTCGCATTTAAAAAGAAAGGCTCCATACCTCATTTTTCTAATACGTTCTTTTGAACATCATTTTGACTGGAAATGGCTGTAAACGCCTTATGTTACAGTTTAATCATATTAAAGAGGGGGGCTTCTCCAACTGTCTGTCAGGGTTATTCTTGGCTGAGTGAGATATAGCACACCAGCTTGTAGACAGATATATTTCCAAAGGTGGATAACATCAATGTATAGATTCATGAAAATCTGAAAATACAAATTTTGAAAGATAATGTTGAACAATAGTCATGTTCACTTCGAAAGCTGTATATTTCAACTACGCCACCACATGCACCAGGTTTGAGACAGTTGGCTTCTTTGAAATTGTAAAATGGTTCAGAAAGTTCCAGTCCTACGTTTTAAGGTCCTGGTCAACATTGATTGATTGAATTTAAAAATAGAATTAATCTGAGCCAGACAAAACAATATAGTAGTATCAGCTGACTTTATACCTTCGTGCGATGTAAGTTTAGTGTTTTTGCCCTACTGAATTCATCTTAAAAACAAAAATGAAATAGCACACAGATACATTTTCATTTCTCTTCGTCAGTCCGTTTGAAGTGAGAGCTTTGCGGGCAAGAGATAAAAGCGCATAAAAGTCAAACGTTGAAACTATATTTTAAAAAAGCGACACCAAAAGGGAAAATGTGAAGTCAACTCATCAACTGAGAAACAGGCTGAGACCTTCGAAGATAAAAGAATACTGTTACCATTGGTACAGGTCTAGTGATGGAGGATAAACGGTAAAGGATCGAGTCTAGGCCTACCTGATATTACAGAATAAAGAGAGGGATGAAGCAGGATGTGCCAGTGGCACCCTGTAGTCAGTGGAATGTCAAACTTTATGTTAAAAGCTGAACAAGTTCTCCTGGGGAGGAGGGGGAGGAAGAGGAGGGAGGAGGAGAAAACTGAGGAGGAGAAAAGGGAGGAGAAGGAAGAAGAAGAAAAAGGGGAAAAAATAAAAGGAAAAAGAAGAGGGACGGAGAAAGAAGAAGAAAGAAGAAAAAGAAGAAAAAAGGGTAAGAAAAAGAGGAGGAGGGAAAGGGAGAAAGAAGGCAAAAAATTGTGGAGGATGGGCACTACCTATTACTATTACTACTACAACTATTACTACTACTACTACTACTACTACTACTACTACTACTACTACTACTACTACTAATCTATTATTCATTGGCCATAGCAAAAGCCACAATTCATCTTCACCCTGATTTCGTCAAGTTCTCTTCTAAGAAAGAAAATATTCTCATCAACAGAACGTTTCAAAATGAAGACATTGACTGGGATAGCAGCTACTCTGGGTAGTGGGTAGACTATGACGTTACATTCCATCGATTTTTGGAAGTCTTGAACTTTCTCCCGCATCAGTCTTAGCAGGTGAAACAAGAGTGTAACAAACAAGCCACTTATACAAGCAGAAAACCATCTGTTGCCGTAGTGAGTCGTTGTTGAGTTCAAGTTTCATATTTTTGCCTGGAACAGAAATGGATAATTACAAAAAGGATTTTAAAAAGTAGATTGAACCGTCTACATCGAGTCATCTACCATCAGACGGCTCCATGGAGTGAGACTGCTATTTTTCTAATTCAAACAGCAGCCTAAGAACATTAGAATTATTTTTAAAAACCCGTGATGGTTTTGAATCTTGAGGAAAAGTACAGTTGATTCATATAAGGAGCTGTAGCATGTAGATCTAGATCTAGTTATGGAATTAGCATAATATACATGAAACACAATGTCGGCTTGCTTTATGAACTTAATAAAAAAAATCCTTATCTAAGCTAGATCTAGTGCTTGTTTTGCCAAAGCAAAATCCCTCCTCTATGGCAAGTATTTTGCATAATTGTAAAAAGAAAAAAGCAGCCAAATGGTGTAGTTAGTATTTGTATAATAATACGATGGGTTAAGCCCCCAAAAATCCTCAAACCAAAAATAATCATCATCGTCTGTTGCGGTACTCTACGCATTTTTTAACATAATTATGTCAACGAATACATCTCGGCCTTCCCTAAAATTCTCCTGGCTGAGGGTGAGGTACTTACATACTCAGCCTTCATAACTAGATCTACACGATCTTTAGTAGTGTTTTTATTCAAGTTTCGTCAAATAATGTGAATAAAGAAGCTGCTACGCTCGACACTTTAGATTATTTACAGGAAAAGCGGAGTCTTGAACAGATAACTTTTTGGTTATTTTTTCTCTGATTTCTTTATCTTCCTTCGGATTTTTCTTTTTATTTGCTTGTTCTGTAACAAAGGACTGACACTGATTTTTCTCTTTCCTTTTTATGCTCTGCTTGTTCTTCCCACGTACGCAGAGAAACTCGCAAGAAAGTAGGAATGGGGGCAAAGATTTAGGTCACCCAAGCATGTTGGGTAGGCCTAGGCTAGACTGAGACTCCACCACAGTGTCACACAGGCATCATTTAGGGAAAAGGAGGAAGGGGGGGGCTTCGCCACTGTGTCACATAAGTGTTTTGGAGGTACCTTGTCGTTGTGTCGCATTGCTACTATGAAAAAAAAATATAGGTCATCGTTTCGTAAACGTTGTGATCAACAGGTTATACAAGGAACGTATCCCAGGTCACGTTGCGATTGCTGCTTTCATAACCCCAGACAGTTACGCACCATTGGGTTTTTTCCTCCTGTCTTGTGCTTCATTTCTGACAGCAAGCTCCCCTTTCGTTTAGAGGTTGGGTTTTTTTTTCGTAAAAAAAAAAATATATGTGTAAATAGATCTCTGCCATTTTACCTCCC
>NW_004797278.1:1179014-1180472 GCF_000002075.1 Aplysia californica | reverse complement strand
TTGTGTGTGTGTGTGTGTGTGTGTGTGTGTGTGTGTGTGTATGTATGTGTGTGTGCGTGTGAATGTGTGTGTGTATGTATACAGGGGAGGGTGCGTACGTTTGACTATCTCCATCCCTCTGTTTCTCGATCCACATTGCAATTTACGTCTTCTTTTTATTACTCTTCTCTTTTTGTTCCACACCAGCATTCAACGTCTACATACCTAACAAGTTGTAAGCGTATAATTCATTGTCTTTTAGTCTGACTCGTTAACCTGTTTGTTTCAGCGCCATTATTTTTTGTTTGCGTTGCTAAAAAAGAAAGGCAATGTTGTGAGTGGTCAGTAAATTCTCAAATGTTAATATATTATAGAACGTTGTGTAAATAGAACGGAACCGTTATAGACTTCTTATAACACAAGAAGTCTATTTTATTGTATGTACAATTTACAATTGAAGCTTGAAATAAGAGCAGCTACACGTACATTACTGGGGTTGTGTTGTATAATTGTAACACATTCAGTCCTTGCTAAAGTTTTAGACGACAGTTCTGTTGTTTCGTTCAGTGTTAACGCACTTTCTAAAAACGTTTGGCTAGTTTGAGAGGCAGGACCTCTTTTACTCTTTTCTCAAGCGTTTCCCCCAACAAGAGCAAGTCAAGCGTGTAGAAAACACAGCGAGCTCAAATAACAGAAGTTAGGCCTAAAGCTTGCTCCAGTGGGATTTTGGACTTGTCCTAGTGTAAAAATTCATCTTAGCTAGTCTTTTTTGTCTTTGCCCTTCTCTGTTCTATTTTAAGAGTGTTGTACTGATATTTTTTTTTCTTTAAAAGTTCTGTAAACAGAGCGGGAGACAGAAGGTGTAACTTTTAACAATATTATTGTGTGGAGAAGTACTCAAACGCAATCAAAATATCTTCGCTGATCCTGCTAACGGAGAAAACAGAGGAATTGTGTACCAACCTCCCAACAATTAAATATTATGCAGAAACCAAGGTCTGGCTGTTTGCTTTCAACTGTTATTAGTTTCTTGTTAGTGTTTTAAGGTGCTTGCAAATGCATGAGGTCATGTGAGCGTGCGGGACACATTAAACATTAAGTTTGGTAGGAAATAATTTTGAATTTTGCCCGGGAGGGAGGGGGGGCAGAAAGAGAAGACGAAAGCAGACGACAGAACATGATTAGACAGCAGGAAAGGAGGTGAAAGGATAATTTTAAAATATTTTACAGCAGGAAAAATTTACGTTGCTATCAGAATTCGAACCCCGGACCTTTTGAATGAGAGGTGAACACCATAACCTCTAGAACACGAGAGCCTGCGTTCTCGCCTGTTTATCAATTTATAAAGTATTCTAAAACAAAAGAAGTGAGTATTCCTTCTTGCCGCCAGGGTCCCAACACCCTTAAAATTCAGCGTGTGTGTGTGCGTGCGTGTGTGTGTGTGTGTGTGTGTGTGTGTGTGTGTGTGTGTGTGTGTGT
>NW_004797278.1:1174920-1177312 GCF_000002075.1 Aplysia californica | reverse complement strand
GGTTGTTTTGTTTAGATCTATGAATACATAATATAGCTTTTCCTTAGAAATAATAGCACAAAGCACCCCTTCAACTCGCTTGCTGAAAAGTTGTTTTTTGCTTTTGCATAAGAGAGACCTTTGAAGCGAAAAAGACAGGTTTTCAAGAAACTAAAAAGGTGTGTGTAAGCGTTGGCAAGCACCCAACTGGCTTATCTTCGAGCGAATAATTATGTTATTAGACCTGCTGCAATTTTGTTTTTGCTGTCACTTTTCTCGGATCATACGATAGCATGAACAGGACGTCCAACTTGTTCACTTAGTAATTTTTCTCTTTGAATATTGTTGCGAGCATAGATTTGCCATTTAAAGCCAGGCATCTCCCACTCAGACCTCCATTATAACGCCTATTTTGAGTTTGATCTTACAATTCTAGCAGACTTTAAACTAAAATTAAAATATTTTCTTTTGGGATCTGTCTTGGTTACATGAACGAGCCGAAAAAATGGGATAGTGCGCCTTTTTTCAGTTTGATTACACTTTTATTTTTAAAACCAAACTTTACACTAAAATGCTTTCTTTGGGACTGCGCTGATAACTTTTACGAGATGGAAAAGGTTATACAGAGCTTCCAGACTTCACCCAATAATCCAACAAGTGTGAGCAGAGTTGTATGGCTTTCATTTTCGTGTAGTAGGGTCTACTACTGACACAATAAAACCATCTTTCAGGTTTGAGTGATCACAAATTACTAGTAGATTACAAATAATGGTCAGTCCGTGTCTGTACAAAGCTGAATAGCGGTTGTAGGTATAATAATAGAGACAATTAAAGGCACCATTGCCTACTTACTGGGCTGGACATGCCCATTCCTGAAAGCCACTTTATAGGAAAGGTTCCCCAAAACGAGCGTCGGGGTGTAAAAAAGAAGGGGCGGGGGGAGGAGAATTTTCACAAAACAGACTTAGCAAACTGTTACGTCATGACAGTCACTGATTCCTTTATTAACTAACATTAGCTCACAGCGGCATTCGCTACTGAGCCAAGACCCCGTTCGTCCACTCCAAGAGGTCGTAACAAAGGGTACCCGTAAGTGTGACGCCATCGTGTTGGACCTACCATCACAAGTACTACAAACAGGTCTCGGATTTTGTGTACAAGGAAGATTTACGGGGAATGTCCTGTTGGTCACACAGGGGAGACTTTCAATAAACGCTCCAGGTCTCCTCTACTTTCCCAGCAGGTACTTTATTGTGCCACTTCCTGTAAGTTATTATTTTCACTCCACTGTCAAGTGAAAGAAATAAAGATTAAATGTCGCTCTACCTGGTGCGCAAAGTTTTACACTGAGCCCGAGTCACACTGATAGTTCCCAATTCAGTTACCTCTAAGCCTTTTGAACATTGAAACAAGACATGTGTGTGACACAAAAGAAAGAATGAATGTAATTATTAAATGCGTCCTGACACGGATATAATACTTAACATTATACTTGCATTGTCTCCTTTAGCAATTTGATATAACCATCCTTCTAAAATTGCCCTTAATTTTAACATAACTATACAAGATTGACTTTGTCAAGTTCTCCTAATACTCCGCTTAACAACACCTTCCCTTAAATATAGGGCTCAGTGGTCAAGAGTAACTAGAAAAATATCACCCTGTAAAATCAACGCTTGCTTTTGCTTACAATAGCATTCCATCGTACAAAACATCAAAGAAGTACCAACAATATAATTTATTGTCATTTATCGACTACCTACATGGCAATAGGCAAGGTTTATAGCTCCACTCCCTGTCAAAATTACCCTTGCTTTGACAATTTGAGCTATATTGAAGCACCCCTGCCACCAGGTTTCTCTAATCTCCGCAACCATCTCCTATTGGGTTCGCGACTGCTTATACCGAGAGCACACTTCTAATCAAATTTATTTTATTGAGTCAGGGCCTGACAGATTTTCTTCACGGAGGGGCGAAAGCTACTATTTTGGCACGATTCGACTGAATTTGACTTAATTCGATTGTGCCCTTCAAATGCAAACTCATTTGTTTTCTCAAGGTTGCGAGTCGAATCAGGCGAATTATAATTGAAAAGATAGTTTCAGCTCTTCAATGGAGGAAAATCTGACTAGTCCCGACTCAATTCGATTGAATTCGATTAGCAGTGTTCACTCGGTATTAGCAGTTAAGCTCCATAATTATCTAAAAGCCATTCCACTATACACCACCCAGGGATGCTATGGGTTGAGTATGGGTACCAAATACTAAATTTTTAGTACCTCCCAATACAATGCGTTCTTTATCCAACACAAAATTAAATACAGCTTTCATTCAGTCATCCAAGCCTTAAATTCCTCTCCCTTTACGTTACCTGGCTTTTTTATTTATTTATTTATTTATTTATCTATTATTA
>NW_004797278.1:1171010-1173664 GCF_000002075.1 Aplysia californica | reverse complement strand
TCTCCTTCTTCGTATGCATAATATACTAGCTGCGTACCCGGCTTTGCTCGGGGTCGGCGCCTTGGCGTCACTGCTCCTACTGGTCTACGCCGCGGAGGCATTTTACATCTCTACATTGCTGTCTAGTCATTCACAGTCACACCTGGCTTCTACTTCTAGATCTATATTGCTTTAGATCAGGTCTGTCTTGATTAACTCCTCTCTTAATCTACATTGCTTTAGTGTATTGCTGTCTAACCCTTCACAATCACAAAACACGGGTTTCACCTAACACCAACACAAAAAAGCACTAAGAAAATAATAATCCACGAAAGGGCTGCTACACTGTAAAAGGAGCACATCGACGTCTTCAAAATCACAGAGGCAGTGTCTATAGCTTGTTCACTTTCATCTGACAGTGTTAAAAAATTCTAGCTCATTGACAAATTCACCTATGCCCACGAAACTTTGCATGGCACTTCTACAGGCTAGAGCCTAAACAAAAATATTTTTTCAAATAATCTTGACCCAGTAATAAAAGTTTTTCTCTTTGGACCCTATATTAAAAACAACTCTTTGGATTCATATACAGGACCACATCTCCACGTACTACAGGTGCGTCTCGAAAATTACTCACCCCGTCTCTTGAATCGTGTTTCTTAGGCGAGGGTTAAAGAGCGGTAATGAACTTCCAGAGTGAAGGAGAGCTACGCAGATTTTTTCGCTTCTCAGTCGAATAATCACAAAGGCCAAAGAAAGACGGGAACTTTTTGTCCAATATATTTTTCTAAATTCAGGAAATTGATAATCAAAAATCGGGCTCCGTCATGGGGACCTATCTATCTTTTTTGCAGGTACTTGCTAACTTTCAACTCTGTAGCTGTCGTAGTTTTATGGGAAATGTGACACATATGTTTTCAATTTGCCAAATATATAATACTAGCTGGGCCCCCTTTCGATGAAAGGAATGATCGGAGTATTAACATAAGCCGAAAGTAATTGGCCTTCGATATTTACACTCTACTGGAATGGAGCAATAAATCTTGAGAGATGTAAAAAAAAATTAGACGGTTTAGATTTATACTCTCAAAACAGTGCGCACGGTTAGTGAACAAAAACCTCACTTGTTTACAATGGTGTCTTAGAAGACGGACTTTCCCAAGGTTAGATCTAAACAAAACTAATGAAAACCTGAAAATTAAGCTAGTGACTTCAGGCCCCTAAAAAAAAACAACCCAACTGTGCACCCTTTAAATGATTCTGAACCACCATTAATTTTGTCAAATTCGAAAGTTAAGTGGTTCGGAAGTTTTAGGCAGCGAAAATGACGAACTTTCACTAATATTATAATATATACATGTATATTTTTATTTTTATTTTATATACACACACACACACACACACACATACACACACACACACACACACACACACACACACACACACACACACACACACACACAAATATATATATATATATATATATATATAAATATTTATTTTGTGTGTGTGTGTGTGTGTGTGTTATACGATATCAGACGATCTATTTCCCTTTCTTTCCCTACTTCCTCTCTCCCAGATATGTGTGTACGTGTGTTTCCACCTGTCTCTTTGCCTAAACACGACGCTCCAAGACTCCTTGGCTTGTTCTACAGCTTGTCAGGCCAGCAATACCCTGCCATTATTGTTGTTCCCACCGGCACTCTCGTGTTACAAGGTCACAAGGCTCGAAGAAACACATTATTAAGGCGTTGAGGCTGGTGATTCAACGCATAACAGAGCATGAAAAAACACAAGTCTTACAAAGGCCTACAATGGGACTTTTTTTAAAAGAGAAGATTACGTTAAGGTCCGTCTACGTTCTATCTGGGGAGCAAGCATTGTCGAAATATTAACTTTTGTCAGGTGGAGAACGCATCATTTATTATGTTGCTGCTGTTGTAGCCGCCGTTGTTATCGCAGTTTTTGACGTTGTCATTGCTATTGTTGCTAGTGTTGGTATAGTTGTTGCTGCTATTACATTTGGTTTTGGGGATGATGCTCTTTATCATTGTTGTCATTGTTTGTTAGTATAGGTTTTTTTCTAAGTTGGTGTCGTTGTCATCATCCTGGTGCAAAATGAGCCCCGTCTGCTACCCTTTGATATCACTGGCGAGATAACCATTGCTGTTTGGGTTTTTTTGTGTGTGCATTAGTTCTATTTGTGTTGATGGGTCTTCGTTGAGAGATTGAACCTGTCTTTTAAATTCCAAGTGACGCTGTGTAGATGGGTAAAGCGTGTAATCAAATTACCATTTTCTTAACTTTTATCTTTTATTAAAGTCCCACATAAAAGAAAAATACCAGGTAATGATTTATTAATTGGACTGCACAACATAAAGTAGGCTTCTGGCACGTTAAAAAAGCATGGTGAGTTGTTGTATTGTGAATATAAAATATATTTATGTTATTTTTCCTTGACTTAGGTTCTTGACATAACTTATCATGTAGACACTCTCTATAATAGTCATTAATTGGAACCTCGGCTCGTTTATTTGAAGCATATCATCACAGTACTGGCGGCAGTGTTGGAAAAATCAATGAAACAGGCGGGAACAGCAGAAGAAGGAATACGAACGAACAAAGACCACCTGCTGTGAAAATAAAGACAAACATTCTAATATTAAAAGTATATT
>NW_004797278.1:1162939-1168447 GCF_000002075.1 Aplysia californica | reverse complement strand
AATCCCCCAACCCTTTTTTTCGTCACGGTGCTGTTTCAGGAATTTGGACCCGCGGCCTTACCTGTAAAGCAAGGACTGCCTGGCCACTAATGGGTCTGATGTGACCATAATGACGGGACAGCGAGGCCGGTACATGGACATCAGGTAGGCCGTGCGACCCGTCATAGACAGCGTGAGGATTGCTTTTGCTTGACACTGGGGAATTGTCGAGCTCTAGTTTACAAAGTGACGATGCAACCACTTAGAACTGCTCGATGGACAACTGTAAAGACGTTTTTAAACCCAGCTGCACAACTAAATTAAATCCACTATTGTTTTGCTTGCTGGTCTGCTAATGAAAAAAATGTGAAAAACAAACAAGCGTTCTTTTTCCTCACGTTCCATATTAAACAGAAAACGTTGGACAGATTGGCTTCTAAGTTAGACAATGGAAAAATAAATGAAATGAATACAACTTAAAATTTAGCGACACCCCTCCCCCTTTCCCCATTTTCCCGATCTAATTGAGAAAATCAACGAAACATGCATATAAAGTAATAACAAATAAATGGTATATGTTTAACACCCCTATCACCACTATTAGGTTATTTAAGAGGCGGGACCTCCGAGTTTAACGTCCATCTCCGAAAGGACTGAGCCAAGTGGGAAATTCTTGTAAAGTACCTTTCCCAAATACACAGCGTCGGACCGAGCTGAGGATCGAACCCCCGTACCCACAATCTCACGATTACGAGTCCGGTAGCCTAACCACCAGGCCACCGACGCCACTATAAAGAAATAAATAGTTAAATGAATAAATGAAAAAAAGAAAAACAACATATTATACACGTATATATAGTATTTAAATGTATTCCATTAGCCGATAAATAAATAAGTAAATAAATGAATAAATAAATAAATAAATGGAAGAAAGAATGAAAAATAAAAGAAAGAATGAATAAATGAATAAATGAATAAATGAAATTCTTTGTCCAACATGTACAGTCAACTCTGTCTGTGAGAATACTCCGTCCTATGGTCTTGCCACACAAACCTTGAGCACAAAGATGAATACGTCAAATTACCTGGTATGAAACGTCCACAGCAGCAAGAGCAATAGCTTGGGTGGCGTCTGTGAACATTGGCGTCACATTCCGCATCTCTTGGAACATCCTTTTGCTGGATGAGGTGATATCGGAGAAGGGAGACTGGGTTTGTCTGTCTATCTATCAATCGATCTATCGATCTATCTGTCTATCTATCGATCAATCAATCTATATATCTATCTATCTATCTTTCTATCTATCTATCTACCTACCTACCTACCTATCTATCTATCTATCTATCTATCTATCTATCTATCTATCTATCTATCTATCTATCTATCTATCTCTGTCTGTTTGGGCTTTCTGTCTTTGTGAGCAAAGAAAAATGAAATGAGTGGGAGAGATGAAGAGGAAGGATCACAATTGGAACCTTATTATTAAGGTGCACGAGGATTTTTTTTTTTATTATTGTAAAGCGCACTGAGTCCTTTCTTTGTGGAAATTCGTTCTATGAATGAAATTGTTTCTAATATTTTCAATGTAGCAAACCTGATTTGAAATAATTAATTCGATGTTTTCAAATAAATTCGAGTGCATGCCAAGTATTGTATGACATATTATATCTTTCAGTGAAGAGCTATATCAGGTTCACATGTCTAAGTCTGCAAGACTAGCAAAGATAAAGCATCCGCACAGTTATTTAAAATAAAACGAACTCCTCCATGTAGTGGGATATCCTTTTCGTATTTTCGCTTTCGAAAGGAAAAAAAGAGGAGGGAGGAGGAGGGGGGGGGGGTTGGCATGATGTACGTGTAACCTTTTTTTCTTTTCTCACGATTACTGATATAATAGTATACAGAGCCTATACTTCACGGTTTGTTATGAATGTCAACGCAATGATGATTTACATAGAAATGTGGCACTGCAATTCAATAGTCATGGTTTTATACCGAGGTGTCATCTGGCTCAGGGATTGACGTGTAATAACTCGCCATGCTTATGATCGCCAGTTGCTGCCATGCACTCTGTCACATTTAGGCCAGTCAATGCCTTGATGTTATTCGTCCACACTGTTCGTTGTCCATTCACAACCCCTTTTCCCCAGATCTTACCTTCATAATGGTCTAGCTGCATTTAACATTATCAAAAGTATTGCATTCTTCTACTTTTCATTTTGATGGACAGGGTTTATCTTATGTGATGAAAATGGCGCACCTCATGTTTTCCCCCTGCTAATTCTGGACATTCTGCGGTAGCGCCACATCTCAAACGCAGTTTTTTGTTTTTGTTTTCCCATTTCTTTGTTTAAGTCCAGATCCCAGCGCCATATAGGAATAAATATGGGAAGATGTAGCACCCCACCAACTTCTTCCTTAAAGCAAGAGCATTAAACCAATAGTTTGTGCATTTAGCATAGTGTTGTTTCTGTATTAACTTTTCTTATTTCTATTTCTTTTTCTACTCATGCCATCGAGCTATTATTGATGAGCTTAGACATTTGAATTGATATACTTGTTCGTTCTATCCCCACATATATGTTTTGTTTAAGAAAGTGTTCTACAGCATTTGCAACATACTTAGGTCTGGTAAAACCCGCAGATAAGAGGTATCACAAAAGAGTAACAAACACCAAAAAAAAAAGGCTGAGATAAAAGGACAATTGATATTTGATAGGAAAGAGCATGCCACTTCAGAACACGTGTCAACCACCCACACTTCCCAGAGAGATATGACAAATGCGTAGGATGACCAAAGAAATAGTATATATCTTTATTCTGCCCCCCCCCCCCCCCCCCAAAAAAAAAGGACTCGGGGACCCAGTCAGTCAGACAAACAGACAGAAATACAAACAGACAGACAGACAGACAGACAGACAGACAGACAGACAGACAGACAGACAGACAGACAGACAGACAGACAGACAGACAAGCCCTTACTTAAAGAAGACTGCCTCCGCTTCTTTGCACACAGCCGCCATGTGAGCAACAGCCTCCACGGGGTACAAGCCTGGGGAGTACACGAGAACATTCCATGGAGTGAGGGGATGACTGTTGTTGGTGGCTGGTGGTGTGGTGGTGGTGGTCGTTGTTGTTGTTGTTGTTCTTGTTGTTGATGGTGCTGTTGTAGTTTTTGTTGTTTTTATTGTTGTTGTTGTTGTTGTTGTTGGTGGTGGTGGTGGTGGTGGTGGTGGTACTTTAGGGGGGGGCGTGGCATTTCTACGTGTAATGTGTAATTTCAGCACACGTCTCAAAAGATACCCTGATAAATATTTACCTTAAAAAGTACTCTCTGGGTCTGTATGTTCACATGTAAAACAGTTAACAAAAGAAAATCTGATGCCATCACTCTCACACCAGTCGTCTAAAAGTAGGTGTTTCCTAACGTCTTGTAGGATTCAGGTCAGGGTACAGATTGCATTGACAGCGTTTGTGGTATAGAGTTCGGACATCTTCCTCATTGTTCTCCAAGTTGCAGATGACGAAGCTTTATCCAGTATCCCAGTCTGTCTGTTATAAAGTTGTACCTTACTTAATCCCAGGATGAACCTGGCAGGCAGGGTAGAGGCAGCTTGCCTCCTAAATGGTGTTGATGGAGGGCGTAAAATTCACGACTACAACCAAAGATCGTACCCAACAAGATTGTTCACTCAGCCAAAAAGGTGTCCGCAGAACTCAGCGCATTGTTTGAGATGACGCTGCAGTCTTTGTTTTGAAGCTCTCTTTCGTTTCTCCAGAAGAAGAATAGGAACATCACAGCTTGTTAGTTTCACTTTTATTGTTTCACACAAGTAGATTACTCTGTTCGCAAATTCCGCGCTTTTTCGAAGAGGGCGTCACCGAATTTTGAAGACACCTTTCTGATTGGCTCAAAAAGAGAAGTGAACTATCTGTTGCACACGATCTTTACTATAAGGTATGAATTACTGAACTACCTTTGGCAGACTCCCCAGAGAGCATCACGCTGTCGGCTCCGTCCAGCACGGCGTTGGCCACATCGTTACTCTCGGCCCGCGTGGCGCGCGGTTTGTACGTCATGCTCTCCAACATCTGAGTGGCACAGATAACAGGCTTGCCCGCCTTGTTGCAGGCGGAGATCATCAGTTTCTGAGCCACGAACACCTGCCAGCAAGTTAGTTTAGTTTAAGTAAGGTTTTACGACGCTCGCAACTGCACAAGGTCATATGAGCGCCAAGGAGTGAACGTCAACAGAGAAGTCCAAACGGGGAATCAGGCTTACTCTGCTCAAAGTCTGCTTCAACTACCAAGGAACCCCGAAAATAGCAGTTCACAAGAGAGTGGCAAACATACAAAAGAAGTAGAGGTAAAATGACAATGGTAAAGATGAGGAAAAAATAAGCAGCAGCTCCCCCTATGTTGTTCCGGCACAGTATGAGCATGACATTGATAAGTCAGCCCGTTTACAATTCTACTGTGCTTAGGAACATGTTAATATCCCCCCTTTTGGAATGGTCTAAAGACACTTCAGACAGTAGTACAGCTTGGGCTACCAGTAAGTAATTTGTGTTAGTAAGACTTTTACGGCATGCAACACGTACCCAGAAAGTATGTTTGTGTTAGTAAGACTTTAACGGCATATTGATAATAATTAAGTCACATAAGTGCCGAAGATTAGAAGTGATACAAGGAGTAACAAACATCAAATTTTTAAAAAGGCCGAGATTCACAGACGACAGAATGTTGATAGGAAAAAAGGAGCAAATCACACGGGAGCAACCATCAACCACCCACATAGGTAAGTATAAAAGAAACGTAGGTTAAAGGCATAGTCCTTTAAAAAGTCTGCATCTGAAGCTACTAGGACGCATTTGTGCTTTTAATCTATCTATCTATCTATCTATCTATCTATCTATCTATCTATCTATCTATATGTTTGTCTATCTATCTATCTCTCTATCTATCTATCTCTCTCTCTCTATCTATCTATCTATCTATCTATCTATCTATCTATCTATCTATCTATCTCTCTATCTATCTATCTCTCTATCTATCTATCTATCTATCTATCTCTCTATCTATCTATCTATCTATTTGTTTTGTCTGCCTGTCTGTCTGTCTGTCTGTCTGTCTGTCTGTCTGTCTGTCTGTCTGTCTGTCTGTCTGTCTACCTATAAATGCAAGTACACGTTTCTTAATTTCAATGATACAATGCAGTTTATCAAAGAACCTTTTCCGGAGGGATCTCGATACCCATATCACCTCGGGCCACCATGACACCGTCTGTCTCTTCCAGGACGTCCATGAAGTTCCAGAGACCAGAGAAGCTCTCGATCTTAGACATGATTTTAATATTCTTTCCCTTCTCCCCTAGAACCTCTCGGATTTGCCGGATGCAATTCCCACTCCTGGAAACAGGACAAATATTTCTGCTTTAAAAAATGCGGACGAGAATAAAAGCAGTGCTCTCTCTCTCTCTCTCTCTCTCTCTCTCTCTCTCTCTCTCTCTCTCTCTCTCTCTCTCCTCT